>NW_027507789.1:158558103-158598103 GCF_037356315.1 Lithobates pipiens | reverse complement strand
CACTCTGGGCGCCGAGTCCTTGCCTGGGTGGAGGCTGCCCGGACCCCGGGCGCCGAGTCTTTGCCTGGGTGGAGGCTGCACGGGCTCACACTCTGGGCGCCGAGTCTTTGCCTGGGCGGAGGCCGCCCGGATTCACACTCTGGGTGCCAAGTCATTGCCCAGGCGGAAGCCGCCCATATTCACACTCTTGGTGCCGAGTCTTTGCCTGGGCAGAGGCCGCCCGGATTTACACTCTGGGCGCCGAGTCTTTGCCTAGGCGGAGGCCGCCCGGACTCTCACTCTGGGCGCCGAGTCTTTGCCTGGGCGGAGGCCGCCAAGATTAACACTGGGCGCAGAGTCTTTGCCTATGCGGAGGCCGCTCGGACTCTCACTCTGGGTGCTGAGTCTTTCCCTGCGTGGAGGCCGACCGGATTCATTCTGGGTGCCGAGTATTTGCCTGGGCGGAGGCCGCCCGAAATCACACTCTGGGCGCCGAGTCTTTACTGTGCGAAGGCCGCCCATATTCACACTCATGGCGCCGAGCCTTTGCCTGGGCGGAGGCCGCCCGGATTCACACTCTGGGCGCCGAGTCTTTGCCTGGGCGGAGGCCGCCCGAATTCACTCTCTGGGCGCCGAGTCTTTGCTGTGCGAAGGCCGCCCATATTCACACTCATGGCGCCGAGTCTTTGCCTGGGCAGAGGCCGCCCAGATTTACACTCTGGGCGCCGAGTCTTTGCCTAGGCGGAGGCCGCCCATATTCACACTCTGGGTGCCGAGTCCTTGCCTGGGTGGAGGCCGCCCGGACCCCGGGCGCCGAGTCTTTGCCTGGGCGGAGGCTGTACGGGCTCACACTCTGGGCGCGAGTCTTTGCCTGGGCGGAGGCCGCCCGGATTCACACTCTGGGTGCCGAGTCTTTGCCTAGGCGGAGGCCGCCCATATTCACACTCTGGGCGCCGAGTCTTTGCCTGGGCAGAGGCCGCCCGGATTTACACTCTGGGCGCCGAGTCTTTGCCTAGGCGGAGGCTGCCCGGACTCTCACTCTGGGCGCCGAATCTTTGCCTGGGCGGAGGCCGCCCGGACTCTCACTCTGGGCGTCGAGTCTTTACCTGGGCGGAGGCCGCCCGGATTCACACTCTGGACGCCGAGTCTTTGCCTGGGCGGAGGCCACCCGGATTCACACTCTGGGCGCCGAGTCTTTGCCTGGGCAGAGGCCGCCCGGATTCACACTCTGGGTGCCGTGTCTTTGCCTGGGCGGAGGCCGCTTGGACTCTCACTCTGGGTGCTGAGTCTTTCCCTGCGCGGAGGCGGCCCGGACTCTCACTCTGGGCGCCGAGTCGTTGCCTGGGCGGAGACCGCCCGGATTCACACTCTGGGTGCCGAGTCTTTGCCTGGGCGGAGGCCGCTTGGACTCTCACTCTGGGCGCAGAGTCTTTGCCTGGGCGGAGACCGCCTGGATTCACACTCTGGGCGCCGAGTCTTTGCCTGGGCGGAGGCCGCCCGGATTCACACTCTGGGCGCCGAGTCTTTGCCTGGGCGGAGACCGCCCGAATTCACACTCTGGGCGCCGAGTCTTTGATGTGCGACGGCCGCCCATATTCACAGTCTGGGCGCCGAGTCTTTGCCTAGGCGGAGGCCGCCCATATTCACACTCTGGGTGCCGACTCCTTGCCTAGGTGGAGGCCGCCCGGACCCCGTGCGCCGAGTCTTTGCCTGGGCGGAGGCTGTACGGGCGCACACTCTGGGCGCCGAGTCTTTGCCTGGACGGAGACCGCCCAGATTCACACTCTGGGCGCCGAGTCTTTGCCTGGGCGGAGGCCGCCCGGATTCACACTCTGGACGCCGAGTCTTTGCCTGGGCGGAGGCCGCCAAGATTAGCACTGGGCGCAGAGTCTTTGCCTGGGCGGAGGCCGCTCGGACTCTCACTCTGGGTGCTGATTCTTTCCCTGCGCGGAGGTGGCCCGGACTCTCACTCTGGGCGCCGAGTCTTTGCCTGGGCGGAGACCGCCTGGATTCACACTCTGGGCGCCGAGTCTTTGCCTGGGCGGAGGCCGCCCAGATTCACACTCTGGGCGCCGAGTCTGCCTGGGCGGAGACCGCCCAGATTCACACTCTGGGCGCCGAGTCTTTGCCTGGGCGGAGGCCACCCGGATTCACACTCTGGGCGCCGAGTCTTTGCCTGGGCGGAGGCCGCCCGAATTCACACTCTGGGCGCCGAGTCTTTGCTGTGCGAAGGCCGCCCATATTCACAGTCTGGGCGCCGAGTCTTTGCCTAGGCGGAGGCCGCCCATATTCACACTCTGGGTGCCGAGTCCTTGCCTAGGTGGAGGCCGCCCGGACCCTGGGCGCCGAGCCTTTGCCTGGGCGTAGGCTGTACGGGCTCACACTCTGGGCGCCGAGTCTTTGCCTGGGCGGAGGCCGCCCGGATTCACACTCTGGGTGCCAAGTCTTTGCCTAGGCGGAGGCCGCCCATATTCACACTCTGGGCGCCGAGTCTTTGCCTGGGCAGAGGCCGCCCGGATTTACACTCTGGGCGCCGAGTCTTTGCTTGGGCGGAGGCCGCCCGGACTTTCACTCTGGGTGCCGAGTCTTTCCCTGCACGGAGGCCGACCGGATTCATTCTGGGTGCCGAGTCTTTGCTTGGGCGGAGGCCGCCCGGACTTTCACTCTGGGTGCCGAGTCTTTCCCTGCACGGAGGCCACCCGGATTCACACTCTGGGCGCCAAGTCTTTGCTTGGGCGGAGGCCGCCCGGACTCCGGGCGCCGAGTCTTTGCCTGGGCGGAGGCTGCCCGGACTCACACTCTGGGCGCCGAGTCTTTGCCTGGGCGGAGGCCTCTCAGATTAACTCTCTGGGTGCCGAGCTTTTGCCTGGGCGGAGGCCGCCCAGATTCACACTCTGGGCGCCGAGTCTTTGCCTGGGCGGAGGCCGCTCGGACTCTCACTCTGGGTGCTGAGTCTTTCCCTGCGCGGAGGTGGCCCGGACTCTCACTCTGGGCGCCGAGTCTTTGCCTGGGCGGAGACCGCCTGGATTCACACTCTGGGCGCCGAGTCTTTGCCTGGGCGGAGGCCGCCCGGATTCACACTCTGGGCGCCGAGTCTTTGCCTGGGCGGAGACCGCCCGGATTCACACTCTGGGCGCCGAGTCTTTGCCTGGGCGGAGACCGCCCGGATTCACACTCTGGGCACCGAGTCTTTGCCTGGGCGGAGGCCACCCGGATTCACACTCTGGGCGCCGAGTCTTTGCCTGGGCGGAGGCCGCCCGAATTCACACTCTGGGCGCCGAGTCTTTGCCTGGGCGGAGGCCACCCGGATTCACACTCTGGGCGCTGAGTCTTTGCCTGGGCGGAGGCCGCATGGACTCTCACTCTGGGTGCTGAGTCTTTCCCTGCCGGAGGCGGCCCGGACTCTCACTCTGGGCGCCGAGTCTTTGCCTGGGCGGAGGCCGCCCAGATTAACACTCTGGGTGCCGAGTCTTTGCCTGGGCGGAGGCCGCCTGGACTCTCATTGTGGGCGCCGAGTCTGCCTGGGCGGAGGCCGCCCGGATTTACACTCTGGGCGCCGAGTCTTTGCCTGGGCGGAGACCGCGTGGATTCACACTCTGGGCGCCGAGTCTTTGCCTGGGCGAAGGTCGCCCGGACTCTCACTCTGGGCGCCGAGTCTTTACCTGGGCGGAGGCCGCCCAGATTCACACTCTGGGCGCCGTGTTTTTGCCTGGGCGGAGGCCGCACGGATTCACACTCTGGGCGCCGAGTCTTTGCCTGGGCGAAGGTCGCCCGGACTCTCACTCTGGGCGCCGAGTCTTTGCCTGGGCAGAGGCCGCCCGGATTCACACTCTGGGTGCCGTGTCTTTGCCTGGGCGGAGGCCGCTTGGACTCTCACTCTGGGTGCTGAGTCTTTCCCTGCGCGGAGGCGGCCCGGACTCTCACTCTGGGCGCCGAGTCTTTGCCTGGGCGGAGACCGCCCGGATTCACACTCTGGGTGCCGAGTCTTTGCCTGGGCGGAGGCCGCTTGGACTCTCACTCTGGGCGCAGAGTCTTTGCCTGGGCGGAGACCGCCTGGATTCACACTCTGGGCGCCGAGTCTTTGCCTGGGCGGAGGCCGCCCGGATTCACACTCTGGGCGCCGAGTCTTTGCCTGGGCGGAGACCGCCCGGATTCACACTCTGGGCGCCGAGTCTTTGCCTGGGTGGAGGCCGCCCGAATTCACACTCTGGGCGCCGAGTCTTTGATGTGCGACGGCCGCCCATATTCACAGTCTGGGCGCCGAGTCTTTGCCTAGGCGGAGGCCGCCCATATTCACACTCTGGGTGCCGACTCCTTGCCTAGGTGGAGGCCGCCCGGACCCCGTGCGCCGAGTCTTTGCCTGGGCGGAGGCTGTACGGGCGCACACTCTGGGCGCCGAGTCTTTGCCTGGACGGAGACCGCCCAGATTCACACTCTGGGCGCCGAGTCTTTGCCTGGGCGGAGGCCGCCCGGATTCACACTCTGGACGCCGAGTCTTTGCCTGGGCGGAGGCCGCCAAGATTAGCACTGGGCGCAGAGTCTTTGCCTGGGCGGAGGCCGCTCGGACTCTCACTCTGGGTGCTGATTCTTTCCCTGCGCGGAGGTGGCCCGGACTCTCACTCTGGGCGCCGAGTCTTTGCCTGGGCGGAGACCGCCTGGATTCACACTCTGGGCGCCGAGTCTTTGCCTGGGCGGAGGCCGCCCAGATTCACTCTCTGGGCGCCGAGTCTTTGCCTGGGCGGAGACCGCCCAGATTCACACTCTGGGCGCCGAGTCTTTGCCTGGGCGGAGGCCACCCGGATTCACACTCTGGGCGCCGAGTCTTTGCCTGGGCGGAGGCCACCCGGATTCACACTCTGGGCGCCGAGTCTTTGCCTGGGCGGAGGCCGCCCGAATTCACACTCTGGGCGCCGAGTCTTTGCCTGGGCGGAGGCCACCCGGATTCACACTCTGGGCGCTGAGTCTTTGCCTGGGCGGAGGCCGCATGGACTCTCACTCTGGGTGCTGAGTCTTTCCCTGCCGGAGGCGGCCCGGACTCTCACTCTGGGCGCCGAGTCTTTGCCTGGGCGGAGGCCGCCCAGATTAACACTCTGGGTGCCGAGTCTTTGCCTGGGCGGAGGCCGCCTGGACTCTCATTGTGGGCGCCGAGTCTGCCTGGGCGGAGGCCGCCCGGATTTACACTCTGGGCGCCGAGTCTTTGCCTGGGCGGAGACCGCGTGGATTCACACTCTGGGCGCCGAGTCTTTGCCTGGGCGAAGGTCGCCCGGACTCTCACTCTGGGCGCCGAGTCTTTACCTGGGCGGAGGCCGCCCAGATTCACACTCTGGGCGCCGTGTTTTTGCCTGGGCGGAGGCCGCACGGATTCACACTCTGGGCGCCGAGTCTTTGCCTGGGCGAAGGTCGCCCGGACTCTCACTCTGGGCGCCGAGTCTTTGCCTGGGCAGAGGCCGCCCGGATTCACACTCTGGGTGCCGTGTCTTTGCCTGGGCGGAGGCCGCTTGGACTCTCACTCTGGGGGCTGAGTCTTTGCCTGGGCGGAGGCCGCTTGGACTCTCACTCTGGGCGCAGAGTCTTTGCCTGGGCGGAGACCGCCTGGATTCACACTCTGGGCGCCGAGTCTTTGCCTGGGCGGAGGCCGCCCGGATTCACACTCTGGGCGCCGAGTCTTTGCCTGGGCGGAGACCGCCCGGATTCACACTCTGGGCGCCGAGTCTTTGCCTGGGTGGAGGCCGCCCGAATTCACACTCTGGGCGCCGAGTCTTTGATGTGCGACGGCCGCCCATATTCACAGTCTGGGCGCCGAGTCTTTGCCTAGGCGGAGGCCGCCCATATTCACACTCTGGGTGCCGACTCCTTGCCTAGGTGGAGGCCGCCCGGACCCCGTGCGCCGAGTCTTTGCCTGGGCGGAGGCTGTACGGGCGCACACTCTGGGCGCCGAGTCTTTGCCTGGACGGAGACCGCCCAGATTCACACTCTGGGCGCCGAGTCTTTGCCTGGGCGGAGGCCGCCCGGATTCACACTCTGGACGCCGAGTCTTTGCCTGGGCGGAGGCCGCCAAGATTAGCACTGGGCGCAGAGTCTTTGCCTGGGCGGAGGCCGCTCGGACTCTCACTCTGGGTGCTGATTCTTTCCCTGCGCGGAGGTGGCCCGGACTCTCACTCTGGGCGCCGAGTCTTTGCCTGGGCGGAGACCGCCTGGATTCACACTCTGGGCGCCGAGTCTTTGCCTGGGCGGAGGCCGCCCAGATTCACACTCTGGGCGCCGAGTCTTTGCCTGGGCGGAGACCGCCCAGATTCACACTCTGGGCGCCGAGTCTTTGCCTGGGCGGAGGCCACCCAGATTCACACTCTGGGCGCCGAGTCTTTGCCTGGGCGGAGGCCGCCCGAATTCACACTCTGGGCGCCGAGTCTTTGCTGTGCGAAGGCCGCCCATATTCACAGTCTGGGCGCCGAGTCTTTGCCTAGGCGGAGGCCGCCCATATTCACACTCTGGGTGCCGAGTCCTTGCCTAGGTGGAGGCCGCCCGGACCCTGGGCGCCGAGCCTTTGCCTGGGCGTAGGCTGTACGGGCTCACACTCTGGGCGCCGAGTCTTTGCCTGGGCGGAGGCCGCCCGGATTCACACTCTGGGTGCCAAGTCTTTGCCTAGGCGGAGGCCGCCCATATTCACACTCTGGGCGCCGAGTCTTTGCCTGGGCAGAGGCCGCCCGGATTTACACTCTGGGCGCCGAGTCTTTGCTTGGGCGGAGGCCGCCCGGACTTTCACTCTGGGTGCCGAGTCTTTCCCTGCACGGAGGCCGACCGGATTCATTCTGGGTGCCGAGTCTTTGCTTGGGCGGAGGCCGCCCGGACTTTCACTCTGGGTGCCGAGTCTTTCCCTGCACGGAGGCCACCCGGATTCACACTCTGGGCGCCAAGTCTTTGCTTGGGCGGAGGCCGCCCGGACTCCGGGCGCCGAGTCTTTGCCTGGGCGGAGGCTGCCCGGACTCACACTCTGGGCGCCGAGTCTTTGCCTGGGCGGAGGCCTCTCAGATTAACTCTCTGGGTGCCGAGCTTTCGCCTGGGCGGAGGCCGCCCAGATTCACACTCTGGGCGCCGAGTCTTTGCCTGGGTGGAGGCCGCTCGGACTCTCACTCTGGGTGCTGAGTCTTTCCCTGCGCGGAGGTGGCCCGGACTCTCACTCTGGGCGCCGAGTCTTTGCCTGGGCGGAGACCGCCTGGATTCACACTCTGGGCGCCGAGTCTTTGCCTGGGCGGAGGCCGCCCGGATTCACACTCTGGGCGCCGAGTCTTTGCCTGGGCGGAGACCGCCCGGATTCACACTCTGGGCGCCGAGTCTTTGCCTGGGCGGAGACCGCCCGGATTCACACTCTGGGCACCGAGTCTTTGCCTGGGCGGAGGCCACCCGGATTCACACTCTGGGCGCCGAGTCTTTGCCTGGGCGGAGGCCGCCCGAATTCACACTCTGGGCGCCGAGTCTTTGCCTGGGCGGAGGCCACCCGGATTCACACTCTGGGCGCTGAGTCTTTGCCTGGGCGGAGGCCGCATGGACTCTCACTCTGGGTGCTGAGTCTTTCCCTGCCGGAGGCGGCCCGGACTCTCACTCTGGGCGCCGAGTCTTTGCCTGGGCGGAGGCCGCCCAGATTAACACTCTGGGTGCCGAGTCTTTGCCTGGGCGGAGGCCGCCTGGACTCTCATTGTGGGCGCCGAGTCTGCCTGGGCGGAGGCCGCCCGGATTTACACTCTGGGCGCCGAGTCTTTGCCTGGGCGGAGACCGCGTGGATTCACACTCTGGGCGCCGAGTCTTTGCCTGGGCGAAGGTCGCCCGGACTCTCACTCTGGGCGCCGAGTCTTTACCTGGGCGGAGGCCGCCCAGATTCACACTCTGGGCGCCGTGTTTTTGCCTGGGCGGAGGCCGCACGGATTCACACTCTGGGCGCCGAGTCTTTGCCTGGGCGAAGGTCGCCCGGACTCTCACTCTGGGCGCCGAGTCTTTGCCTGGGCAGAGGCCGCCCGGATTCACACTCTGGGTGCCGTGTCTTTGCCTGGGCGGAGGCCGCTTGGACTCTCACTCTGGGTGCTGAGTCTTTCCCTGCGCGGAGGCGGCCCGGACTCTCACTCTGGGCGCCGAGTCTTTGCCTGGGCGGAGACCGCCCGGATTCACACTCTGGGTGCCGAGTCTTTGCCTGGGCGGAGGCCGCTTGGACTCTCACTCTGGGCGCAGAGTCTTTGCCTGGGCGGAGACCGCCTGGATTCACACTCTGGGCGCCGAGTCTTTGCCTGGGCGGAGGCCGCCCGGATTCACACTCTGGGCGCCGAGTCTTTGCCTGGGCGGAGACCGCCCGGATTCACACTCTGGGCGCCGAGTCTTTGCCTGGGTGGAGGCCGCCCGAATTCACACTCTGGGCGCCGAGTCTTTGATGTGCGACGGCCGCCCATATTCACAGTCTGGGCGCCGAGTCTTTGCCTAGGCGGAGGCCGCCCATATTCACACTCTGGGTGCCGACTCCTTGCCTAGGTGGAGGCCGCCCGGACCCCGTGCGCCGAGTCTTTGCCTGGGCGGAGGCTGTACGGGCGCACACTCTGGGCGCCGAGTCTTTGCCTGGACGGAGACCGCCCAGATTCACACTCTGGGCGCCGAGTCTTTGCCTGGGCGGAGGCCGCCCGGATTCACACTCTGGACGCCGAGTCTTTGCCTGGGCGGAGGCCGCCAAGATTAGCACTGGGCGCAGAGTCTTTGCCTGGGCGGAGGCCGCTCGGACTCTCACTCTGGGTGCTGATTCTTTCCCTGCGCGGAGGTGGCCCGGACTCTCACTCTGGGCGCCGAGTCTTTGCCTGGGCGGAGACCGCCTGGATTCACACTCTGGGCGCCGAGTCTTTGCCTGGGCGGAGGCCGCCCAGATTCACTCTCTGGGCGCCGAGTCTTTGCCTGGGCGGAGACCGCCCAGATTCACACTCTGGGCGCCGAGTCTTTGCCTGGGCGGAGGCCACCCGGATTCACACTCTGGGCGCCGAGTCTTTGCCTGGGCGGAGGCCACCCGGATTCACACTCTGGGCGCCGAGTCTTTGCCTGGGCGGAGGCCGCCCGAATTCACACTCTGGGCGCCGAGTCTTTGCCTGGGCGGAGGCCACCCGGATTCACACTCTGGGCGCTGAGTCTTTGCCTGGGCGGAGGCCGCATGGACTCTCACTCTGGGTGCTGAGTCTTTCCCTGCCGGAGGCGGCCCGGACTCTCACTCTGGGCGCCGAGTCTTTGCCTGGGCGGAGGCCGCCCAGATTAACACTCTGGGTGCCGAGTCTTTGCCTGGGCGGAGGCCGCCTGGACTCTCATTGTGGGCGCCGAGTCTGCCTGGGCGGAGGCCGCCCGGATTTACACTCTGGGCGCCGAGTCTTTGCCTGGGCGGAGACCGCGTGGATTCACACTCTGGGCGCCGAGTCTTTGCCTGGGCGAAGGTCGCCCGGACTCTCACTCTGGGCGCCGAGTCTTTACCTGGGCGGAGGCCGCCCAGATTCACACTCTGGGCGCCGTGTTTTTGCCTGGGCGGAGGCCGCACGGATTCACACTCTGGGCGCCGAGTCTTTGCCTGGGCGAAGGTCGCCCGGACTCTCACTCTGGGCGCCGAGTCTTTGCCTGGGCAGAGGCCGCCCGGATTCACACTCTGGGTGCCGTGTCTTTGCCTGGGCGGAGGCCGCTTGGACTCTCACTCTGGGGGCTGAGTCTTTGCCTGGGCGGAGGCCGCTTGGACTCTCACTCTGGGCGCAGAGTCTTTGCCTGGGCGGAGACCGCCTGGATTCACACTCTGGGCGCCGAGTCTTTGCCTGGGCGGAGGCCGCCCGGATTCACACTCTGGGCGCCGAGTCTTTGCCTGGGCGGAGACCGCCCGGATTCACACTCTGGGCGCCGAGTCTTTGCCTGGGTGGAGGCCGCCCGAATTCACACTCTGGGCGCCGAGTCTTTGATGTGCGACGGCCGCCCATATTCACAGTCTGGGCGCCGAGTCTTTGCCTAGGCGGAGGCCGCCCATATTCACACTCTGGGTGCCGACTCCTTGCCTAGGTGGAGGCCGCCCGGACCCCGTGCGCCGAGTCTTTGCCTGGGCGGAGGCTGTACGGGCGCACACTCTGGGCGCCGAGTCTTTGCCTGGACGGAGACCGCCCAGATTCACACTCTGGGCGCCGAGTCTTTGCCTGGGCGGAGGCCGCCCGGATTCACACTCTGGACGCCGAGTCTTTGCCTGGGCGGAGGCCGCCAAGATTAGCACTGGGCGCAGAGTCTTTGCCTGGGCGGAGGCCGCTCGGACTCTCACTCTGGGTGCTGATTCTTTCCCTGCGCGGAGGTGGCCCGGACTCTCACTCTGGGCGCCGAGTCTTTGCCTGGGCGGAGACCGCCTGGATTCACACTCTGGGCGCCGAGTCTTTGCCTGGGCGGAGGCCGCCCAGATTCACACTCTGGGCGCCGAGTCTTTGCCTGGGCGGAGACCGCCCAGATTCACACTCTGGGCGCCGAGTCTTTGCCTGGGCGGAGGCCACCCAGATTCACACTCTGGGCGCCGAGTCTTTGCCTGGGCGGAGGCCGCCCGAATTCACACTCTGGGCGCCGAGTCTTTGCTGTGCGAAGGCCGCCCATATTCACAGTCTGGGCGCCGAGTCTTTGCCTAGGCGGAGGCCGCCCATATTCACACTCTGGGTGCCGAGTCCTTGCCTAGGTGGAGGCCGCCCGGACCCTGGGCGCCGAGCCTTTGCCTGGGCGTAGGCTGTACGGGCTCACACTCTGGGCGCCGAGTCTTTGCCTGGGCGGAGGCCGCCCGGATTCACACTCTGGGTGCCAAGTCTTTGCCTAGGCGGAGGCCGCCCATATTCACACTCTGGGCGCCGAGTCTTTGCCTGGGCAGAGGCCGCCCGGATTTACACTCTGGGCGCCGAGTCTTTGCTTGGGCGGAGGCCGCCCGGACTTTCACTCTGGGTGCCGAGTCTTTCCCTGCACGGAGGCCGACCGGATTCATTCTGGGTGCCGAGTCTTTGCTTGGGCGGAGGCCGCCCGGACTTTCACTCTGGGTGCCGAGTCTTTCCCTGCACGGAGGCCACCCGGATTCACACTCTGGGCGCCAAGTCTTTGCTTGGGCGGAGGCCGCCCGGACTCCGGGCGCCGAGTCTTTGCCTGGGCGGAGGCTGCCCGGACTCACACTCTGGGCGCCGAGTCTTTGCCTGGGCGGAGGCCTCTCAGATTAACTCTCTGGGTGCCGAGCTTTCGCCTGGGCGGAGGCCGCCCAGATTCACACTCTGGGCGCCGAGTCTTTGCCTGGGTGGAGGCCGCTCGGACTCTCACTCTGGGTGCTGAGTCTTTCCCTGCGCGGAGGTGGCCCGGACTCTCACTCTGGGCGCCGAGTCTTTGCCTGGGCGGAGACCGCCTGGATTCACACTCTGGGCGCCGAGTCTTTGCCTGGGCGGAGGCCGCCCGGATTCACACTCTGGGCGCCGAGTCTTTGCCTGGGCGGAGACCGCCCGGATTCACACTCTGGGCGCCGAGTCTTTGCCTGGGCGGAGACCGCCCGGATTCACACTCTGGGCACCGAGTCTTTGCCTGGGCGGAGGCCACCCGGATTCACACTCTGGGCGCCGAGTCTTTGCCTGGGCGGAGGCCGCCCGAATTCACACTCTGGGCGCCGAGTCTTTGCCTGGGCGGAGGCCACCCGGATTCACACTCTGGGCGCTGAGTCTTTGCCTGGGCGGAGGCCGCATGGACTCTCACTCTGGGTGCTGAGTCTTTCCCTGCCGGAGGCGGCCCGGACTCTCACTCTGGGCGCCGAGTCTTTGCCTGGGCGGAGGCCGCCCAGATTAACACTCTGGGTGCCGAGTCTTTGCCTGGGCGGAGGCCGCCTGGACTCTCATTGTGGGCGCCGAGTCTGCCTGGGCGGAGGCCGCCCGGATTTACACTCTGGGCGCCGAGTCTTTGCCTGGGCGGAGACCGCGTGGATTCACACTCTGGGCGCCGAGTCTTTGCCTGGGCGAAGGTCGCCCGGACTCTCACTCTGGGCGCCGAGTCTTTACCTGGGCGGAGGCCGCCCAGATTCACACTCTGGGCGCCGTGTTTTTGCCTGGGCGGAGGCCGCACGGATTCACACTCTGGGCGCCGAGTCTTTGCCTGGGCGAAGGTCGCCCGGACTCTCACTCTGGGCGCCGTGTTTTTGCCTGGGCGGAGGCCGCACGGATTCACACTCTGGGCGCCGAGTCTTTGCCTGGGCGGAGACCGCCCGGATTCACACTCTGGGCACCGAGTCTTTGCCTGGGCGGAGGCCTCCCCGGATTCACTCTGAGTGCCGAGCCTTTACCTGGGCGGAGGCCGCTCGGACTCTCACTCTGGGTGCTGAGTCTTTGCCTGCGCGGAGGCGGCCCGGACTCTCACTCTGGGCGCCGAGTCTTTGCCTGGGCGGAGGCCGCCCGGATTCACACTCTGGGTGCCGTGTCTTTGCCTGGGCGGAGGCCGCTTGGACTCTCACTCTGGGTGCTGAGTCTTTCCCTGCGCGGAGGCGGCCCGGACTCTCACTCTGGGCGCCGAGTCTTTGCCTGGGCGGAGACCGCCCGGATTCACACTCTGGGCGCCGAGTCTTTGCCTGGGCGGAGGCCGCCCGGAATCACACTCTGGGCGCCGAGTCTTTGCCTGGGCGGAGGCCGCCCAGATTAAAACTCTGGGTGCCGAGTCTTTGCCTGGGCGAAGACCGCCCGGACTCTCACTGTGGGCGCCGAGTCTTTGCCTGGGCGGAGACCGCCCGGATTCACACTCTGGGCGCCGAGTCTTTGCCTGGGCGGAGGCCGCCCGGATTCACACTCTGGACGCCGAGTCTTTGCCTGGGCGGAGGCCGCCCCGATTCACACTCTGGGCGCCGAGTCTTTGCCTGGACGGAGGCCGCCCGGATTCACACTCTGGGTGCCGTGTCTTTGCCTGGGCGGAGGCCGCTTGGACTCTCACTCTGGGTGCTGAGTCTTTCCCTGCGCGGAGGCGGCCCGGACTCTCACTCTGGGCGCCGAGTCTTTGCCTGGGCGGAGACCGCCCGGATTCACACTCTGGGCGCCGAGTCTTTGCCTGGGCGGAGGCCGCCCGGAATCACACTCTGGGCGCCGAGTCTTTGCCTGGGCGGAGGCCGCCCAGATTAACACTCTGGGTGCCGAGTCTTTGCCTGGGCGAAGACCGCCCGGACTCTCACTGTGGGCGCCGAGTCTTTGCCTGGGCGGAGACCGCCTGGATTCACACTCTGGGCGCCGAGTCTTTGCCTGGGCGGAGGCCGCCCGGATTCACACTCTGGGCGCAGAGTCTTTGCCTGAGCGGAGACCGCCCGGATTCACACTCTGGGCGCCGAGTCTTTGCCTGGGCGGAGGCCGCCCGGATTCACTCTGGGTGCCGAGTCTTTGCCTGGGCGGAGGCCGCTCGGACTCTCACTCTGGGTGCTGAGTCTTTCCCTGCGCGGAGGTGGCCCGGACTCTCACTCTGGGCGCAGAGTCTTTGCCTGGGCGGAGACCGCCTGGATTCACACTCTGGGCGCCGAGTCTTTGCCTGGGCGGAGGCCGCCCGGATTCACACTCTGGGCGCCGAGTCTTTGCCTGGGCGGAGACCGCCCGGATTCACACTCTGGGCGCCGAGCCTTTGCCTGGGCGGAGGCCGCCCGGATTCACACTCTGGGCGCCGAGTCTTTGCCTGGGCGGAGGCCGCCCGGATTCACACTCTGGGTGCCGAGTCTTTGCCTGGGCGGAGGCCGCCCGGATTCACACTCTGGGTGCCGAGTCTTTGCCTGGGCGGAGGCCGCCCAGATTAACACTCTGGGCGCCGAGTCTTTGCCTGGGCGGAGGCCGCCTGGACTCTCACTGTGGGCGCCGAGTCTTTGCCTGGGCGGAGGCCGCCCGGATTCATACTCTGGGCGCCGAGTCTTTGCCTGGGCGGAGGCCGCCCGGATTCACACTATGGGCGCCGAGTCTTTGCCTGGGCGGAGGCCGCCAAGATTAACACTGGGCGCAGAGTCTTTGCCTGGGCGGAGGCCGCTCGGACTCTCACTCTGGGTGCTGAGTCTTTGCCTGGGCGTAGGTGGCCCGGACTCTCACTCTGGGCGCCGAGTCTTTGCCTGGGCGGAGACCGCCTGGATTCACACTCTGGGCGCCGAGTCTTTGCCTGGGCGGAGGCCGCCCGGATTCACACTCTGGGCGCCGAGTCTTTGCCTGGGCGGAGACCGCCTGGATTCACACTCTGGGCGCCGAGTCTTTGCCTGGGCGGAGGCCGCCCGGATTCACACTCTGGGCGCTGAGTCTTTGCCTGGGCGGAGGCCGCCCAAATTCACACTCTGGGCGCCGAGTCTTTGCTGTGCGAAGGCCGCCCATATTCACAGTCTGGGCGACGAGTCTTTGCCTGGGCAGAGGCCGCCCGGATTTACACTCTGGGCCCTGAGTCTTTGCCTAGGCGGAGGCCGCCCATATTCACACTCTGGGTGCCGAGTCCTTGCCTAGGTGGAGGCCGCCCGGACCCCAGGCGCCGAGTCTTTGCCTGGGCGGAGGCTGTACGGGCTCACACTCTGGGCGCCGAGTCTTTGCCTGGACGGAGACTGCCCAGATTCACACTCTGGGCGCCGAGTCCTTGCCTGGGTGGAGGCTGCCCGGACCCCGGGCGCCGAGTCTTTGCCTGGGTGGAGGCTGCACGGGCTCACACTCTGGGCGCCGAGTCTTTGCCTGGGCGGAGGCCGCCCGGATTCACACTCTGGGTGCCAAGTCATTGCCCAGGCGGAAGCCGCCCATATTCACACTCTTGGTGCCGAGTCTTTGCCTGGGCAGAGGCCGCCCGGATTTACACTCTGGGCGCCGAGTCTTTGCCTAGGCGGAGGCCGCCCGGACTCTCACTCTGGGCGCCGAGTCTTTGCCTGGGCGGAGGCCGCCAAGATTAACACTGGGCGCAGAGTCTTTGCCTGGGCGGAGGCCGCTCGGACTCTCACTCTGGGTGCTGAGTCTTTCCCTGCGTGGAGGCCGACCGGATTCATTCTGGGTGCCGAGTCTTTGCCTGGGCGGAGGCCGCCCGAAATCACACTCTGGGCGCCGAGTCTTTACTGTGCGAAGGCCGCCCATATTCACACTCATGGCGCCGAGCCTTTGCCTGGGCGGAGGCCGCCCGGATTCACACTCTGGGCGCCGAGTCTTTGCCTGGGCGGAGGCCGCCCGAATTCACTCTCTGGGCGCCGAGTCTTTGCTGTGCGAAGGCCGCCCATATTCACACTCATGGCGCCGAGTCTTTGCCTGGGCAGAGGCCGCCCAGATTTACACTCTGGGCGCCGAGTCTTTGCCTAGGCGTAGGCCGCCCATATTCACACTCTGGGTGCCGAGTCCTTGCCTGGGTGGAGGCCGCCCGGACCCCGGGCGCCGAGTCTTTGCCTGGGCGGAGGCTGTACGGGCTCACACTCTGGGCGCGAGTCTTTGCCTGGGCGGAGGCCGCCCGGATTCACACTCTGGGTGCCGAGTCTTTGCCTAGGCGGAGGCCGCCCATATTCACACTCTGGGCGCCGAGTCTTTGCCTGGGCAGAGGCCGCCCGGATTTACACTCTGGGCGCCGAGTCTTTGCCTAGGCGGAGGCTGCCCGGACTCTCACTCTGGGCGCCGAATCTTTGCCTGGGCGGAGGCCGCCCGGACTCTCACTCTGGGCGTCGAGTCTTTACCTGGGCGGAGGCCGCCCGGATTCACACTCTGGACGCCGAGTCTTTGCCTGGGCGGAGGCCACCCGGATTCACACTCTGGGCGCCGAGTCTTTGCCTGGGCGGAGGCCGCCCGGATTCACACTCTGGGTGCCGTGTCTTTGCCTGGGCGGAGGCCGCTTGGACTCTCACTCTGGGTGCTGAGTCTTTCCCTGCGCGGAGGCGGCCCGGACTCTCACTCTGGGCGCCGAGTCTTTGCCTGGGCGGAGACCGCCCGGATTCACACTCTGGGTGCCGAGTCTTTGCCTGGGCGGGGCCGCTTGGACTCTCACTCTGGGCGCAGAGTCTTTGCCTGGGCGGAGACCGCCTGGATTCACACTCTGGGCGCCGAGTCTTTGCCTGGGCGGAGGCCGCCCGGATTCACACTCTGGGCGCCGAGTCTTTGCCTGGGCGGAGACCGCCCGGATTCACACTCTGGGCGCCGAGTCTTTGCCTGGGTGGAGGCCGCCCGAATTCACACTCTGGGCGCCGAGTCTTTGATGTGCGAAGGCCGCCCATATTCACAGTCTGGGCGCCGAGTCTTTGCCTAGGCGGAGGCCGCCCATATTCACACTCTGGGTGCCGACTCCTTGCCTAGGTGGAGGCCGCCCGGACCCCGTGCGCCGAGTCTTTGCCTGGGCGGAGGCTGTACGGGCGCACACTCTGGGCGCCGAGTCTTTGCCTGGACGGAGACCGCCCAGATTCACACTCTGGGCGCCGAGTCTTTCCCTGGGCGGAGGCCGCCCGGATTCACACTCTGGACGCCGAGTCTTTGCCTGGGCGGAGGCCGCCAAGATTAGCACTGGGCGCAGAGTCTTTGCCTGGGCGGAGGCCGCTCGGACTCTCACTCTGGGTGCTGATTCTTTCCCTGCGCGGAGGTGGCCCGGACTCTCTCTCTGGGCGCCGAGTCTTTGCCTGCGCGGAGACCGCCTGGATTCACACTCTGGGCGCCGAGTCTTTGCCTGGGCGGAGGCCGCCCAGATTCACACTCTGGGCGCCGAGTCTTTGCCTGGGCGGAGACCGCCCAGATTCACACTCTGGGCGCCGAGTCTTTGCCTGGGCGGAGGCCACCCGGATTCACACTCTGGGCGCCGAGTCTTTGCCTGGGCGGAGGCCGCCCGAATTCACACTCTGGGCGCCGAGTCTTTGCTGTGCGAAGGCCGCCCATATTCACAGTCTGGGCGCCGAGTCTTTGCCTAGGCGGAGGCCGCCCATATTCACACTCTGGGTGCCGAGTCCTTGCCTAGGTGGAGGCCACCCGGACCCTGGGTGCCGAGCCTTTGCCTGGGCGTAGGCTGTACGGGCTCACACTCTGGGCGCCGAGTCTTTGCCTGGGCGGAGGCCGCCCGGATTCACACTCTGGGTGCCAAGTCTTTGCCTAGGCGGAGGCCGCCCATATTCACACTCTGGGCGCCGAGTCTTTGCCTGGGCAGAGGCCGCCCGGATTTACACTCTGGGCGCCGAGTCTTTGCTTGGGCGGAGGCCGCCCGGACTTTCACTCTGGGTGCCGAGTCTTTCCCTGCACGGAGGCCGACCGGATTCATTCTGGGTGCCGAGTCTTTGCTTGGGCGGAGGCCGCCCGGACTTTCACTCTGGGTGCCGAGTCTTTCCCTGCACGGAGGCCACCCGGATTCACACTCTGGGCGCCAAGTCTTTGCTTGGGCGGAGGCCGCCCGGACTCCGGGCGCCGAGTCTTTGCCTGGGCGGAGGCTGCCCGGACTCACACTCTGGGCGCCGAGTCTTTGCCTGGGCGGAGGCCTCTCAGATTCACACTCTGGGTGCTGAGTCTTTCCCTGCGCGGAGGTGGCCCGGACTCTCACTCTGGGCGCCGAGTCTTTGCCTGGGCGGAGACCGCCTGGATTCACACTCTGGGCGCCGAGTCTTTGCCTGGGCGGAGGCCGCCCGGATTCACACTCTGGGCGCCGAGTCTTTGCCTGGGCGGAGACCGCCCGGATTCACACTCTGGGCGCCGAGTCTTTGCCTGGGCGGAGACCGCCCGGATTCACACTCTGGGCGCCGAGTCTTTGCCTGGGCGGAGGCCACCCAGATTCACACTCTGGGCGCCGAGTCTTTGCCTGGGCGGAGGCCGCCCGAATTCACACTCTGGGCGCCGAGTCTTTGCCTGGGCGGATGCCACCCGGATTCACACTCTGGGCGCTGAGTCTTTGCCTGGGCGGAGGCCGCATGGACTCTCACTCTGGGTGCTGAGTCTTTCCCTGCCGGAGGCGGCCCGGACTCTCACTCTGGGCGCCGAGTCTTTGCCTGGGCGGAGGCCGCCCAGATTAACACTCTGGGTGCCGAGTCTTTGCCTGGGCGGAGGCCGCCTGGACTCTCATTGTGGGCGCCGAGTCTGCCTGGGCGGAGGCCGCCCGGATTTACACTCTGGGCGCCGAGTCTTTGCCTGGGCGGAGACCGCGTGGATTCACACTCTGGGCGCCGAGTCTTTGCCTGGGCGAAGGTCGCCCGGACTCTCACTCTGGGCGCCGAGTCTTTACCTGGGCGGAGGCCGCCCAGATTCACACTCTGGGCGCCGTGTTTTTGCCTGGGCGGAGGCCGCACGGATTCACACTCTGGGCGCCGAGTCTTTGCCTGGGCGAAGGTCGCCCGGACTCTCACTCTGGGCGTCGTGTTTTTGCCTGGGCGGAGGCCGCACGGATTCACACTCTGGGCGCCGAGTCTTTGCCTGGGCGGAGACCGCCCGGATTCACACTCTGGGCACCGAGTCTTTGCCTGGGCGGAGGCCTCCCCGGATTCACTCTGAGTGCCGAGCCTTTACCTGGGCGGAGGCCGCTCGGACTCTCACTCTGGGTGCTGAGTCTTTGCCTGCGCGGAGGCGGCCCGGACTCTCACTCTGGGCGCCGAGTCTTTGCCTGGGCGGAGGCCGCCCGGATTCACACTCTGGGTGCCGTGTCTTTGCCTGGGCGGAGGCCGCTTGGACTCTCACTCTGGGTGCTGAGTCTTTCCCTGCGCGGAGGCGGCCCGGACTCTCACTCTGGGCGCCGAGTCTTTGCCTGGGCGGAGACCGCCCGGATTCACACTCTGGGCGCCGAGTCTTTGCCTGGGCGGAGGCCGCCCGGAATCACACTCTGGGCGCCGAGTCTTTGCCTGGGCGGAGGCCGCCCAGATTAAAACTCTGGGTGCCGAGTCTTTGCCTGGGCGAAGACCGCTCGGACTCTCACTGTGGGCGCCGAGTCTTTGCCTGGGCGGAGACCGCCCGGATTCACACTCTGGGCGCCGAGTCTTTGCCTGGGCGGCGGCCGCCCGGATTCACACTCTGGACGCCGAGTCTTTGCCTGGGCGGAGGCCGCCCGGATTTACACTCTGGGCGCCGAGTCTTTGCCTGGACGGAGGCCGCCCGGATTCACACTCTGGGTGCCGTGTCTTTGCCTGGGCGGAGGCCGCTTGGACTCTCACTCTGGGTGCTGAGTCTTTCCCTGCGCGGAGGCGGCCCGGACTCTCACTCTGGGCGCCGAGTCTTTGCCTGGGCGGAGACCGCCCGGATTCACACTCTGGGCGCCGAGTCTTTGCCTGGGCGGAGGGCGCCCGGAATCACACTCTGGGCGCCGAGTCTTTGCCTGGGCGGAGGCCGCCCAGATTAACACTCTGGGTGCCGAGTCTTTGCCTGGGCGAAGACCGCCCGGACTCTCACTGTGGGCGCCGAGTCTTTGCCTGGGCGGAGACCGCCTGGATTCACACTCTGGGCGCCGAGTCTTTGCCTGGGCGGAGGCCGCCCGGATTCACACTCTGGGCGCAGAGTCTTTGCCTGAGCGGAGACCGCCCGGATTCACACTCTGGGCGCCGAGTCTTTGCCTGGGCGGAGGCCGCCCGGATTCACTCTGGGTGCCGAGTCTTTGCCTGGGCGGAGGCCGCTCGGACTCTCACTCTGGGTGCTGAGTCTTTCCCTGCGCGGAGGTGGCCCGGACTCTCACTCTGGGCGCAGAGTCTTTGCCTGGGCGGAGACCGCCTGGATTCACACTCTGGGCGCCGAGTCTTTGCCTGGGCGGAGGCCGCCCGGATTCACACTCTGGGCGCCGAGTCTTTGCCTGGGCGGAGACCGCCCGGATTCACACTCTGGGCGCCGAGTCTTTGCCTGGGCGGAGGCCGCCCGAATTCACACTCTGGGCGCCGAGTCTTTGCTGTGCGAAGGCCGCCCATATTCACAGTCTGGGCGCCGAGTCTTTGCCTGGGCAGAGGCCGCCCGGATTCACACTCTGGGCGCCGTGTTCTTGCCTGGGTGGAGGCCGCACGGATTCACACTCTGGGCGCCGAGTCTTTGCCTGGGCGAAGGTCGCCCGGACTCTCACTCTGGGCGCCGAGTCTTTGCCTGGGCGGAGGCCGTCCGGATTCACACTCTGGGTGCCGTGTCTTTGCCTGGGCGGAGGCCGCTTGGACTCTCACTCTGGGTGCTGAGTATTTCCCTGCGCGGAGGCGGCCCGGACTCTCACTCTGGGCGCCGAGTCTTTGCCTGGGCGGAGGCTGCCCGGATTCACACTCTGGGCGCCGAGTCTTTGCCTGGGCGGAGGCCGCCCGGATTCACACTCTGGGCGCCGTGTCTTTGCCTGGCGGAGGCCGCTTGGACTCTCACTCTGGGTGCTGAGTCTTTCCCTGCGCGGAGGCAGCCCGGACTCTCACTCTGGGCGCCGAGTCTTTGCCTGGGTGGAGGCCGCCCGGATTCACACTCTGGGCGACGAGTCTTTGCCTGAGCGGAGACCGCCCGGATTCACACTCTGGGCGCCGAGTCTTTGCCTGGGCGGAGGCCGCCCGGATTCACTCTGAGTGCCGAGTCTTTACCTGGGCGGAGGCCGCTCGGACTCTCACTCTGGGTGCTGAGTCTTTCCCTGCGCGGAGGCATCCCGGACTCTAACTCTGGGCGCTGAGTCTTTGCCTGGGCGGAGACCGCTTGGACTCTCACTCTGGGTGCTGAGTCTTTCCCTGCGCGGAGGCAGCCCGGATTCACACTCTGGGCGCCGTGTCTTTGCCTGGGCGGAGGCCGCTTGGACTCTCACTCTGGGTGCTGAGTCTTTCCCTGCGCGGAGGCAGCCCGGACTCTCACTCTGGGCGCCGAGTCTTTGCCTGGGTGGAGGCCGCCCGGATTCACACTCTGGGCGCCGAGTTTTTGCCTGGGCGGAGGCCGCCCGGATTCACACTCTGGGCGACGAGTCTTTGCCTGGGCGGAGACCGCCCGGATTCACACTCTGGGCGCCGAGTCTTTGCCTGGACGGAGGCCGCCCGGATTCACTCTGAGTGCCGAGTCTTTACCTGGGCGGAGGCCGCTCGGACTCTCACTCTGGGTGCTGAGTCTTTCCCTGCGCGGAGGCGGCCCGGACTCTAACTCTGGGCGCTGAGTCTTTGCCTGGGCGGAGACCGCGTGGATTCACACTCTGGGCGCCGAGTCTTTGCCTGGGCGAAGGTCGCCCGGACTCTCACTCTGGGCGCCGAGTCTTTACCTGGGCGGAGGCCGCCCAGATTCACACTCTGGGCGCCGAGAGTCTGCCTGGGCGGAGGCCGCCCGGATTCACACTCTGGGCGCCGTGTCTTTGCCTGGGGCGGAGGCCGCTTGGACTCTCACTCTGGGCGCCGAGTCTTTGCCTGGGCGGAGGCCGCCCGGATTCACACTCTGGGCGCCGAGCCTTTGCCTGGGCGGAGGCCGCCCGGATTCACACTCTTGGCACCGAGTCTTTGCCTGGGCGGAGGACGCCCAGATTCACACTCTGGGCGCCGAGTCTTTGCCTGGGCGGAGGCCACCCAGATTAACACTCTGGGTGCCGAGTCTTTGCCTGGGTGGAGGCTGCCCGTATTCACACTCTGGGCGCCGAGTTTTTGCCTGGGCGGAGGCCGCCCGGACTCACACTCTGGGCGCCGAGTCTTTACCTGGGCGGAGGCCGCCCGGATTCACACTCTGGACGCCGAGTCTTTGCCTGGGCGGAGGCCATCCGGATTCACACTCTGGGCGCCGAGTTTTTGCCTGGGCGGACGCCGCCCGGATTCACACTCTGGGCGCCGTGTTTTTGCCTGGGCGGAGGCCGCATGGACTCTCACTCTGGGTGCTGAGTCTTTCCCTGCGCGGAGGCGGCCCGGACTCTCACTCTGGGCGCCGAGTCTTTGCCTGGGCGGAGGCCGCCCAGATTAACACTCTGGGTGCCGAGTCTTTGCCTGGGCGGAGGCCGCCTGGACTCTCATTGTGGGCGCCGAGTCTGCCTGGGCGGAGGCCGCCCGGATTCACACTCTGGGCGCCGAGTCTTTGCCTGGGTGGAGGCCGCCCGGATTCACACTCTGGGCGCCGAGTTTTTGCCTGGGCGGAGGCCGCCCGGATTCACACTCTGGGCAACGAGTCTTTGCCTGGGCGGAGACCGCCCGGATTCACACTCTGGGCGCCGAGTTTTTGCCTGGGCGGAGGCCGCCCGGATTCACTCTGAGTGCCGAGTCTTTACCTTGGCGGAGGCCGCTCGGACTCTCACTCTGGGTGCTGAGTCTTTCCCTGCGCGGAGGCGGCCCGGACTCTAACTCTGGGCGCTGAGTCTTTGCCTGGGCGGAGACCGCGTGGATTCACACTCTGGGCGCCGACTCTTTGCCTGGGCGAAGGTCGCCAGGACTCTCACTCTGGGCGCCGAGTCTTTACCTGGGCGGAGGCCGCCCAGATTCACACTCTGGGCGCCGAGTGTCTGCCTGGGCGGAGGCCGCCCGGATTCACACTCTGGGCGCCGTGTCTTTGCCTGGGGCGGAGGCCGCTTGGACTCTCACTCTGGGTGCTGAGTCTTTCCCTGCGCTGAGGCGGCCCGGACTCTCACTCTGGGCGTCGAGTCTTTGCCTGGGCGGAGGCCGCCTGGATTCACACTCTTGGCACCGAGTCTTTGCCTGGGCGGAGGACGCCCAGATTCACACTCTGGGCGCCGAGTCTTTGCCTGGGCGGAGGCCGCCCAGATTAACACTCTGGGTGCCGAGTCTTTGCCTGGGTGGAGGCTGCCCGTATTCACACTCTGGGCGCCGAGTTTTTGCCTGGGCGGAGGCCGCCCGGACTCACACTCTGGGCGCCGAGTCTTTGCCTGGGCGGAGGCCGCCCGGATTCACACTCTGGGCGCCGAGTCATTGCCTGGGCGGAGGCTGCCCGGATTCACACTCTGGGCGCCGAGTCTTTGCCTGGGTGGAGGCCGCCCGGATTCACACTCTGGGCGCCGTGTCTTTACCTGGGCGGAGGCCGCCCAGATTCACACTCTGGGCGCCGAGTGTCTGCCTGGGCGGAGGCCGCCCGGATTCACACTCTGAGTGCCGAGTCTTTACCTGGGCGGAGGCCGCTCGGACTCTCACTCTGGGTGCTGAGTCTTTCCCTGCGCGGAGGCGGCCCGGACTCTAACTCTGGGCGCTGAGTCTTTGCCTGGGCGGAGACCGCGTGGATTCACACTCTGGGCGCCGAGTCTTTGCCTGGGCGAAGGTCGCCCGGACTCTCACTCTGGGCGCCGAGTCTTTACCTGGGCGGAGGCCGCCCAGATTCACACTCTGGGCGCCGAGAGTCTGCCTGGGCGGAGGCCGCCCGGATTCACACTCTGGGCGCCGTGTCTTTGCCTGGGGCGGAGGCCGCTTGGACTCTCACTCTGGGTGCTGAGTCTTTCCCTGCGCTGAGGCGGCCCGGACTCTCACTCTGGGCGCCGAGTCTTTGCCTGGGCGGAGGCCGCCCGGATTCACACTCTGGGCGCCGAGCCTTTGCCTGGGCGGAGGCCGCCCGGATTCACACTCTTGGCACCGAGTCTTTGCCTGGGCGGAGGACGCCCAGATTCACACTCTGGGCGCCGAGTCTTTGCCTGGGCGGAGGCCACCCAGATTAACACTCTGGGTGCCGAGTCTTTGCCTGGGTGGAGGCTGCCCGTATTCACACTCTGGGCGCCGAGTTTTTGCCTGGGCGGGGCCGCCCGGACTCACACTCTGGGCGCCGAGTCTTTGCCTGGGCGGAGGCCGCCCGGATTCACACTCTGGGCGCCGAGTCTTTGCCTGGGCGGAGGCCGCCCGGATTCACACTCTGGGCGCCGAGTCTTTGCCTGGGCGGAGGCCGCTCGGACCCCGGGCGCCGAGTCTTTGCCTGGGCGGAGGCTGTACGGGCTCACACTATTGTCGCCGAGTCTTTGCCTGGACGGAGACCGCCCGGATTCACACTCTGGGCGCCGAGTCCTTGCCTGGGTGGAGGCTGCCCGGACCCCGGGCGCCGAGTCTTTGCCTGGGTGGAGACTGCACGGGCTCACACTCTGGGCGCCGAGTCTTTGCCTGGGCGGAGGCCTCCCGGATTTACACTCTGGGTGCCGAGTTTTTGCCTAGGCGGAGGCCGCCCATATTCACACTCTGGGCGCCGAGTCTTTGCCTGGGCAGAGGCCGCCCGGATTTACACTCTGGGCGCCGAGTCTTTGCCTAGGCGGAGGCAGCCCGGACTCTCACTCTGGGCGCCGAGTCTTTGCCTAGGCGAAGTCCGCCCGGACTCTCACTCTGGGCGCCGAGTCTTTACCTGGGCGGAGGCCGCCCGGATTCACACTCTGGACGCCGAGTCTTTGCCTGGGCGGAGGCCATCCGGATTCACACTCTGGGCGCCGAGTTTTTGCCTGGGCGGAGGCCGCCCGGATTCACACTCTGGGCGCCGTGTCTTTGCCTGGGCGGAGGCCGCATGGACTCTCACTCTGGGTGCTGAGTCTTTCCCTGCGCGGAGGCGGCCCGGACTCTCACTCTGGGCGCCGAGTCTTTGCCTGGGCGGAGGCCGCCCAGATTAACACTCTGGGTGCCGAGTCTTTGCCTGGGCGGAGGCCGCCTGGACTCTCATTGTGGGCGCCGAGTCTGCCTGGGCGGAGGCCGCCCGGATTCACACTCTGGGCGCCGAGTCTTTGCCTGGGTGGAGGCCGCCCGGATTCACACTCTGGGCGCCGAGTGTTTGCCTGGGCGGAGGCCGCCCGGATTCACACTCTGGGCGACGAGTCTTTGCCTGGGCGGAGACCGCCCGGATTCACACTCTTGGCACCGAGTCTTTGCCTGGGCGGAGGACGCCCAGATTCACACTCTGGGCGCCGAGTCTTTGCCTGGGCGGAGGCCGCCCAGATTAACACTCTGGGTGCCGAGTCTTTGCCTGGGTGGAGGCTGCCCGTATTCACACTCTGGGCGCCGAGATTTTGCCTGGGCGGAGGCCGCCCGGACTCACACTCTGGGCGCCGAGTCTTTGCCTGGGCGGAGGCCGCCCGGATTCACACTCTGGGCGCCGAGTCATTGCCTGGGCGGAGGCTGCCCGGATTCACACTCTGGGCGCCGAGTCTTTGCCTGGGCGGAGGCCGCCCGGATTCACACTCTGGGCGCCGAGTCTTTGCCTGGGCGGAGGCCGCTCGGACCCCGGGCGCCGAGTCTTTGCCTGGGCGGAGGCTGTACGGGCTCACACTATTGTCGCCGAGTCTTTGCCTGGACGGAGACCGCCCGGATTCACACTCTGGGCGCCGAGTCCTTGCCTGGGTGGAGGCTGCCCGGACCCCGGGCGCCGAGTCTTTGCCTGGGTGGAGACTGCACGGTGCCGAGTGTCTGCCTGGGCGGAGGCCGCCCGGATTCACACTCTGAGTGCCGAGTCTTTACCTGGGCGGAGGCCGCTCGGACTCTCACTCTGGGTGCTGAGTCTTTCCCTGCGCGGAGGCGGCCCGGACTCTAACTCTGGGCGCTGAGTCTTTGCCTGGGCAGAGACCGCGTGGATTCACACTCTGGGCGCCGAGTCTTTGCCTGGGCGAAGGTCGCCCGGACTCTCACTCTGGGCGCCGAGTCTTTACCTGGGCGGAGGCCGCCCAGATTCACACTCTGGGCGCCGGGAGTCTGCCTGGGCGGAGGCCGCCCGGATTCACACTCTGGGCGCCGTGTCTTTGCCTGGGGCGGAGGCCGCTTGGACTCTCACTCTGGGTGCTGAGTCTTTCCCTGCGCTGAGGCGGCCCGGACTCTCACTCTGGGCGCCGAGTCTTTGCCTGGGCGGAGGCCGCCCGGATTCACACTCTGGGCGCCGAGCCTTTGCCTGGGCGGAGGCCGCCCGGATTCACACTCTTGGCACCGAGTCTTTGCCTGGGCGGAGGATGCCCAGATTCACACTCTGGGCGCCGAATCTTTGCCTGGGCGGAGGCCACCCAGATTAACACTCTAGGTGCCGAGTCTTTGCCTGGGTGGAGGCTGCCCGTATTCACACTCTGGGCGCCGAGTTTTTGCCTGGGCGGAGGCCGCCCGGACTCACACTCTGGGCGCCGAGTCTTTGCCTGGGCGGAGGCCGCCCGGACTCACACTCTGGGCGCCGAGTCTTTGCCTGGGCGGAGGCCGCCCGGATTCACACTCTGGGCGCCGAGTCTTTGCCTGGGCGGAGGCTGCCCGGATTCACACTCTGGGCGCCGAGTCTTTGCCTGGGCGGAGGCCGCTCGGACCCCGGGCGCCGAGTCTTTGCCTGGGCGGAGGCTGTACGGGCTCACACTATTGTCGCCGAGTCTTTGCCTGGACGGAGACCGCCCGGATTCACACTCTGGGCGCCGAGTCCTTGCCTGGGTGGAGGCTGCCCGGACCCCGGGCGCCGAGTCTTTGCCTGGGTGGAGACTGCATGGGCTCACACTCTGGGCGCCGAGTCTTTGCCTGGGCGGAGGCCTCCCGGATTTACACTCTGGGTGCCGAGTTTTTGCCTAGGCGGAGGCCGCCCAGATTCACACACTGGGCGCTGAGTCTTTGCCTGGGCGGAGGCCGCTTGGACTCTCACTCTGGGTGCTGAGTCTCCCTGCGTGGAGGCGGCCCGGATTCACACTCTGGGCGCCGAGTCTTTGCCTGGGCGGAGGCCGCCCGGATTCACACTCTGGGCGCCGAGTCTTTGCCTGGACGGAGGCCGCCCGGATTCACACTCTGGGCGCCGAGTCTTTGCCTGGGCGGAGGCCTCCCGGATTCACACTCTGGGTGCCGAGTTTTTGCCTAGGCGGAGGCCGCCCATATTCACACTCTGGGCGCCGAGTCTTTGCCTGGGCAGAGGCCGCCCGGATTTACACTCTGGGCGCCGAGTCTTTGCCTAGGCGGAGGCAGCCCGGACTCCCACTCTGGGCGCCGAGTCTTTGCCTAGGCGAAGTCCGCCCGGACTCTCACTCTGGGCGCCGAGTCTTTACCTGGGCGGAGGCCGCCCGGATTCACACTCTGGACGCCGAGTCTTTGCCTGGGCGGAGGCCATCCGGATTCACACTCTGGGCGCCGAGTTTTTGCCTGGGCGGAGGCCGCCCGGATTCACACTCTGGGCGCCGTGTCTTTGCCTGGGCGGAGGCCGCATGGACTCTCACTCTGGGTGCTGAGTCTTTCCCTGCGCGGAGGCGGCCCGGACTCTCACTCTGGGCGCCGAGTCTTTGCCTGGGCGGAGGCCGCCCAGATTAACACTCTGGGTGCCGAGTCTTTGCCTGGGCGGAGGCCGCCTGGACTCTCATTGTGGGCACCGAGTCTGCCTGGGCGGAGGCCGCCCGGATTCACACTCTGGGCGCCGAGTCTTTGCCTGGGTGGAGGCCGCCCGGATTCACACTCTGGGCGCCGAGTTTTTGCCTGGGCGGAGGCCGCCCGGATTCACACTCTGGGCGACGAGTCTTTGCCTGGGCGGAGACCGCCCGGATTCACACTCTGGGCGCCGAGTCTTTACCTGGGCAGAGGCCGCTCGGACTCTCACTCTGGGTGCTGAGTCTTTCCCTGCGCGGAGGCGGCCCGGACTCTAACTCTGGGCGCTGAGTCTTTGCCTGGGCGGAGACCGCGTGTATTCACACTCTGGGCGCCGACTCTTTGCCTGGGCGAAGGTCGCCCGGACTCTCACTCTGGGCGCCGAGTCTTTACCTGGGCGGAGGCCGCCCAGATTCACACTCTGGGCGCCGAGTGTCTGCCTGGGCGGAGGCCGCCCGGATTCACACTCTGGGCGCCGTGTCTTTGCCTGGGGCGGAGGCCGCTTGGACTCTCACTCTGGGTGCTGAGTCTTTCCCTGCGCTGAGGCGGCCCGGACTCTCACTCTGGGCGTCGAGTCTTTGCCTGGGCGGAGGCCGCCTGGATTCACACTCTTGGCACCGAGTCTTTGCCTGGGCGGAAGACGCCCAGATTCACACTCTGGGCGCCGAGTCTTTGCCTGGGCGGAGGCCGCCCAGATTAACACTCTGGGTGCCGAGTCTTTGCCTGGGTGGAGGCTGCCCGTATTCACACTCTGGGCGCCGAGTTTTTGCCTGGGCGGAGGCCGCCCGGACTCACACTCTGGGCGCCGAGTCTTTGCCTGGGCGGAGGCCGCACGGATTCACACTCTGGGCGCCGAGCCATTGCCTGGGCGGAGGCTGCCCGGATTCACACTCTGGGCGCCGAGTCTTTGCCTGGGCGGAGGCCGCCCGGATTCACACTCTGGGCGCCGTGTCTTTGCCTGGGGCGGAGGCCGCTTGGACTCTCACTCTGGGTGCTGAGTCTTTCCCTGCGCTGAGGCGGCCTGGACTCTCACTCTGGGCGTCGAGTCTTTGCCTGGGCGGAGGCCGCCCGGATTCACACTCTGGGCGCCGAGCCTTTGCCTGGGCGGAGGCCGCCCGGATTCACACTCTTGGCACCGAGTCTTTGCCTGGGCGGAGGACGCCCAGATTCACACTCTGGGCGCAGAGTCTTTGCCTGGGCGGAGGCCGCCCAGATTAACACTCTGGGTGCCGAGTCTTTGCCTGGGTGGAGGCTGCCCGTATTCACACTCTGGGCGCCGAGTTTTTGCCTGGGCGGAGGCCGCCCGGACTCACACTCTGGGCGCCGAGTCTTTGCCTGGGCGGAGGCCGCCCGGATTCACACTCTGGGCGCCGAGTCTTTGCCTGGGCGGAGGCCGCCCGGATTCACACTCTGGGCGCCGAGTCTTTGCCTGGGCGGAGGCTGCCCGGACTCGCACTCTGGGCGCCGAGTCTTTGCCTGGGCGGAGGCCGCCCGGATTCACACTCTGGGCGCCGTGTCTTTGCCTGGGCGGAGGCCGCTTGGACTCTCACTCTGGGTGCTGAGTCTTTCCCTGCGCGGAGGCGGCCCGGACTCTCACTCTGGGCGCCGAGTCTTTGCCTGGGCGGAGGCCGCCCGGATTCAAACTCTGGGCGCCGAGACTTTGCCTGGGCGGAAGCCGCTTGGACTCTCACTCTGGGTGCTGAGTCTTTCCCTGCGCGGAGGTGGCCCGGACTCTCACTCTGGGCGCTGAGTCTTTGCCTGGGCGGAGGCCGCCCGGATTCACACTCTGGGCGCCGAGTCTTTGCCTGGGCGGAGGCCGCCCGGATTCACACTCTGGGCGCAGAGTCTTTGCCTGGGCGGAGGCTGCCCAGATTCACACTCTGGGCGCCGAGTCCTTGCCTGGGCGGAGGCCGTCCAGATTCACACACTGGGCGCTGAGTCTTTGCCTGGGCGGAGGCCGCTTGGACTCTCACTCTGGGTGCTGAGTCTTTCCCTGCGCGGAGGCGGCCCGGACTCTCACTCTGGGCGCCGAGTCTTTGCCTGGGCGGAGGCTGCCCGGATTCACACTCTGGGCGCCGAGTCTTTGCCTGGGCGGAGGCCGCCCGGATTCACACTCTGGGCGCCGTGTCTTTGCCTGGGCGGAGGCCGCTTGGACTCTCACTCTGGGTGCTGAGTCTTTCCCTGCGCGGAGGCAGCCCGGACTCTCACTCTGGGCGCCGAGTCTTTGCCTGGGTGGAGGCCGCCCGGATTCACACTCTGGGCGCCGAGTTTTTGCCTGGGCGGAGGCCGCCCGGATTCACACTCTGGGCGACGAGTCTTTGCCTGGGCGGAGACCGCCCGGATTCACACTCTGGGCGCCGAGTCTTTGCCTGGGCGGAGGCCGCCCGGATTCACTCTGAGTGCCGAGTCTTTACCTGGGCGGAGGCCGCTCGGACTCTCACTCTGGGTGCTGAGTCTTTCCCTGCGCGGAGGCATCCCGGACTCTAACTCTGGGCGCTGAGTCTTTGCCTGGGCGGAGACCGCTTGGACTCTCACTCTGGGTGCTGAGTCTTTCCCTGCGCGGAGGCAGCCCGGATTCACACTCTGGGCGCCGTGTCTTTGCCTGGGCGGAGGCCGCTTGGACTCTCACTCTGGGTGCTGAGTCTTTCCCTGCGCGGAGGCAGCCCGGACTCTCACTCTGGGCGCCGAGTCTTTGCCTGGGTGGAGGCCGCCCGGATTCACACTCTGGGCGCCGAGTTTTTGCCTGGGCGGAGGCCGCCCGGATTCACACTCTGGGCGCCGAGTCTTTGCCTGGACGGAGGCCGCCCGGATTCACTCTGAGTGCCGAGTCTTTACCTGGGCGGAGGCCGCTCGGACTCTCACTCTGGGTGCTGAGTCTTTCCCTGCGCGGAGGCGGCCCGGACTCTAACTCTGGGCGCTGAGTCTTTGCCTGGGCGGAGACCGCGTGGATTCACACTCTGGGCGCCGAGTCTTTGCCTGGGCGAAGGTCGCCCGGACTCTCACTCTGGGCGCCGAGTCTTTACCTGGGCGGAGGCCGCCCAGATTCACACTCTGGGCGCCGAGTGTCTGCCTGGGCGGAGGCCGCCCGGATTCACACTCTGGGCGCCGTGTCTTTGCCTGGGGCGGAGGCCGCTTGGACTCTCACTCTGGGTGCTGAGTCTTTCCCTGCGCTGAGGCGGCCCGGACTCTCACTCTGGGCGCCGAGTCTTTGCCTGGGCGGAGGCCGCCCGGATTCACACTCTGGGCGCCGAGCCTTTGCCTGGGCGGAGGCCGCCCGGATTCACACTCTTGGCACCGAGTCTTTGCCTGGGCGGAGGACGCCCAGATTCACACTCTGGGCGCCGAGTCTTTGCCTGGGCGGAGGCCACCCAGATTAACACTCTGGGTGCCGAGTCTTTGCCTGGGTGGAGGCTGCCCGTATTCACACTCTGGGCGCCGAGTTTTTGCCTGGGCGGAGGCCGCCCGGACTCACACTCTGGGCGCCGAGTCTTTGCCTGGGCGGAGGCCGCCTGGATTCACACTCTGGGCGCCGAGTCTTTGCCTGGGCGGAGGCTGCCCGGATTCACACTCTGGGCGCCGAGTCTTTGCCTGGGCGGAGGCCGCTCGGACCCCGGGCGCCGAGTCTTTGCCTGGGCGGAGGCTGTACGGGCTCACACTATTGTCGCCGAGTCTTTGCCTGGACGGAGACCGCCCGGATTCACACTCTGGGCGCCGAGTCCTTGCCTGGGTGGAGGCTGCCCGGACCCCGGGCGCCGAGTCTTTGCCTGGGTGGAGACTGCACGGGCTCACACTCTGGGCGCCGAGTCTTTGCCTGGGCGGAGGCCTCCCGGATTCACACTCTGGGTGCCGAGTTTTTGCCTAGGCGGAGGCCGCCCATATTCACACTCTGGGCGCCGAGTCTTTGCCTGGGCAGAGGCCGCCCGGATTTACACTCTGGGCGCCGAGTATTTGCCTAGGCGGAGGCAGCCCGGACTCTCACTCTGGGCGCCGAGTCTTTGCCTAGGCGGAGGCAGCCCGGACTCTCACTCTGGGCGCCGAGTCTTTGCCTAGGCAAAGTCCGCCCGGACTCTCACTCTGGGCGCCGAGTCTTTACCTGGGCGGAGGCCGCCCGGATTCACACTCTGGACGCCGAGTCTTTGCCTGGGCGGAGGCCATCCGGATTCACACTCTGGGCGCCGAGTTTTTGCCTGGGCGGAGGCCGCCCGGATTCACACTCTGGACGCCGAGTCTTTGCCTGGGCGGAGGCCATCCGGATTCACACTCTGGGCGCCGAGTTTTTGCCTGGGCGGAGGCCGCCCGGATTCACACTCTGGGCGCCGCGTCTTTGCCTGGGCGGAGGCCGCATGGACTCTCACTCTGGGTGCTGAGTCTTTCCCTGCGCGGAGGCGGCCCGGACTCTCACTCTGGGCGCCGAGTCTTTGCCTGGGCGGAGGCCGCCCAGATTAACAATCTGGGTGCCGAGTCTTTGCCTGGGCGGAGGCCGCCTGGACTCTCATTGTGGGCGCCGAGTCTGCCTGGACGGAGGCCGCCCGGATTCACACTCTGGGCGCCGAGTCTTTGCCTGGGTGGAGGCCGCCCGGATTCACACTCTGGGCGCCGAGTTTTTGCCTGGGCGGAGGCCGCCCGGATTCACACTCTGGGCGACGAGTCTTTGCCTGGGCGGAGACCGCCCGGATTCACACTCTGGGCGCCGAGTCTTTGCCTGGGCGGAGGCCGCCCGGATTCACTCTGAGTGCCGAGTCTTTACCTGGGCGGAGGCCGCTCGGACTCTCACTCTGGGTGCTGAGTCTTTCCCTGCGCGGAGGCGGCCCGGACTCTAACTCTGGGCGCTGAGTCTTTGCCTGGGCGGAGACCGCGTGGATTCACACTCTGGGCGCCGACTCTTTGCCTGGGCGAAGGTCGCCCGGACTCTCACTCTGGGCGCCGAGTCTTTACCTGGGCGGAGGCCGCCCAGATTCACACTCTGGGCGCCGAGTGTCTGCCTGGGCGGAGGCCGCCCAGATTCACACTCTGGGCGCCGAGTGTCTGCCTGGGCGGAGGCCGCCCGGATTCACACTCTGGGCGCCGTGTCTTTGCCTGGGGCGGAGGCCGCTTGGACTCTCACTCTGGGTGCTGAGTCTTTCCCTGCGCTGAGGCGGCCCGGACTCTCACTCTGGGCGTCGAGTCTTTGCCTGGGCGGAGGCCGCCTGGATTCACACTCTTGGCACCGAGTCTTTGCCTGGGCGGAGGACGCCCAGATTCACACTCTGGGCGCCGAGTGTTTGCCTGGGCGGAGGCCGCCCAGATTAACACTCTGGGTGCCGAGTCTTTGCCTGGGTGGAGGCTGCCCGTATTCACACTCTGGGTGCCGAGTTTTTGCCTGGGCGGAGGCCGCCCGGACTCACACTCTGGGCGCCGAGTCTTTGCCTGGGCGGAGGCCGCCCGGATTCACACTCTGGGCGCCGAGCCATTGCTTGGGCGGAGGCTGCCCGGATTCACACTCTGGGCGCCGAGTCTTTGCCTGGGCGGAGGCCGCCCGGATTCACACTCTGGGCGCCGTGTCTTTGCCTGGGCGGAGGCCGCTTGGACTCTCACTCTGGGTGCTGAGTCTTTCCCTGCGGGGAGGCGGCCCGGACTCTCACTCTGGGCGCCGAGTCTTTGCCTGGGCGGAGGCCGCCCGGATTCAAGCTCTGGGCGCCGAGACTTTGCCTGGGCGGAGGCCGCTTGGACTCTCACTCTGGGTGCTGAGTCTTTCCCTGCGCGGAGGCGGCCCGGACTCTCACTCTGGGCGCCGAGTCTTTGCCTGGGCGGAGGCCGCCCGGATTCACACTCTGGGCGCCGAGTCTTTGCCTGGGCGGAGGCCGCCCGGATTCACACTCTGGGCGCAGGGTCTTTGCCTGGGCGGAGGCCGCCCAGATTCACACTCTGGGCGCCGAGTCCTTGCCTGGGCGGAGGCCGCCCAGATTCACACACTGGGCGCTGAGTCTTTGCCTGGGCGGAGGCCGCTTGGACTCTCACTCTGGGTGCTGAGTCTCCCTGCGTGGAGGCGGCCCGGACTCTCACTCTGGGCGCCGAGTCTTTGCCTGGGCGGAGGCCGCCCGGATTCACACTCTGGGCGCCGAGTCTTTGCCTGGGCGGAGGCCGCCCGGATTCACACTCTGGGCGCCGAGTCTTTGCCTGGGCGGAGGCCTCCCGGATTCACACTCTGGGTGCCGAGTTTTTGCCTAGGCGGAGGCCGCCCATATTCACACTCTGGGCGCCGAGTCTTTGCCTGGGCAGAGGCCGCCCGGATTTACACTCTGGGCGCCGAGTCTTTGCCTAGGCGGAGGCAGCCCGGACTCTCACTCTGGGCGCCGAGTCTTTGCCTAGGCGAAGTCCGCCCGGACTCTCACTCTGGGCGCCGAGTCTTTACCTGGGCGGAGGCCACCCGGATTCACACTCTGGACGCCGAGTCTTTGCCTGGGCGGAGGCCATCCGGATTCACACTCTGGGCGCCGAGTTTTTGCCTGGGCGGAGGCCGCCCGGATTCACACTCTGGGCGCCGTGTCTTTGCCTGGGCGGAGGCCGCTTGGACTCTCACTCTGGGTGCTGAGTCTTTCCCTGCGGGGAGGCGGCCCGGACTCTCACTCTGGGCGCCGAGTGTTTGCCTGGGCGGAGGCCGCCCGGATTCAAGCTCTGGGCGCCGAGACTTTGCCTGGGCGGAGGCCGCTTGGACTCTCACTCTGGGTGCTGAGTCTTTCCCTGCGCGGAGGCGGCCCGGACTCTCACTCTGGGCGCCGAGTCTTTGCCTGGGCGGAGGCCGCCCGGATTCACACTCTGGGCGCCGAGTCTTTGCCTGGGCGGAGGCCGCCCGGATTCACACTCTGGGCGCAGGGTCTTTGCCTGGGCGGAGGCCGCCCAGATTCACACTCTGGGTGCCGAGTTCTTGCCTGGGCGGAGGCCGCCCAGATTCACACACTGGGCGCTGAGTCTTTGCCTGGGCGGAGGCCGCTTGGACTCTCACTCTGGGTGCTGAGTCTTTCCCTGCGCTGAGGCGGCCCGGACTCTCACTCTGGGCGCCGAGTCTTTGCCTGGGCGGAGGCCGCCCGGATTCACACTCTGGGCGCCGAGCCTTTGCCTGGGCGGAGGCCGCCCGGATTCACACTCTTGGCTCCGAGTCTTTGCCTGGGCGGAGGACGCCCAGATTCACACTCTGGGCGCCGAGTCTTTGCCTGGGCGGAGGCCACCCAGATTAACACTCTGGGTGCCGAGTCTTTGCCTGGGTGGAGGCTGCCCGTATTCACACTCTGGGCGCCGAGTTTTTGCCTGGGCGGAGGCCGCCCGGACTCACACTCTGGGCGCCGAGTCTTTGCCTGGGCGGAGGCCGCCCAGATTCACACACTGGGCGCTGAGTCTTTGCCTGGGCGGAGGCCGCTTGGACTCTCACTCTGGGTGCTGAGTCTCCCTGCGTGGAGGCGGCCCGGACTCTCACTCTGGGCGCCGAGTCTTTGCCTGGGCGGAGGCCGCCCGGATTCACACTCTGGGCGCCGAGTCTTTGCCTGGACGGAGGCCGCCCGGATTCACACTCTGGGCGCCGAGTCTTTGCCTGGGCGGAGGCCTCCCGGATTCACACTCTGGGTGCCGAGTTTTTGCCTAGGCGGAGGCCGCCCATATTCACACTCTGGGCGCCGAGTCTTTGCCTGGGCAGAGGCCGCCCGGATTTACACTCTGGGCGCCGAGTCTTTGCCTAGGCGGAGGCAGCCCGGACTCTCACTCTGGGCGCCGAGTCTTTGCCTAGGCGAAGTCCGCCCGGACTCTCACTCTGGGCGCCGAGTCTTTACCTGGGCGGAGGCCGCCCGGATTCACACTCTGGACGCCGAGTCTTTGCCTGGGCGGAGGCCATCCGGATTCACACTCTGGGCGCCGAGTTTTTGCCTGGGCGGAGGCCGCCCGGATTCACACTCTGGGCGCTGTGTCTTTGCCTGGGCGGAGGCCGCATGGACTCTCACTCTGGGTGCTGAGTCTTTCCCTGCGCGGAGGCGGCCCGGACTCTCACTCTGGGCGCCGAGTCTTTGCCTGGGCGGAGGCCGCCCAGATTAACACTCTGGGTGCCGAGTCTTTGCCTGGGCGGAGGCCGCCTGGACTCTCATTGTGGGCACCGAGTCTGCCTGGGCGGAGGCCGCCCGGATTCACACTCTGGGCGCCGAGTCTTTGCCTGGGTGGAGGCCGCCCGGATTCACACTCTGGGCGCCGAGTTTTTGCCTGGGCGGAGGCCGCCCGGATTCACACTCTGGGCGACGAGTCTTTGCCTGGGCGGAGACCGCCCGGATTCACACTCTGGGCGCCGAGTCTTTGCCTGGGCGGAGGCCGCCCGGATTCACTCTGAGTGCCGAGTCTTTACCTGGGCGGAGGCCGCTCGGACTCTCACTCTGGGTGCTGAGTCTTTCCCTGCGCGGAGGCGGCCCGGACTCTAACTCTGGGCGCTGAGTCTTTGCCTGGGCGGAGACCGCGTGGATTCACACTCTGGGCGCCGACTCTTTGCCTGGGCGAAGGTCGCCCGGACTCTCACTCTGGGCGCCGAGTCTTTACCTGGGCGGAGGCCGCCCAGATTCACACTCTGGGCGCCGAGTGTCTGCCTGGGCGGAGGCCGCCCGGATTCACACTCTGGGCGCCGTGTCTTTGCCTGGGGCGGAGGCCGCTTGGACTCTCACTCTGGGTGCTGAGTCTTTCCCTGCGCTGAGGCGGCCCGGACTCTCACTCTGGGCGTCGAGTCTTTGCCTGGGCGGAGGCCGCCTGGATTCACACTCTTGGCACCGAGTCTTTGCCTGGGCGGAGGACGCCCAAATTCACACTCTGGGCGCCGAGTCTTTGCCTGGGCGGAGGCCGCCCAGATTAACACTCTGGGTGCCGAGTCTTTGCCTGGGTGGAGGCTGCCCGTATTCACACTCTGGGCGCCGAGTTTTTGCCTGGGCGGAGGCCGCCCGGACTCACACTCTGGGCGCCGAGTCTTTGCCTGGGCGGAGGCCGCCCGGATTCACACTGTGGGCGCCGAGCCATTGCCTGGGCGGAGGCTGCCCGGATTCACACTCTGGGCGCCGAGTCTTTGCCTGGGCGGAGGCCGCCCGGATTCACACTCTGGGCGCCGTGTCTTTGCCTGGGCGGAGGCCGCTTGGACTCTCACTCTGGGTGCTGAGTCTTTCCCTGCGGGGAGGCGGCCCGGACTCTCACTCTGGGCGCCGAGTCTTTGCCTGGGCGGAGGCCGCCCGGATTCAAGCTCTGGGCGCCGAGACTTTGCCTGGGCGGAGGCCGCTTGGACTCTCACTCTGGGTGCTGAGTCTTTCCCTGCGCGGAGGCGGCCCGGACTCTCACTCTGGGCGCCGAGTCTTTGCCTGGGCGGAGGCCGCCCGGATTCACACTCTGGGCGCCGAGTCTTTGCCTGGGCGGAGGCCGCCCGGATTCACACTCTGGGCGCAGGGACTTTGCCTGGGCGGAGGCCGCCCAGATTCACACTCTGGGCGCCGAGTCCTTGCCTGGGCGGAGGCCGCCCAGATTCACACACTGGGCGCTGAGTCTTTGCCTGGGCGGAGGCCGCTTGGACTCTCACTCTGGGTGCAGAGTCTTTCCCTGCGCGGAGGCGGCCCGCACTCTCTTTCTGGTTGCCGAGTCTTTGCCTGGGCGGAGACGGCCTGGATTCACACTCTGGGCGCCGTGTCTTTGCCTGGGCGGAGGCCGCCCGGATTCACACTCTGGGCGCCGAGTCTTTGCCTGGGCAGAGGCCGCCCGGATTCACACTGTGGGCGCAGAGTCTTTGCCTGAGCGGAGGCCGCCCGGATTCACACTCTGGGCGCCGAGTCTTTGCCTGGGCGGAGGCCTCCCGGATTCACACTCTGGGCGCCGAGTCTTTCCTGTGCGAAGGCCGCCCATATTCACACTCTGGGCGCCGAGTCTTTGCCTGGGCAGAGGCCGCCCGGATTTACAGTCTGGGCGCCGAGTCTTTGCCTAGGCGGAGGCCGCCCATAATCACACTCTGGGTGCCGAGTCCTTGCCTGGGTGGAGGCCGCCGGGACCCCGGGCGCCGAGTCTTTGCCTGGGCGGAGGCTGCCCGGATTCACACTCTGGGTGCCGAGTCTTTGCCTGGGCAGAGGCCGCCCAGATTCACACTCTGGGCGCCGAGTGTTTGCCTGGGCGGAGGCCGCCCGGATCCACTCTGGGTGCCGAGTCTTTGCCTGGGCGGAGGCCCCTCGGACTCTCACTCTGGGTGCTGAGTCTTTCCCTGTGCGGAGGCGGCCCGGACTCTCACTCTGGGCGCCGAGTCTTTGCCTGGGCGGAGACCGCCTGGATTCACACTCTGGGCGCCGTGTTTTTGCCTGGGCGGAGGCCGCACGGATTCACACTCTGGGCGCCGAGTCTTTGCCTGGGCGGAGACCGCCCGGATTCACACTCTGGGCACCGAGCCTTTGCCTGGGCGGAGGCCGCCCCGGATTCACACTCTGGGCGCCGAGTTTTTGCCTGGGCGGAGGCCGCTCGGACCCCGGGCGGCGAGTCTTTGCCTGGGCGGAGGCTGTACGGGCTCACACTATTGTCGTCGAGTCTTTGCCTGGACGGAGACCGCCCGGATTCACACTCTGGGTGCCGAGTCCTTGCCTGGGTGGAGGCTGCCCGGACCCCGGGCGCCGAGTCTTTGCCTGGGTGGAGACTGCACGGGCTCACACTCTGGGCGCCGAGTCTTTGCCTGGGCGGAGGCCTCCCGGATTCACACTCTGGGTGCCGAGTTTGTGCCTAGGCTGAGGCCGCCCATATTCACACTCTGGGCGCCGAGTCTTTGCCTGGGCAGAGGCCGCCCGGATTTACACTCTGGGCGCCGAGTCTTTGCCTAGGCGGAGGCAGCCCGGACTCTCACTCTGGGCGCCGAGTCTTTGCCTGGGCGAAGTCCGCCCGGACTCTCACTCTGGGCGCCGAGTCTTTACCTGGGCGGAGGCCGCCCGCATTCACACTCTGGACGCCGAGTCTTTGCCTGGGCGGAGGCCATCCGGATTCACACTCTGGGCGCCGAGTCTTTGCCTGGGCGGAGGCCGCCCGGATTCACACTCTGGGCGCCGCGTCTTTGCCTGGGCGGAGGCCGCATGGACTCTCACTCTGGGTGCTGAGTCTTTCCCTGCGCGGAGGCGGCCCGGACTCTCACTCTGGGCGCCGAGTCTTTGCCTGGGCGGAGGCCGCCCAGATTAACACTCTGGGTGCCGAGTCTTTGCCTGGGCGGAGGCCGCCTGGACTCTCATTGTGGGCGCCGAGTCTGCCTGGGCGGAGGCCGCCCGGATTCACACTCTGGGCGCCGAGTCTTTGCCTGGGTGGAGGCCGCCCGGATTCACACTCTGGGCGCCGAGTTTTTGCCTGGGCGGAGGCCGCCCGGATTCACACTCTGGGCGACGAGTCTTTGCCTGGGCGGAGACCGCCCGGATTCACACTCTGGGCGCCGAGTCTTTGCCTGGGCGGAGGCCGCCCAGATTAACACTCTGGGTGCCGAGTCTTTGCCTGGGCGGAGGCCGCCTGGACTCTCATTGTGGGCGCCGAGTCTGCCTGGGCGGAGGCCGCCCGGATTCACACTCTGGGCGCCGAGTCTTTGCCTGGGTGGAGGCCGCCCGGATTCACACTCTGGGCGCCGAGTTTTTGCCTGGGCGGAGGCCGCCCGGATTCACACTCTGGGCGACGAGTCTTTGCCTGGGCGGAGACCGCCCGGATTCACACTCTGGGTGCCGAGTCTTTACCTGGGCGGAGGCCGCTCGGACTCTCACTCTGGGTGCTGAGTCTTTCCCTGCGCGGAGGCGGCCCGGACTCTAACTCTGGGCGCTGAGTCTTTGCCTGGGCGGAGACCGCGTGGATTCACACTCTGGGCGCCGACTCTTTGCCTGGGCGAAGGTCGCCCGGACTCTCACTCTGGGCGCCGAGTCTTTACCTGGGCGGAGGCCGCCCAGATTCACACTCTGGGCGCCGAGTGTCTGCCTGGGCGGAGGCCGCCCGGATTCAGACTCTGGGCGCCGTGTCTTTGCCTGGGGCGGAGGCCGCTTGGACTCTCACTCTGGGTGCTGAGTCTTTCCCTGCGCTGAGGCGGCCTGGACTCTCACTCTGGGCGTCGAGTCTTTGCCTGGGCGGAGGCCGCCCGGATTCACACTCTGGGCGCCGAGCCTTTGCCTGGGCGGAGGCCGCCCGGATTCACACTCTTGGCACCGAGTCTTTGCCTGGGCGGAGGACGCCCAGATTCACACTCTAAGGGAAGGAATTTGGTGTCGGACCCATTACTTCCGGTTTACGGCCGAAACCGGAAGTCCGCGTCTGCTGCACACTCTGCTGTAGTTTTAAATGTAAGTGAACTGTTACTGTTGTTTTCAATAAATATTGAAGTTACTGCACATGAGAGCCCTCTGTGTTTTTTCCACCTTGTATGATCTGGATATCCTGGAGCTATTGGGAGGGCATTTAATATTCAATATCACAGTGAAAAACAATCAGCGGTGGAGCAGTGTGAACGAAGTAGAAGCCTGCAGTTATCCCTATACACAGTGCCTGTTTACCAGTTATTGGAGGTGAGAGGCTGGGGGAAATAGGTGGTGCACCCATTTAATGCACTGAAGTTTGCAGTGATTTGTCACCCGTGGGAATCATCTTTGCACATCTTTTTGCATGAACTTTATTTATATATTTTGCAATGGCATCAGTTATTAGTGCACGTTAATTATGGACTATCACGTGTATATATTGATTGTTTGATCAATTTTTTATTTTTTCACGTATTTTCTCTTCACCATTTTTACACTTAATTTTATATATGTAATTTTACATGTTCTGGATTATTTATGTGGATCATTTTAGGTGTTTAATTTTTTCTTCACGGATTTTTGCTCACTAATTGTTGCACATGTATTATATACACGAGAATTT
>NW_027507789.1:158508103-158550603 GCF_037356315.1 Lithobates pipiens | reverse complement strand
CGCCCAAGGTACGTCCAGGGACGTCCTTGACTTTCCGGGGGTATATCTGAATGATGCCTGAGGCCACAGACATCATTCAGATATCAATGTTTTCATCCGGCGATTCCCTGCACCATAAGAACTATCATAGCAGCTGTTCCGCCGCTTGATCGCTCTTACAAGAGGCGGGAGGGGACATGCTTCTACCGACTCACCGCTTCCATCTGGACATGTCTGTAGGTCTCCATCCTTTCTAATCTATCCCGTGCATCCTCTGTGTACTCTGGACATGTCCCTGGGTCTCCATCCCTTCTAATCTATCCCGTGTATCCTCTGTGTACCCTGGACATGTCCCTGGGTCTCAATTAGAGCTGCAACTAACGATTAATTTGTCTGTCGACTAATCTATCGATTATTTTTTAGATTAATCAACGACTATCCGATTATTTTTTTTATTTTTATTTTTTAATGAATCTAGTGTTTTTTTGATTTAGCTAATTAATCCTTTGGATAACCTTTAGAGTATTGTATTGCAGAGTATTGTATTGTATTGCAGAGTATTGTATTGTATTGTATTGGCGGGCAGAGTATTGTATTGCCTTGGCGGGCAGAGTATTGCATTGGCGGGCAGAGTATTGCATTGGCGGGCAGAGTATTGTACTGTATTGGCGGGCAGAGTATTGTACTGTATTGACTGGCAGAGTATTGGCGAGCAGAGTATTGAACTGTATTGGCGGGCAGAGTATTGTACTGTATTGGCTGGCAGAGTATTGGCGGGCAGAGTATTGTATTGTATTGTCTGGCAGAGCATTGGCGGGCAGAGTATTGTACGTCCAGGGACGTCCTTGACTTTCCGGGGGTATATCTGAATGATGCCTGAGCCCATAGACATCATTCAGATATCAACGTTTTCAGCCGGCGGAGGACTCACCCTGGGTGGCGAGTTTTTGCCTGGGCGAAGGCCGCCCGGACTCTCACTCTGGGCGCCGAGACTCTGCCTGGGCGGAGGCCGCCCGAATTCACACTCTGGGCGCCGAGTCTTTGCCGGGGCGGAGGCCGCCCAGATTAACACTCTGGGCACCGAGTCTTTGCCTAGGCGAAGGCCGCCCGGACTCTCACTCTGGGCGCCGAGTCTTTGCCTAGGCGGAAGCTGCCTGGACTCTGTCTGGGCGCCGAGTCTTTGCCTGGGCGGAGGCCGCCCGGATTCACACTCTGGGCGCCGAGTCTTTGCCTGGGCGGAGGCCGCCCGGATTCACTCTGGGTGCCGAGTCTTTGCCTGGGCGGAGGCCGCCCATATTAACACTCTAGGCGCCGAGTCTTTGCCTGGGCGGAGACCGCCCGGATTCACACTCTGGGCGCCGAGTCTTTGCCTGGGCGGAGGCCGCCCGGATTCACTCTGGGTGCCGAGTCTTTGCCTGGGCGGAGGCCACTCGGACTCTCACTATGGGTGCTGAGTCTTTCCCTGCGCGGAGGCGGCCCGGACTCTCACTCTGGGCGCCGAGTCTTTGCCTGGGGGGAGACCGCCTGGATTCACACTCTGGGCGCCGAGTCTTTGCCTGGGCGGAGGCCGCCCGGATTTACACTCTGGGCGCCGAGTCTTTGCCTGGGCAAAGGCCGCCCGGACTCTCACTCTGGGCGCCGAGTCTTTGCCTAGGCGGAGGCTGCCTGGACTCTGTCTGGGCGCCGAGTCTTTGCCTGGGCGGAGGCCGCCCGGATTCACAGTCTGGGCGCCGAGTCTTTGCCTGGGCGGAGGCCGCCCGGATTCACACTCTGGGCGCCGAGTCTTTGCCTGGGCGGAGACCGCCCGGATTCACACTCTGGGCGCCGAGTTTTTGCCTGGGCGGAGGCCGCCCAGATTCACACTCTGGGCACCGAGTCTTTGCCTAGGCGAAGGCCGCCCGGACTCTCACTCTGGGCACCGAGTCTTTGCCTGGGCGGAGGCCGCCCGGATTCACACTCTGGGCGCCGAGTCTTTGCCTGGGCGGAGGCCGCCCATATTAACACTCTAGGCGCCGAGTCTTTGCCTGGGCGGAGGCCGCCCGGACTCTCACTCTGGGCGCCGAGTTTTTGCCTGGGCGGAGGCCGCCCGGATTCACTCTGGGTGCCGAGTCTTTGCCTGGGAGGAGGCTGCCCGGATTCACTATGGGTGCCGAGTCTTTGCCTGGGCGGAGGCCACTCGGACTCTCACTATGGGTGCTGAGTCTTTCCCTGCGCGGAGGCGGCCCGGACTCTCACTCTGGGCGCCGAGTCTTTGCCTGGGCGGAGGCCGCCCGGATTCACACTCTGGGCGCCGAGTCTTTGCTGTGCGAAGGCCGCCCATATTCACACTTTTGGTTCCGAGTCTGCCTGGGCAGAGGCCGCCCGGATTTACACTCTGGGCGCCGAGTCTTTGCCTAGGCGGAGGCCGCCCGGATTCACACTCTGGGCGCCGAGTCTTTGCCTGGGCGGAGACCGCCCGGATTCACACTCTGGGCGCCGAGTCTTTGCCTGGGCGGAGGCTGTCCGGATTCACTCTGGGTGCCGAGTCTTTGCCTGGGCGGAGGCCGCTCGGACTCTCACTCTGGGTGCTGAGTCTTTCCCTGCGCGGAGGCGGCCCGGACTCTCACTCTGGGCGCTGAGTCTTTGCCTGGGCGGAGACCGCCCGGATTCACACTCTGGGCGCCGAGTCTTTGCCTGGGCGGAGACCGCCCGGATTCACACTCTGGGCGCCGAGTCTTTGCCTGGGCGGAGACCGCCCGGATTCACACTCTGGGCGCCGAGTCTTTGCCTGGGCGGAGGCCGCCCGGATTCACACTCTGGGCGTCGAGTCTTTGCCTGGGCGGAGGCTGCCCAGATTAACACTCTGGGCGCCGAGTCTTTGCCTGGGCAAAGGCCGCCCAGACTATCACTCTGGGCGCCGAGTCTTTACCTGGGCGGAGGCCGCCCGGATTCACACTCTGGGCGCCAAGTCTTTGCCTGGGCGGAGGCCACCCTGAATCACACTCTGGGCGCGAGTCTTTGCCTGGGCGGAGGCCGCCCGGATTCACACTCTGGGCGCCGTGTCTTTGCCTGGGCGGAGGCCGCTTGGACTCTCACTCTGGGTGCTGAGTCTCCCTGCGTGGAGGCGGCCCGGACTCTCTATCTGGGCGCCGAGTTTTTGCCTGGGCGGAGGCCGCCCGGATTCACACTCTGGGCGCCGAGTCTTTGCCTGGGCGGAGGCCGCCCGGATTCACACTCTGGGTGCCGAGCTTTTGCCTGGGCGGAGGCCGCCCGGATTCACACTCTGGGTGCCGTGTCTTTGCCTGGGCGGAGGCCGCCCAGATTAACACTCTGGGCGCCGAGTCTTTGCCTGGGCGGAGGCCGCCTGGACTCTCACTGTGGGCGCCGAGTCTTTGCCTGGGCGGAGGCCGCCCGGATTCATACTCTGGGCGCCGAGTCTTTGCCTGGGCGGAGGCCGCCCGGATTCACACTATGGGCGCCGAGTCTTTGCCTGGGCGGAGGCCGCCAAGATTAACACTGGGCGCAGAGTCTTTGCCTGGGCGGAGGCCACTCGGACTCTCACTCTGGGTGCTGAGTCTTTGCCTGGGCGTAGGTGGCCCGGACTCTCACTCTGGGCGCCGAGTCTTTGCCTGGGCGGAGACCGCCTGGATTCACACTCTGGGCGCCGAGTCTTTGCCTGGGCGGAGGCCGCCCGGATTCACACTCTGGGCGCCGAGTCTTTGCCTGGGCGGAGACCGCCCGGATTCACACTCTGGGCGCCGAGTCTTTGCCTGGGCGGAGGCCGCCCGGATTCACACTCTGGGCGCTGAGTCTTTGCCTGGGCGGAGGCCGCCCAAATTCACACTCTGGGCGCCGAGTCCTTGCTGTGCGAAGGCCGCCCATATTCACAGTCTGGGCGCCAAGTCTTTGCCTGGGCAGAGGCCGCCCGGATTTACACTCTGGGCCCTGAGCCTTTGCCTAGGCGGAGGCCGCCCATATTCACACTCTGGGTGCCGAGTCCTTGCCTAGGTGGAGGCCGCCCGGACCCCAGGCGCCGAGTCTTTGCCTGGGCGGAGGCTGTACGGGCTCACACTCTGGGCGCCGAGTCTTTGCCTGGACGGAGACCGCCCAGATTCACACTCTGGGCGCCGAGTCCTTGCCTGGGTGGAGGCTGCCCGGACCCCGGGCGCCGAGTCTTTGCCTGGGTGGAGGCTGCACGGGCTCACACTCTGGGCGCCGAGTCTTTGCCTGGGCGGAGGCCGCCCGGATTCACACTCTGGGTGCCAAGTCATTGCCCAGGCGGAAGCCGCCCATATTCACACTCTTGGTGCCGAGTCTTTGCCTGGGCAGAGGCCGCCCGGATTTACACTCTGGGCGCCGAGTCTTTGCCTAGGCGGAGGCCGCCCGGACTCTCACTCTGGGCGCCGAGTCTTTGCCTGGGCGGAGGCCGCCAAGATTAACACTGGGCGCAGAGTCTTTGCCTGGGCGGAGGCCGCTCGGACTCTCACTCTGGGTGCTGAGTCTTTCCCTGCACGGAGGCCGACCGGATTCATTCTGGGTGCCGAGTCTTTGCCTGGGCGGAGGCCGCCCGAAATCACACTCTGGGCGCCGAGTCTTTACTGTGCGAAGGCCGCCCATATTCACACTCATGGCGCCGAGCCTTTGCCTGGGCGGAGGCCGCCCGGATTCACACTCTGGGCGCCGAGTCTTTGCCTGGGCGGAGGCCGCCCGAATTCACTCTCTGGGCGCCGAGTCTTTGCTGTGCGAAGGCCGCCCATATTCACACTCATGGCGCCGAGTCTTTGCCTGGGCAGAGGCCGCCCGGATTTACACTCTGGGCGCCGAGTCTTTGCCTAGGCGGAGGCCGCCCATATTCACACTCTGGGTGCCGAGTCCTTGCCTGGGTGGAGGCCGCCCGGACCCCGGGCGCCGAGTCTTTGCCTGGGCGGAGGCTGTACGAGCTCACACTCTGGGCGCGAGTCTTTGCCTGGGCGGAGGCCGCCCGGATTCACACTCTGGGTGCCGAGTCTTTGCCTAGGCGGAGGCTGCCCATATTCACACTCTGGGCGCCGAGTCTTTGCCTGGGCAGAGGCCGCCCGGATTTACACTCTGGGCGCCGAGTCTTTGCCTAGGCGGAGGCTGCCCGGACTCTCACTCTGGGCGCCGAATCTTTGCCTGGGCGGAGGCCGCCCGGACTCTCACTCTGGGCGTCGAGTCTTTACCTGGGCGGAGGCCGCCCGGATTCACACTCTGGACGCCGAGTCTTTGCCTGGGCGGAGGCCACCCGGATTCACACTCTGGGCGCCGAGTCTTTGCCTGGGCGGAGGCCGCCCGGATTCACACTCTGGGTGCCGTGTCTTTGCCTGGGCGGAGGCCGCTTGGACTCTCACTCTGGGTGCTGAGTCTTTCCCTGCGCGGAGGCGGCCCGGACTCTCACTCTGGGCGCCGAGTCTTTGCCTGGGCGGAGACCGCCTGGATTCACACTCTGGGCGCCGAGTCCTTGCCTGGGCGGAGGCCGCCCGGATTCACACTCTGGGCGCCGAGTCTTTGCCTGGGCGGAGACCGCCCGGATTCACACTCTGGGCGCCGAGACTTTGCCTGGGTGGAGGCCGCCCGAATTCACACTCTGGGCGCCGAGTCTTTGATGTGCGAAGGCCGCCCATATTCACAGTCTGGGCGCCGAGTCTTTGCCTAGGCGGAGGCCGCCCATATTCACACTCTGGGTGCCGACTCCTTGCCTAGGTGGAGGCCGCCCGGACCCCGTGCGCCGAGTCTTTGCCTGGGCGGAGGCTGTACGGGCGCACACTCTGGGCGCCGAGTCGTTGCCTGGACGGAGACCGCCCAGATTCACACTCTGGGCGCCGAGTCTTTGCCTGGGCGGAGGCCGCCCGGATTCACACTCTGGACGCCGAGTCTTTGCCTGGGCGGAGGCCGCCAAGATTAGCACTGGGCGCAGAGTCTTTGCCTGGGCGGAGGCCGCTCGGACTCTCACTCTGGGTGCTGATTCTTTCCCTGCGCGGAGGTGGCCCGGACTCTCACTCTGGGCGCCGAGTCTTTGCCTGGGCGGAGACCGCCTGGATTCACACTCTGGGCGCCGAGTCTTTGCCTGGGCGGAGGCCGCCCGGATTCACACTCTGGGCGCCGAGTCTTTGCCTGGGCGGAGACCGCCCAGATTCACACTCTGGGCGCCGAGTCTTTGCCTGGGCGGAGGCCACCCGGATTCACACTCTGGGCGCCGAGTCTTTGCCTGGGCGGAGGCCGCCCGAATTCACACTCTGGGCGCCGAGTCTTTGCTGTGCGAAGGCCGCCCATATTCACAGTCTGGGCGCCGAGTCTTTGCCTAGGCGGAGGCCGCCCATATTCACACTCTGGGTGCCGAGTCCTTGCCTAGGTGGAGGCCGCCCGGACCCTGGGCGCCGAGCCTTTGCCTGGGCGTAGGCTGTACGGGCTCACACTCTGGGCGCCGAGTCTTTGCCTGGGCGGAGGCCGCTCGGATTCACACTCTGGGTGCCAAGTCTTTGCCTAGGCGGAGGCCGCCCATATTCACACTCTGGGCGCCGAGTCTTTGCCTGGGCAGAGGCCGCCCGGATTTACACTCTGGGCGCCGAGTGTTTGCTTGGGCGGAGGCCGCCCGGACTTTCACTCTGGGTGCCGAGTCTTTCCCTGCACGGAGGCCGACCGGATTCATTCTGGGTGCCGAGTCTTTGCTTGGGCGGAGGCCGCCCGGACTTTCACTCTGGGTGCCGAGTCTTTCCCTGCACGGAGGCCACCCGGATTCACACTCTGGGCGCCAAGTCTTTGCTTGGGCGGAGGCCGCCCGGACTCACACTCTGGGCGCCGAGTCTTTGCCTGGGCGGAGGCCTCTCAGATTAACTCTCTGGGTGCCGAGCTTTTGCCTGGGCAGAGGCCGCCCAGATTCACACTCTGGGCGCCGAGTCTTTGCCTGGGCGGAGGCCGCTCGGACTCTCACTCTGGGTGCTGAGTCTTTCCCTGCGCGGAGGTGGCCCGGACTCTCACTCTGGGCGCCGAGTCTTTGCCTGGGCGGAGACCGCCTGGATTCACACTCTGGGCGCCGAGTCTTTGCCTGGGCGGAGGCCGCCCGGATTCACACTCTGGGCGCCGAGTCTTTGCCTGGGCGGAGACCGCCCGGATTCACACTCTGGGCGCCGAGTCTTTGCCTGGGCGGAGACCGCCCGGATTCACACTCTGGGCGCCGAGTCTTTGCCTGGGCGGAGGCCACCCGGATTCACACTCTGGGCGCCGAGTCTTTGCCTGGGCGGAGGCCGCCCGAATTCACACTCTGGGCGCCGAGTCTTTGCCTGGGCGGAGGCCACCCGGATTCACACTCTGGGCGCTGAGTCTTTGCCTGGGCGGAGGCCGCATGGACTCTCACTCTGGGTGCTGAGTCTTTCCCTGCCGGAGGCGGCCCGGACTCTCACTCTGGGCGCCGAGTCTTTGCCTGGGCGGAGGCCGCCCAGATTAACACTCTGGGTGCCGAGTCTTTGCCTGGGCGGAGGCCGCCTGGACTCTCATTGTGGGCGCCGAGTCTGCCTGGGCGGAGGCCGCCCGGATTTACACTCTGGGCGCCGAGTCTTTGCCTGGGCGGAGACCGCGTGGATTCACACTCTGGGCGCCGAGTCTTTGCCTGGGCGAAGGTCGCCCGGACTCTCACTCTGGGCGCCGAGTCTTTACCTGGGCGGAGGCCGCCCAGATTCACACTCTGGGCGCCGTGTTTTTGCCTGGGCGGAGGCCGCACGGATTCACACTCTGGGCACCGAGTCTTTGCCTGGGCGAAGGTCGCCCGGACTCTCACTCTGGGCGCCGTGTTTTTGCCTGGGCGGAGGCCGCATGGATTCACACTCTGGGCGCCGAGTCTTTGCCTGGGCGGAGACCGCCCGGATTCACACTCTGGGCACCGAGTCTTTGCCTGGGCGGAGGCCTCCCCGGATTCACTCTGAGTGCCGAGCCTTTACCTGGGCGGAGGCCGCTCGGACTCTCACTCTGGGTGCTGAGTCTTTGCCTGCGCGGAGGCGGCCCGGACTCTCACTCTGGGCGCCGAGTCTTTGCCTGGGCGGAGGCCGCCCGGATTCACACTCTGGGTGCCGTGTCTTTGCCTGGGCGGAGGCTGCCCGGATTCACACTCTGGGCGCCGAGTCTTTGCCTGGGCGGAGGCTGTACGGGCTCACACTATTGTCGCCGAGTCTTTGCCTGGACGGAGACCGCCCGGATTCACACTCTGGGCGCCGAGTCCTTGCCTGGGTGGAGGCTGCCCGGACCCCGGGCGCCGAGTCTTTGCCTGGGTGGAGACTGCACGGGCTCACACTCTGGGCGCCGAGTCTTTGCCTGGGCGGAGGCCTCCCGGATTTACACTCTGGGTGCCGAGTTTTTGCCTAGGCGGAGGCCGCCCATATTCACACTCTGGGCGCCGAGTCTTTGCCTGGGCAGAGGCCGCCCGGATTTACACTCTGGGCGCCGAGTCTTTGCCTAGGCGGAGGCAGCCCGGACTCTCACTCTGGGCGCCGAGTCTTTGCCTAGGCGAAGTCCGCCCGGACTCTCACTCTGGGCGCCGAGTCTTTACCTGGGCGGAGGCCGCCCGGATTCACACTCTGGACGCCGAGTCTTTGCCTGGGCGGAGGCCATCCGGATTCACACTCTGGGCGCCGAGTTTTTGCCTGGGCGGAGGCCGCCCGGATTCACACTCTGGGCGCCGTGTCTTTGCCTGGGCGGAGGCCGCTTGGACTCTCACTCTGGGTGCTGAGTCTTTCCCTGCGGGGAGGCGGCCCGGACTCTCACTCTGGGCGCCGAGTGTTTGCCTGGGCGGAGGCCGCCCGGATTCACACTCTGGGCGCCGTGTCTTTGCCTGGGCGGAGGCCGCTTGGACTCTCACTCTGGGTGCTGAGTCTCCCTGCGTGGAGGCGGCCCGGACTCTCTATCTGGGCGCCGAGTTTTTGCCTGGGCGGAGGCCGCCCGGATTCACACTCTGGGCGCCGAGTCTTTGCCTGGGCGGAGGCCGCCCGGATTCACACTCTGGGTGCCGAGTTTTTGCCTGGGCGGAGGCCGCCCGGATTCACACTCTGGGTGCCGAGTCTTTGCCTGGGCGGAGGCCGCCCAGATTAACACTCTGGGCGCCGAGTCTTTGCCTGGGCGGAGGCCGCCTGGACTCTCACTGTGGGCGCCGAGTCTTTGCCTGGGCGGAGGCCGCCCGGATTCATACTCTGGGCGCCGAGTCTTTGCCTGGGCGGAGGCCGCCCGGATTCACACTATGGGCGCCGAGTCTTTGCCTGGGCGGAGGCCGCCAAGATTAACACTGGGCGCAGAGTCTTTGCCTGGGCGGAGGCCACTCGGACTCTCACTCTGGGTGCTGAGTCTTTGCCTGGGCGTAGGTGGCCCGGACTCTCACTCTGGGCGCCGAGTCTTTGCCTGGGCGGAGACCGCCTGGATTCACACTCTGGGCGCCGAGTCTTTGCCTGGGCGGAGGCCGCCCGGATTCACACTCTGGGCGCCGAGTCTTTGCCTGGGCGGAGACCGCCCGGATTCACACTCTGGGCGCCGAGTCTTTGCCTGGGCGGAGGCCGCCCGGATTCACACTCTGGGCGCTGAGTCTTTGCCTGGGCGGAGGCTGCCCAAATTCACACTCTGGGCGCCGAGTCCTTGCTGTGCGAAGGCCGCCCATATTCACAGTCTGGGCGCCGAGTCTTTGCCTGGGCAGAGGCCGCCCGGATTTACACTCTGGGCCCTGAGTCTTTGCCTAGGCGGAGGCCGCCCATATTCACACTCTGGGTGCCGAGTCCTTGCCTAGGTGGAGGCCGCCCGGACCCCAGGCGCCGAGTCTTTGCCTGGGCGGAGGCTGTACGGGCTCACACTCTGGGCGCCGAGTCTTTGCCTGGACGGAGACCGCCCAGATTCACACTCTGGGCGCCGAGTCCTTGCCTGGGTGGAGGCTGCCCGGACCCCGGGCGCCGAGTCTTTGCCTGGGTGGAGGCTGCACGGGCTCACACTCTGGGCGCCGAGTCTTTGCCTGGGCGGAGGCCGCCCGGATTCACACTCTGGGTGCCAAGTCATTGCCCAGGCGGAAGCCGCCCATATTCACACTCTTGGTGCCGAGTCTTTGCCTGGGCAGAGGCCGCCCGGATTTACACTCTGGGCGCCGAGTCTTTGCCTAGGCGGAGGCCGCCCGGACTCTCACTCTGGGCGCCGAGTCTTTGCCTGGGCGGAGGCCGCCAAGATTAACACTGGGCGCAGAGTCTTTGCCTGGGCGGAGGCCGCTCGGACTCTCACTCTGGGTGCTGAGTCTTTCCCTGCACGGAGGCCGACCGGATTCATTCTGGGTGCCGAGTCTTTGCCTGGGCGGAGGCCGCCCGAAATCACACTCTGGGCGCCGAGTCTTTACTGTGCGAAGGCCGCCCATATTCACACTCATGGCGCCGAGCCTTTGCCTGGGCGGAGGCCGCCCGGATTCACACTCTGGGCGCCGAGTCTTTGCCTGGGCGGAGGCCGCCCGAATTCACTCTCTGGGCGCCGAGTCTTTGCTGTGCGAAGGCCGCCCATATTCACACTCATGGCGCCGAGTCTTTGCCTGGGCAGAGGCCGCCCGGATTTACACTCTGGGCGCCGAGTCTTTGCCTAGGCGGAGGCCGCCCATATTCACACTCTGGGTGCCGAGTCCTTGCCTGGGTGGAGGCCGCCCGGACCCCGGGCGCCGAGTCTTTGCCTGGGCGGAGGCTGTACGAGCTCACACTCTGGGCGCGAGTCTTTGCCTGGGCGGAGGCCGCCCGGATTCACACTCTGGGTGCCGAGTCTTTGCCTAGGCGGAGGCCGCCCATATTCACACTCTGGGCGCCGAGTCTTTGCCTGGGCAGAGGCCGCCCGGATTTACACTCTGGGCGCCGAGTCTTTGCCTAGGCGGAGGCTGCCCGGACTCTCACTCTGGGCGCCGAATCTTTGCCTGGGCGGAGGCCGCCCGGACTCTCACTCTGGGCGTCGAGTCTTTACCTGGGCGGAGGCCGCCCGGATTCACACTCTGGACGCCGAGTCTTTGCCTGGGCGGAGGCCACCCGGATTCACACTCTGGGCGCCGAGTCTTTGCCTGGGCGGAGGCCGCCCGGATTCACACTCTGGGTGCCGTGTCTTTGCCTGGGCGGAGGCCGCTTGGACTCTCACTCTGGGTGCTGAGTCTTTCCCTGCGCGGAGGCGGCCCGGACTCTCACTCTGGGCGCCGAGTCTTTGCCTGGGCGGAGACCGCCCGGATTCACACTCTGGGTGCCGAGTCTTTGCCTGGGCGGAGGCCGCTTGGACTCTCACTCTGGGCGCAGAGTCTTTGCCTGGGCGGAGACCGCCTGGATTCACACTCTGGGCGCCGAGTCCTTGCCTGGGCGGAGGCCGCCCGGATTCACACTCTGGGCGCCGAGTCTTTGCCTGGGCGGAGACCGCCCGGATTCACACTCTGGGCGCCGAGACTTTGCCTGGGTGGAGGCCGCCCGAATTCACACTCTGGGCGCCGAGTCTTTGATGTGCGAAGGCCGCCCATATTCACAGTCTGGGCGCCGAGTCTTTGCCTAGGCGGAGGCCGCCCATATTCACACTCTGGGTGCCGACTCCTTGCCTAGGTGGAGGCCGCCCGGACCCCGTGCGCCGAGTCTTTGCCTGGGCGGAGGCTGTACGGGCGCACACTCTGGGCGCCGAGTCTTTGCCTGGACGGAGACCGCCCAGATTCACACTCTGGGCGCCGAGTCTTTGCCTGGGCGGAGGCCGCCCGGATTCACACTCTGGACGCCGAGTCTTTGCCTGGGCGGAGGCCGCCAAGATTAGCACTGGGCGCAGAGTCTTTGCCTGGGCGGAGGCCGCTCGGACTCTCACTCTGGGTGCTGATTTTTCCCTGCGCGGAGGTGGCCCGGACTCTCACTCTGGGCGCCGAGTCTTTGCCTGGGCGGAGACCGCCTGGATTCACACTCTGGGCGCCGAGTCTTTGCCTGGGCGGAGGCCGCCCGGATTCACACTCTGGGCGCCGAGTCTTTGCCTGGGCGGAGACCGCCCAGATTCACACTCTGGGCGCCGAGTCTTTGCCTGGGCGGAGGCCACCCGGATTCACACTCTGGGCGCCGAGTCTTTGCCTGGGCGGAGGCCGCCCGAATTCACACTCTGGGCGCCGAGTCTTTGCTGTGCGAAGGCCGCCCATATTCACAGTCTGGGCGCCGAGTCTTTGCCTAGGCGGAGGCCGCCCATATTCACACTCTGGGTGCCGAGTCCTTGCCTAGGTGGAGGCCGCCCGGACCCTGGGCGCCGAGCCTTTGCCTGGGCGTAGGCTGTACGGGCTCACACTCTGGGCGCCGAGTCTTTGCCTGGGCGGAGGCCGCCCGGATTCACACTCTGGGTGCCAAGTCTTTGCCTAGGCGGAGGCCGCCCATATTCACACTCTGGGCGCCGAGTCTTTGCCTGGGCAGAGGCCGCCCGGATTTACACTCTGGGCGCCGAGTCTTTGCTTGGGCGGAGGCCGCCCGGACTTTCACTCTGGGTGCCGAGTCTTTCCCTGCACGGAGGCCGACCGGATTCATTCTGGGTGCCGAGTCTTTGCTTGGGCGGAGGCCGCCCGGACTTTCACTCTGGGTGCCGAGTCTTTCCCTGCACGGAGGCCACCCGGATTCACACTCTGGGCGCCAAGTCTTTGCTTGGGCGGAGGCCGCCCGGACTCCGGGCGCCGAGTCTTTGCCTGGGCGGAGGCTGCCCGGACTCACACTCTGGGCGCCGAGTCTTTGCCTGGGCGGAGGCCTCTCAGATTAACTCTCTGGGTGCCGAGCTTTTGCCTGGGCAGAGGCCGCCCAGATTCACACTCTGGGCGCCGAGTCTTTGCCTGGGCGGAGGCCGCTCGGACTCTCACTCTGGGTGCTGAGTCTTTCCCTGCGCGGAGGTGGCCCGGACTCTCACTCTGGGCGCCGAGTCTTTGCCTGGGCGGAGACCGCCTGGATTCACACTCTGGGCGCCGAGTCTTTGCCTGGGCGGAGGCCGCCCGGATTCACACTCTGGGCGCCGAGTCTTTGCCTGGGCGGAGACCGCCCGGATTCACACTCTGGGCGCCGAGTCTTTGCCTGGGCGGAGACCGCCCGGATTCACACTCTGGGCGCCGAGTCTTTGCCTGGACGGAGGCCACCCGGATTCACACTCTGGGCGCCGAGTCTTTGCCTGGGCGGAGGCCGCCCGAATTCACACTCTGGGCGCCGAGTCTTTGCCTGGGCGGAGGCCACCCGGAATCACACTCTGGGCGCTGAGTCTTTGCCTGGGCGGAGGCCGCATGGACTCTCACTCTGGGTGCTGAGTCTTTCCCTGCCGGAGGCGGCCCGGACTCTCACTCTGGGCGCCGAGTCTTTGCCTGGGCGGAGGCCGCCCAGATTAACACTCTGGGTGCCGAGTCTTTGCCTGGGCGGAGGCCGCCTGGACTCTCATTGTGGGCGCCGAGTCTGCCTGGGCGGAGGCCGCCCGGATTTACACTCTGGGCGCCGAGTCTTTGCCTGGGCGGAGACCGCGTGGATTCACACTCTGGGCGCCGAGTCTTTGCCTGGGCGAAGGTCGCCCGGACTCTCACTCTGGGCGCCGAGTCTTTACCTGGGCGGAGGCCGCCCAGATTCACACTCTGGGCGCCGTGTTTTTGCCTGGGCGGAGGCCGCACGGATTCACACTCTGGGCACCGAGTCTTTGCCTGGGCGAAGGTCGCCCGGACTCTCACTCTGGGCGCCGTGTTTTTGCCTGGGCGGAGGCCGCATGGATTCACACTCTGGGCGCCGAGTCTTTGCCTGGGCGGAGACCGCCCGGATTCACACTCTGGGCACCGAGTCTTTGCCTGGGCGGAGGCCTCCCCGGATTCACTCTGAGTGCCGAGCCTTTACCTGGGCGGAGGCCGCTCGGACTCTCACTCTGGGTGCTGAGTCTTTGCCTGCGCGGAGGCGGCCCGGACTCTCACTCTGGGCGCCGAGTCTTTGCCTGGGCGGAGGCCGCCCGGATTCACACTCTGGGTGCCGTGTCTTTGCCTGGGCGGAGGCCGCTTGGACTCTCACTCTGGGTGCTGAGTCTTTCCCTGCGCGGAGGCGGCCCGGACTCTCACTCTGGGCGCCGAGTCTTTGCCTGGGCGGAGACCGCCCGGATTCACACTCTGGGCGCCGAGTCTTTGCCTGGGCGGAGGCCGCCCGGAATCACACTCTGGGCGCCGAGTCTTTGCCTGGGCGGAGGCCGCCCAGATTAAAACTCTGGGTGCCGAGTTTTTGCCTGGGCGAAGACCGCCCGGACTCTCACTGTGGGCGCCGAGTCTTTGCCTGGGCGGAGACCGCCCGGATTCACACTCTGGGCGCCGAGTCTTTGCCTGGGCGGAGGCCGCCCGGATTCACACTCTGGACGCCGAGTCTTTGCCTGGGCGGAGGCCGCCCGGATTCACACTCTGGGCGCCAAGTCTTTGCCTGGACGGAGGCCGCCCGGATTCACACTCTGGGTGCCGTGTCTTTGCCTGGGCGGAGGCCGCTTGGACTCTCACTCTGGGTGCTGAGTCTTTCCCTGCGCGGAGGCGGCCCGGACTCTCACTCTGGGCGCCGAGTCTTTGCCTGGGCGGAGACCGCCCGGATTCACACTCTGGGCGCCGAGTCTTTGCCTGGGCGGAGGCCGCCCGGAATCACACTCTGGGCGCCGAGCCTTTGCCTGGGCGGAGGCCGCCCAGATTAACACTCTGGGTGCCGAGTCTTTGCCTGGGCGAAGACCGCCCGGACTCTCACTGTGGGCGCCGAGTCTTTGCCTGGGCGGAGACCGCCTGGATTCACACTCTGGGCGCTGAGTCTTTGCCTGGGCGGAGGCCGCCCGGATTCACACTCTGGGCGCAGAGACTTTGCCTGAGCGGAGACCGCCCGGATTCACACTCTGGGCGCCGAGTCTTTGCCTGGGCGGAGGCCGCCCAGATTCACTCTGGGTGCCGAGTCTTTGCCTGGGCGGAGGCCGCTCGGACTCTCACTCTGGGTGCTGAGTCTTTCCCTGCGCGGAGGTGGCCCGGACTCTCACTCTGGGCGCAGAGTCTTTGCCTGGGCGGAGACCGCCTGGATTCACACTCTGGGCGCCGAGTCTTTGCCTGGGCGGAGGCCGCCCGGATTCACACTCTGGGCGCCGAGTCTTTGCCTGGGCGGAGACCGCCCGGATTCACACTCTGGGCGCCGAGTCTTTGCCTGGGCGGAGGCCGCCCGAATTCACACTCTGGGCGCCGAGTCTTTGCTGTGCGAAGGCCGCCCATATTCACAGTCTGGGCGCCGAGTCTTTGCCTGGGCAGAGGCCGCCCGGATTCACACTCTGGGCGCCGTGTTCTTGCCTGGGCGGAGGCCGCACGGATTCACACTCTGGGCGCCGAGTCTTTGCCTGGCCGAAGGTCGCCCGGACTCTCACTCTGGGCGCCGAGTCTTTGCCTGGGCGGAGGCCGCTCGGGTTCACACTCTGGGCGCCGAGTCTTTGCCTGGGTGGAGGCCGCCCGGATTCACACTCTGGGCGCCGAGTTTTTGCCTGGGCGGAGGCCGCCCGGATTCACACTCTGGGCGCCGAGTCTTTGCCTGGGCGGAGACCGCCCGGATTCACACTCTGGGCACCGAGTCTTTGCCTGGGCGGAGGCCTCCCCGGATTCACTCTGAGTGCCGAGCCTTTACCTGGGCGGAGGCCGCTCGGACTCTCACTCTGGGTGCTGAGTCTTTGCCTGCGCGGAGGCGGCCCGGACTCTCACTCTGGGCGCCGAGTCTTTGCCTGGGCGGAGACCGCCCGGATTCACACTCTGGGCGCCGAGTCTTTGCCTGGGCGGAGGCCGCCCGGAATCACACTCTGGGCGCCGAGTCTTTGCCTGGGCGGAGGCCGCCCAGATTAAAACTCTGGGTGCCGAGTCTTTGCCTGGGCGAAGACCGCCCGGACTCTCACTGTGGGCGCCGAGTCTTTGCCTGGGCGGAGACCGCCCGGATTCACACTCTGGGCGCCGAGTCTTTGCCTGGGCGGAGGCCGCCCGGATTCACACTCTGGACGCCGAGTCTTTGCCTGGGCGGAGGCCGCCCGGATTCACACTCTGGGCGCCGAGTCTTTGCCTGGACGGAGGCCGCCCGGATTCACACTCTGGGTGCCGTGTCTTTGCCTGGGCGGAGGCCGCTTGGACTCTCACTCTGGGTGCTGAGTCTTTCCCTGCGCGGAGGCGGCCCGGACTCTCACTCTGGGCGCCGAGTCTTTGCCTGGGCGGAGGCTGCCCGGATTCACACTCTGGGCGCCGAGTCTTTGCCTGGGCGGAGGCCGCCCGGATTCACACTCTGGGCGCCGTGTCTTTGCCTGGCGGAGGCCGCTTGGACTCTCACTCTGGGTGCTGAGTCTTTCCCTGCACGGAGGCAGCCCGGACTCTCACTCTGGGCGCCGAGTCTTTGCCTGGGTGGAGGCCGCCCGGATTCACACTCTGGGCGCCGAGTCTTTGCCTGGGTGGAGGCCGCCCGGATTCACACTCTGGGCGCCGAGTTTTTGCCTGGGCGGAGGCCGCCCGGATTCACACTCTGGGCGCTGAGTCTTTGCCTGGGCGGAGACCGCTTGGACTCTCACTCTGGGTGCTGAGTCTTTCCCTGCGCGGAGGCAGCCCGGATTCACACTCTGGGCGCCGTGTCTTTGCCTGGGCGGAGGCCGCTTGGACTCTCACTCTGGGTGCTGAGTCTTTCCCTGCGCGGAGGCAGCCCGGACTCTCACTCTGGGCGCCGAGTCTTTGCCTGGGTGGAGGCCGCCCGGATTCACACTCTGGGCGCCGAGTTTTTGCCTGGGCGGAGGCCGCCCGGATTCACACTCTGGGCGACGAGTCTTTGCCTGGGCGGAGACCGCCCGGATTCACACTCTGGGCGCCGAGTCTTTGCCTGGACGGAGGCCGCCCGGATTCACTCTGAGTGCCGAGTCTTTACCTGGGCGGAGGCCGCTCGGACTCTCACTCTGGGTGCTGAGTCTTTCCCTGTGCGGAGGCGGCCCGGACTCTAACTCTGGGCGCTGAGTCTTTGCCTGGGCGGAGACCGCGTGGATTCACACTCTGGGCGCCGAGTCTTTGCCTGGGCGAAGGTCGCCCGGACTCTCACTCTGGGCGCCGAGTCTTTACCTGGGCGGAGGCCGCCCAGATTCACACTCTGGGCGCCGAGAGTCTGCCTGGGCGGAGGCCGCCCGGATTCACACTCTGGGCGCCGTGTCTTTGCCTGGGGCGGAGGCCGCTTGGACTCTCACTCTGGGCGCCGAGTCCTTGCCTGGGCGGAGGCCGCCCGGATTCACACTCTGGGCGCCGAGCCTTTGCCTGGGCGGAGGCTGCCCGGATTCACACTCTTGGCACCGAGTCTTTGCCTGGGCGGAGGACGCCCAGATTCACACTCTGGGCGCCGAGTCTTTGCCTGGGCGGAGGCCACCCAGATTAACACTCTGGGTGCCGAGTCTTTGCCTGGGTGGAGGCTGCCCGTATTCACATTCTGGGCGCCGAGTTTTTGCCTGGGCGGAGGCCGCCCGGACTCACACTCTGGGCGCCGAGTCTTTGCCTGGGCGGAGGCCGCCCGGATTCACACTCTGGGCGCCGTGTCTTTGCCTGGGCGGAGGCTGCCCGGATTCACACTCTGGGCGCCGAGTCTTTGCCTGGGCGGAGGCTGTACGGGCTCACACTATTGTCGCCGAGTCTTTGCCTGGACGGAGACCGCCCGGATTCACACTCTGGGCGCCGAGTCCTTGCCTGGGTGGAGGCTGCCCGGACCCCGGGCGCCGAGTCTTTGCCTGGGTGGAGACTGCACGGGCTCACACTCTGGGCGCCGAGTCTTTGCCTGGGCGGAGGCCTCCCGGATTTACACTCTGGGTGCCGAGTTTTTGCCTAGGCGGAGGCGGCCCATATTCACACTCTGGGCGCCGAGTCTTTGCCTGGGCAGAGGCCGCCCGGATTTACACTCTGGGCGCCGAGTCTTTGCCTAGGCGGAGGCAGCCCGGACTCTCACTCTGGGCGCCGAGTCTTTGCCTAGGCGAAGTCCGCCCGGACTCTCACTCTGGGCGCCGAGTCTTTACCTGGGCGGAGGCCGCCCGGATTCACACTCTGGACGCCGAGTCTTTGCCTGGGCGGAGGCCATCCGGATTCACACTCTGGGCGCCGAGTTTTTGCCTGGGCGGAGGCCGCCCGGATTCACACTCTGGGCGCCGTGTCTTTGCCTGGGCGGAGGCCGCATGGACTCTCACTCTGGGTGCTGAGTCTTTCCCTGCGCGGAGGCGGCCCGGACTCTCACTCTGGGCGCCGAGGCTTTGCCTGGGCGGAGGCCGCCCAGATTAACACTCTGGGTGCCGAGTCTTTGCCTGGGCGGAGGCCGCCTGGACTCTCATTGTGGGCGCCAAGTCTGCCTGGGCGGAGGCCGCCCGGATTCACACTCTGGGCGCCGAGTCTTTGCCTGGGTGGAGGCCGCCCGGATTCACACTCTGGGCGCCGAGATTTTGCCTGGGCGGAGGCCGCCCGGATTCACACTCTGGGCAACGAGTCTTTGCCTGGGCGGAGACCGCCCGGATTCACACTCTGGGCGCCGAGTCTTTGCCTGGGCGGAGGCCGCCCGGATTCACTCTGAGTGCCGAGTCTTTACCTGGGCGGAGGCCGCTCGGACTCTCACTCTGGGTGCTGAGTCTTTCCCTGCGCGGAGGCGGCCCGGACTCTCACTCTGGGCGTCGAGTCTTTGCCTGGGCGGAGGCCGCGTGGATTCACACTCTGGGCGCCGACTCTTTGCCTGGGCGAAGGTCGCCAGGACTCTCACTCTGGGCGCCGAGTCTTTACCTGGGCGGAGGCCGCCCAGATTCACACTCTGGGCGCCGAGTGTCTGCCTGGGCGGAGGCCGCCCGGATTCACACTCTGGGCGCCGTGTCTTTGCCTGGGGCGGAGGCCGCTTGGACTCTCACTCTGGGTGCTGAGTCTTTCCCTGCGCTGAGGCGGCCCGGACTCTCACTCTGGGCGTCGAGTCTTTGCCTGGGCGGAGGCCGCCTGGATTCACACTCTTGGCACCGAGTCTTTGCCTGGGCGGAGGACGCCCAGATTCACACTCTGGGCGCCGAGTCTTTGCCTGGGCGGAGGCCGCCCAGATTAACACTCTGGGTGCCGAGTCTTTGCCTGGGTGGAGGCTGCCCGTATTCACACTCTGGGCGCCGAGTTTTTGCCTGGGCGGAGGCCGCCCGGACTCACACTCTGGGCGCCGAGTCTTTGCCTGGGCGGAGGCCGCCCGGATTCACACTCTGGGCGCCGAGTCATTGCCTGGGCGGAGGCTGCCCGGATTCACACTCTGGGCGCCGAGTCTTTGCCTGGGCGGAGGCCGCCCGGATTCACACTCTGGGCGCCGTGTCTTTGCCTGGGCGGAGGCTGCTTGGACTCTCACTCTGGGTGCTGAGTCTTTCCCTGCGGGGAGGCGGCCCGGACTCTCACTCTGGGCGCCGAGTCTTTGCCTGGGCGGAGGCCGCCCGGATTCAAGCTCTGGGCGCCGAGACTTTGCCTGGGCGGAGGCCGCTTGGACTCTCACTCTGGGTGCTGAGTCTTTCCCTGCGCGGAGGCGGCCCGGACTCTCACTCTGGGCGCCGAGTCTTTGCCTGGGCGGAGGCCGCCCGGATTCACACTCTGGGCGCCGAGTCTTTGCCTGGGCGGAGGCCGCCCGGATTCACACTCTGGGCGCAGGGTCTTTGATGTGCGAAGGCCGCTCATATTCACAGTCTGGGCGCCGAGTCTTTGCCTGGGCAGAGGCCGCCCGGATTTTCAGTCTGGGCGCCGAGTCTCTGCCTAGGCGGAGGCCGCCCATAATCACCCTCTGGGTGCCGAGTCCTTGCCTGGGTGGAGGCCGCCGGGACCCCGGGCGCCGAGTCTTTGCCTGGGCGGAGGCTGCCCGGATTCACACTCTGGGTGCCGAGTCTTTGCCTGGGCAGAGGCCGCCCAGATTCACACTCTGGGCGCCGAGTGTTTGCCTGGGCGGAGGCCGCCCGGATCCACTCTGGGTGCCGAGTCTTTGCCTGGGCGGAGGCCCCTCGGACTCTCACTCTGGGTGCTGAGTCTTTCCCTGTGCGGAGGCGGCCCGGACTCTCACTCTGGGCGCCGAGTCTTTGCCTGGGCGGAGACCGCCTGGATTCACACTCTGGGCGCCGTGTTTTTGCCTGGGCGGAGGCCGCACGGATTCACACTCTGGGCGCCGAGTCTTTGCCTGGGCGGAGACCGCCCGGATTCACACTCTGGGCACCGAGCCTTTGCCTGGGCGGAGGCCGCCCCGGATTCACACTCTGGGCGCCGAGTTTTTGCCTGGGCGGAGGCCGCTCGGACCCCGGGCGCCAAGTCTTTGCCTGGGCGGAGGCTGTACGGGCTCACACTATTGTCGTCGAGTCTTTGCCTGGACGGAGACCGCCCGGATTCACACTCTGGGTGCCGAGTCCTTGCCTGGGTGGAGGCTGCCCGGACCCCGGGCGCCGAGTCTTTGCCTGGGTGGAGACTGCACGGGCTCACACTCTGGGCGCCGAGTCTTTGCCTGGGCGGAGGCCTCCCGGATTCACACTCTGGGTGCCGAGTTTGTGCCTAGGCGGAGGCCGCCCATATTCACACTCTGGGCGCCGAGTCTTTGCCTGGGCAGAGGCCGCCCGGATTTACACTATGGGCGCCGAGTCTTTGCCTAGGCGGAGGCAGCCCGGACTCTCACTCTGGGCGCCGAGTCTTTGCCTGGGCGAAGTCCGCCCGGACTCTCACTCTGGGCGCCGAGTCTTTACCTGGGCGGAGGCCGCATGCATTCACACTCTGGACGCCGAGTCTTTGCCTGGGCGGAGGCCATCCGGATTCACACTCTGGGCGCCGAGTCTTTGCCTGGGCGGAGGCCGCCCGGATTCACACTCTGGGCGCCGCGTCTTTGCCTGGGCGGAGGCCGCATGGACTCTCACTCTGGGTGCTGAGTCTTTCCCTGCGCGGAGGCGGCCCGGACTCTCACTCTGGGCGCCGAGTCTTTGCCTGGGCGGAGGCCGCCCAGATTAACACTCTGGGTGCCGAGTCTTTGCCTGGGCGGAGGCCGCCTGGACTCTCATTGTGGGCGCCGAGTCTGCCTGGGCGGAGGCCGCCCGGATTCACACTCTGGGCGCCGAGTCTTTGCCTGGGTGGAGGCCGCCCGGATTCACACTCTGGGCGCCGAGTTTTTGCCTGGGCGGAGGCCGCCCGGATTCACACTCTGGGCGACGAGTCTTTGCCTGGGCGGAGACCGCCCGGATTCACACTCTGGGCGCCGAGTCTTTGCCTGGGCGGAGGCCGCCCGGATTCACACTCTGGACGCCGAGTCTTTGCCTGGGCGGAGGCCGCCCGGATTCACACTCTGGACGCCGAGTCTTTGCCTGGGCGGAGGCCGCCCGGATTCACACTCTGGGTGCCGAGTCTTTACCTGGGCGGAGGCCGCTCGGACTCTCACTCTGGGTGCTGAGTCTTTCCCTGCGCGGAGGCGGCCCGGACTCTCACTCTGGGCGCCGAGTCTTTGCCTGGGCGGAGGCCGCCCGGATTCACACTCTGGGCGCCGAGTCTTTGCCTGGGCGGAGGCCGCCCGGATTCACACTCTGGGCGCAGGGTCTTTGATGTGCGAAGGCCGCCCATATTCACAGTCTGGGCGCCGAGTCTTTGCCTGGGCAGAGGCCGCCCGGATTTACAGTCTGGGCGCCGAGTCTCTGCCTAGGCGGAGGCCGCCCATAATCACCCTCTGGGTGCCGAGTCCTTGCCTGGGTGGAGGCCGCCGGGACCCCGGGCGCCGAGTCTTTGCCTGGGCGGAGGCTGCCCGGATTCACACTCTGGGTGCCGAGTCTTTGCCTGGGCAGAGGCCGCCCAGATTCACACTCTGGGCGCCGAGTGTTTGCCTGGGCGGAGGCCGCCCGGATCCACTCTGGGTGCCGAGTCTTTGCCTGGGCGGAGGCCCCTCGGACTCTCACTCTGGGTGCTGAGTCTTTCCCTGTGCGGAGGCGGCCCGGACTCTCACTCTGGGCGCCGAGTCTTTGCCTGGGCGGAGACCGCCTGGATTCACACTCTGGGCGCCGTGTTTTTGCCTGGGCGGAGGCCGCACGGATTCACACTCTGGGCGCCGAGTCTTTGCCTGGGCGGAGACCGCCCGGATTCACACTCTGGGCACCGAGCCTTTGCCTGGGCGGAGGCCGCCCCGGATTCACACTCTGGGCGCCGAGTTTTTGCCTGGGCGGAGGCCGCTCGGACCCCGGGCGCCGAGTCTTTGCCTGGGCGGAGGCTGTACGGGCTCACACTATTGTCGTCGAGTCTTTGCCTGGACGGAGACCGCCCGGATTCACACTCTGGGTGCCGAGTCCTTGCCTGGGTGGAGGCTGCCCGGACCCCGGGCGCCGAGTCTTTGCCTGGGTGGAGACTGCACGGGCTCACACTCTGGGCGCCGAGTCTTTGCCTGGGCGGAGGCCTCCCGGATTCACACTCTGGGTGCCGAGTTTGTGCCTAGGCGGAGGCCGCCCATATTCACACTCTGGGCGCCGAGTCTTTGCCTGGGCAGAGGCCGCCCGGATTTACACTATGGGCGCCGAGTCTTTGCCTAGGCGGAGGCAGCCCGGACTCTCACTCTGGGCGCCGAGTCTTTGCCTGGGCGAAGTCCGCCCGGACTCTCACTCTGGGCGCCGAGTCTTTACCTGGGCGGAGGCCGCATGCATTCACACTCTGGACGCCGAGTCTTTGCCTGGGCGGAGGCCATCCGGATTCACACTCTGGGCGCCGAGTCTTTGCCTGGGCGGAGGCCGCCCGGATTCACACTCTGGGCGCCGCGTCTTTGCCTGGGCGGAGGCCGCATGGACTCTCACTCTGGGTGCTGAGTCTTTCCCTGCGCGGAGGCGGCCCGGACTCTCACTCTGGGCGCCGAGTCTTTGCCTGGGCGGAGGCCGCCCAGATTAACACTCTGGGTGCCGAGTCTTTGCCTGGGCGGAGGCCGCCTGGACTCTCATTGTGGGCGCCGAGTCTGCCTGGGCGGAGGCCGCCCGGATTCACACTCTGGGCGCCGAGTCTTTGCCTGGGTGGAGGCCGCCCGGATTCACACTCTGGGCGCCGAGTTTTTGCCTGGGCGGAGGCCGCCCGGATTCACACTCTGGGCGACGAGTCTTTGCCTGGGCGGAGACCGCCCGGATTCACACTCTGGGCGCCGAGTCTTTGCCTGGGCGGAGGCCGCCCGGATTCACACTCTGGACGCCGAGTCTTTGCCTGGGCGGAGGCCGCCCGGATTCACACTCTGGGTGACGAGTCTTTGCCTGGGCGGAGACCGCCCGGATTCACACTCTGGGTGCCGAGTCTTTACCTGGGCGGAGGCCGCTCGGACTCTCACTCTGGGTGCTGAATCTTTCCCTGCGCGGAGGCGGCCCGGACTCTAACTCTGGGCGCTGAGTCTTTGCCTGGGTGGAGGCCGCCCGGATTCACACTCTGGGCGCCGAGTTTTTGCCTGGGCGGAGGCCGCCCGGATTCACACTCTGGGCGACGAGTCTTTGCCTGGGCGGAGACCGCCCGGATTCACACTCTGGGCGCCGAGTCTTTGCCTGGGCGGAGGCCGCCCAGATTAACACTCTGGGTGCCGAGTCTTTGCCTGGGCGGAGGCCGCCTGGACTCTCATTGTGGGCGCCGAGTCTGCCTGGGCGGAGGCCGCCCGGATTCACACTCTGGGCGCCGAGTCTTTGCCTGGGTGGAGGCCGCCCGGATTCACACTCTGGGCGCCGAGTTTTTGCCTGGGCGGAGGCCGCCCGGATTCACACTCTGGGTGACGAGTCTTTGCCTGGGCGGAGACCGCCCGGATTCACACTCTGGGTGCCGAGTCTTTACCTGGGCGGAGGCCGCTCGGACTCTCACTCTGGGTGCTGAATCTTTCCCTGCGCGGAGGCGGCCCGGACTCTAACTCTGGGCGCTGAGTCTTTGCCTGGGCGGAGACCGCGTGGATTCACACTCTGGGCGCCGACTCTTTGCCTGGGCGAAGGTCGCCCGGACTCTCACTCTGGGCGCCGAGTCTTTACCTGGGCGGAGGCCGCCCAGATTCACACTCTGGGCGCCGAGTGTCTGCCTGGGCGGAGGCCGCCCGGATTCAGACTCTGGGCGCCGTGTCTTTGCCTGGGGCGGAGGCCGCTTGGACTCTCACTCTGGGTGCTGAGTCTTTCCCTGCGCTGAGGCGGCCTGGACTCTCACTCTGGGCGTCGAGTCTTTGCCTGGGCGGAGGCCGCCCGGATTCACACTCTGGGCGCCGAGCCTTTGTCTGGGCGGAGGCCGCCCGGATTCACACTCTTGGCACCGAGTCTTTGCCTGGGCGGAGGACGCCCAGATTCACACTCTGGGCGCAGAGTCTTTGCCTGGGCGGAGGCCGCCCAGATTAACACTCTGGGTGCCGAGTCTTTGCCTGGGTGGAGGCTGCCCGTATTCACACACTGGGCGCCGAGTTTTTGCCTGGGCGGAGGCCGCCCGGACTCACACTCTGGGCGCCGTGTTTTTGCCTGGGCGGAGGCCGCCCGGATTCACACTCTGGGCGCCGAGTCTTTGCCTGGGCGGAGGCCGCCCGGATTCACACTCTGGGCGCCGAGTCTTTGCCTGGGCGGAGGCTGCCCGGACTCACACTCTGGGCGCCGAGTATTTGCCTGGGCGGAGGCCGCCCGGATTCACACTCTGGGCGCCGTGTCTTTGCCTGGGCGGAGGCCGCTTGGACTCTCACTCTGGGTGCTGAGTCTTTCCCTGCGCGGAGGCGGCCCGGACTCTCACTCTGGGCGCCGAGTCTTTGCCTGGGCGGAGGCCGCCCGGAATTCAAACTCTGGGCGCCGAGACTTTGCCTGGGCGGAAGCCGCTTGGACTCTCACTCTGGGTGCTGAGTCTTTCCCTGCGCGGAGGTGGCCCGGACTCTCACTCTGGGCGCTGAGTCTTTGCCTGGGCGGAGGCCGCCCGGATTCACACTCTGGGCGCCGAGTCTTTGCCTGGGCGGAGGCCGCCCGGATTCACACTCTGGGCGCAGAGTCTTTGCCTGGGCGGAGGCTGCCCAGATTCACACTCTGGGCGCCGAGTCCTTGCCTGGGCGGAGGCCGTCCAGATTCACACACTGGGCGCTGAGTCTTTGCCTGGGCGGAGGCCGCTTGGACTCTCACTCTGGGTGCTGAGTCTTTCCCTGCGCGGAGGCGGCCCGGACTCTCACTCTGGGCGCCGAGTCTTTGCCTGGGCGGAGGCTGCCCGGATTCACACTCTGGGCGCCGAGTCTTTGCCTGGGCGGAGGCCGCCCGGATTCACACTCTGGGCGCCGTGTCTTTGCCTGGGCGGAGGCCGCTTGGACTCTCACTCTGGGTGCTGAGTCTTTCCCTGCGCGGAGGCAGCCCGGACTCTCACTCTGGGCGCCGAGTCTTTGCCTGGGTGGAGGCCGCCCGGATTCACACTCTGGGCGCCGAGTTTTTGCCTGGGCGGAGGCCGCCCGGATTCACACTCTGGGCGACGAGTCTTTGCCTGGGCGGAGACCGCCCGGATTCACACTCTGGGCGCCGAGTCTTTGCCTGGGCGGAGGCCGCCCGGATTCACTCTGAGTGCCGAGTCTTTACCTGGGCGGAGGCCGCTCGGACTCTCACTCTGGGTGCTGAGTCTTTCCCTGCGCGGAGGCGGCCCGGACTCTAACTCTGGGCGCTGAGTCTTTGCCTGGGCGGAGACCGCTTGGACTCTCACTCTGGGTGCTGAGTCTTTCCCTGCGCGGAGGCAGCCCGGATTCACACTCTGGGCGCCGTGTCTTTGCCTGGGCGGAGGCCGCTTGGACTCTCACTCTGGGTGCTGAGTCTTTCCCTGCGCGGAGGCAGCCCGGACTCTCACTCTGGGCGCCGAGTCTTTGCCTGGGTGGAGGCCGCCCGGATTCACACTCTGGGCGCCGAGTCTTTGCCTGGGCGGAGGCCGCCCGGATTCACACTCTGGGCGCCGAGTCTTTGCCTGGACGGAGGCCGCCCGGATTCACTCTGAGTGCCGAGTCTTTACCTGGGCGGAGGCCGCTCGGACTCTCACTCTGGGTGCTGAGTCTTTCCCTGCGCGGAGGCGGCCCGGACTCTAACTCTGGGCGCTGAGTCTTTGCCTGGGCGGAGACCGCGTGGATTCACACTCTGGGCGCCGAGTCTTTGCCTGGGCGAAGGTCGCCCGGACTCTCACTCTGGGCGCCGAGTCTTTACCTGGGCGGAGGCCGCCCAGATTCACACTCTGGGCGCCGAGTGTCTGCCTGGGCGGAGGCCGCCCGGATTCACACTCTGGGCGCCGTGTCTTTGCCTGGGGCGGAGGCCGCTTGGACTGTCACTCTGGGTGCTGAGTCTTTCCCTGCGCTGAGGCGGCCCGGACTCTCACTCTGGGCGCCGAGTCTTTGCCTGGGCGGAGGCCGCCCGGATTCACACTCTGGGCGCCGAGCCTTTGCCTGGGCGGAGGCCGCCCGGATTCACAGTCTTGGCACCGAGTCTTTGCCTGGGCGGAGGACGCCCAGATTCACACTCTGGGCGCCGAGTCTTTGCCTGGGCGGAGGCCACCCAGATTAACACTCTGGGTGCCGAGTCTTTGCCTGGGTGGAGGCTGCCCGTATTCACACTCTGGGCGCCGAGTTTTTGCCTGGGCGGAGGCCGCCCGGACTCACACTCTGGGCGCCGAGTCTTTGCCTGGGCGGAGGCCGCCTGGATTCACACTCTGGGCGCCGAGTCTTTGCCTGGGCGGAGGCTGCCCGGATTCACACTCTGGGCGCCGAGTCTTTGCCTGGGCGGAGGCCGCTCGGACCCCGGGCGCCGAGTCTTTGCCTGGGCGGAGGCTGTACGGGCTCACACTATTGTCGCCGAGTCTTTGCCTGGACGGAGACCGCCCGGATTCACACTCTGGGCGCCGAGTCCTTGCCTGGGTGGAGGCTGCCCGGACCCCGGGCGCCGAGTCTTTGCCTGGGTGGAGACTGCACGGGCTCACACTCTGGGCGCCGAGTCTTTGCCTGGGCGGAGGCCTCCCGGATTCACACTCTGGGTGCCGAGTTTTTGCCTAGGCGGAGGCCGCCCATATTCACACTCTGGGCGCCGAGTCTTTGCCTGGGCAGAGGCCGCCCGGATTTACACTCTGGGCGCCGAGTCTTTGCCTAGGCGGAGGCAGCCCGGACTCTCACTCTGGGCGCCGAGTCTTTGCCTAGGCGAAGTCCGCCCGGACTCTCACTCTGGGCGCCGAGTCTTTACCTGGGCGGAGGCCGCCCGGATTCACACTCTGGACGCCGAGTCTTTGCCTGGGCGGAGGCCATCCGGATTCACACTCTGGGCGCCGAGTTTTTGCCTGGGCGGAGGCCGCCCGGATTCACACTCTGGGCGACGAGTCTTTGCCTGGGCGGAGACCGCCCGGATTCACACTCTGGGCGCCGAGTCTTTGCCTGGGCGGAGGCCGCCCGGATTCACTCTGAGTGCCGAGTCTTTACCTGGGCGGAGGCCGCTCGGACTCTCACTCTGGGTGCTGAGTCTTTCCCTGCGCGGAGGCATCCCGGACTCTAACTCTGGGCGCTGAGTCTTTGCCTGGGCGGAGACCGCTTGGACTCTCACTCTGGGTGCTGAGTCTTTCCCTGCGCGGAGGCAGCCCGGATTCACACTCTGGGCGCCGTGTCTTTGCCTGGGCGGAGGCCGCTTGGACTCTCACTCTGGGTGCTGAGTCTTTCCCTGCGCGGAGGCAGCCCGGACTCTCACTCTGGGCGCCGAGTCTTTGCCTGGGTGGAGGCCGCCCGGATTCACACTCTGGGCGCCGAGTCTTTGCCTGGGCGGAGGCCGCCCGGATTCACACTCTGGGCGCCGAGTCTTTGCCTGGACGGAGGCCGCCCGGATTCACTCTGAGTGCCGAGTCTTTACCTGGGCGGAGGCCGCTCGGACTCTCACTCTGGGTGCTGAGTCTTTCCCTGCGCGGAGGCGGCCCGGACTCTAACTCTGGGCGCTGAGTCTTTGCCTGGGCGGAGACCGCGTGGATTCACACTCTGGGCGCCGAGTCTTTGCCTGGGCGAAGGTCGCCCGGACTCTCACTCTGGGCGCCGAGTCTTTACCTGGGCGGAGGCCGCCCAGATTCACACTCTGGGCGCCGAGTGTCTGCCTGGGCGGAGGCCGCCCGGATTCACACTCTGGGCGCCGTGTCTTTGCCTGGGGCGGAGGCCGCTTGGACTCTCACTCTGGGTGCTGAGTCTTTCCCTGCGCTGAGGCGGCCCGGACTCTCACTCTGGGCGCCGAGTCTTTGCCTGGGCGGAGGCCGCCCGGATTCACACTCTGGGCGCCGAGCCTTTGCCTGGGCGGAGGCCGCCCGGATTCACAGTCTTGGCACCGAGTCTTTGCCTGGGCGGAGGACGCCCAGATTCACACTCTGGGCGCCGAGTCTTTGCCTGGGCGGAGGCCACCCAGATTAACACTCTGGGTGCCGAGTCTTTGCCTGGGTGGAGGCTGCCCGTATTCACACTCTGGGCGCCGAGTTTTTGCCTGGGCGGAGGCCGCCCGGACTCACACTCTGGGCGCCGAGTCTTTGCCTGGGCGGAGGCCGCCTGGATTCACACTCTGGGCGCCGAGTCTTTGCCTGGGCGGAGGCTGCCCGGATTCACACTCTGGGCGCCGAGTCTTTGCCTGGGCGGAGGCCGCTCGGACCCCGGGCGCCGAGTCTTTGCCTGGGCGGAGGCTGTACGGGCTCACACTATTGTCGCCGAGTCTTTGCCTGGACGGAGACCGCCCGGATTCACACTCTGGGCGCCGAGTCCTTGCCTGGGTGGAGGCTGCCCGGACCCCGGGCGCCGAGTCTTTGCCTGGGTGGAGACTGCACGGGCTCACACTCTGGGCGCCGAGTCTTTGCCTGGGCGGAGGCCTCCCGGATTCACACTCTGGGTGCCGAGTTTTTGCCTAGGCGGAGGCCGCCCATATTCACACTCTGGGCGCCGAGTCTTTGCCTGGGCAGAGGCCGCCCGGATTTACACTCTGGGCGCCGAGTCTTTGCCTAGGCGGAGGCAGCCCGGACTCTCACTCTGGGCGCCGAGTCTTTGCCTAGGCGAAGTCCGCCCGGACTCTCACTCTGGGCGCCGAGTCTTTACCTGGGCGGAGGCCGCCCGGATTCACACTCTGGACGCCGAGTCTTTGCCTGGGCGGAGGCCATCCGGATTCACACTCTGGGCGCCGAGTTTTTGCCTGGGCGGAGGCCGCCCGGATTCACACTCTGGGCGACGAGTCTTTGCCTGGGCGGAGACCGCCCGGATTCACACTCTGGGCGCCGAGTCTTTGCCTGGGCGGAGGCCGCCCGGATTCACTCTGAGTGCCGAGTCTTTACCTGGGCGGAGGCCGCTCGGACTCTCACTCTGGGTGCTGAGTCTTTCCCTGCGCGGAGGCATCCCGGACTCTAACTCTGGGCGCTGAGTCTTTGCCTGGGCGGAGACCGCTTGGACTCTCACTCTGGGTGCTGAGTCTTTCCCTGCGCGGAGGCAGCCCGGATTCACACTCTGGGCGCCGTGTCTTTGCCTGGGCGGAGGCCGCTTGGACTCTCACTCTGGGTGCTGAGTCTTTCCCTGCGCGGAGGCAGCCCGGACTCTCACTCTGGGCGCCGAGTCTTTGCCTGGGTGGAGGCCGCCCGGATTCACACTCTGGGCGCCGAGTTTTTGCCTGGGCGGAGGCCGCCCGGATTCACACTCTGGGCGCCGAGTCTTTGCCTGGACGGAGGCCGCCCGGATTCACTCTGAGTGCCGAGTCTTTACCTGGGCGGAGGCCGCTCGGACTCTCACTCTGGGTGCTGAGTCTTTCCCTGCGCGGAGGCGGCCCGGACTCTAACTCTGGGCGCTGAGTCTTTGCCTGGGCGGAGACCGCGTGGATTCACACTCTGGGCGCCGAGTCTTTGCCTGGGCGAAGGTCGCCCGGACTCTCACTCTGGGCGCCGAGTCTTTACCTGGGCGGAGGCCGCCCAGATTCACACTCTGGGCGCCGAGTGTCTGCCTGGGCGGAGGCCGCCCGGATTCACACTCTGGGCGCCGTGTCTTTGCCTGGGGCGGAGGCCGCTTGGACTCTCACTCTGGGTGCTGAGTCTTTCCCTGCGCTGAGGCGGCCCGGACTCTCACTCTGGGCGCCGAGTCTTTGCCTGGGCGGAGGCCGCCCGGATTCACACTCTGGGCGCCGAGCCTTTGCCTGGGCGGAGGCCGCCCGGATTCACACTCTTGGCACCGAGTCTTTGCCTGGGCGGAGGACGCCCAGATTCACACTCTGGGCGCCGAGTCTTTGCCTGGGCGGAGGCCACCCAGATTAACACTCTGGGTGCCGAGTCTTTGCCTGGGTGGAGGCTGCCCGTATTCACACTCTGGGCGCCGAGTTTTTGCCTGGGCGGAGGCCGCCCGGACTCACACTCTGGGCGCCGAGTCTTTGCCTGGGCGGAGGCCGCCTGGATTCACACTCTGGGCGCCGAGTCTTTGCCTGGGCGGAGGCTGCCCGGATTCACACTCTGGGCGCCGAGTCTTTGCCTGGGCGGAGGCCGCTCGGACCCCGGGCGCCGAGTCTTTGCCTGGGCGGAGGCTGTACGGGCTCACACTATTGTCGCCGAGTCTTTGCCTGGACGGAGACCGCCCGGATTCACACTCTGGGCGCCGAGTCCTTGCCTGGGTGGAGGCTGCCCGGACCCCGGGCGCCGAGTCTTTGCCTGGGTGGAGACTGCACGGGCTCACACTCTGGGCGCCGAGTCTTTGCCTGGGCGGAGGCCTCCCGGATTCACACTCTGGGTGCCGAGTTTTTGCCTAGGCGGAGGCCGCCCATATTCACACTCTGGGCGCCGAGTCTTTGCCTGGGCAGAGGCCGCCCGGATTTACACTCTGGGCGCCGAGTATTTGCCTAGGCGGAGGCAGCCCGGACTCTCACTCTGGGCGCCGAGTCTTTGCCTAGGCGGAGGCAGCCCGGACTCTCACTCTGGGCGCCGAGTCTTTGCCTAGGCAAAGTCCGCCCGGACTCTCACTCTGGGCGCCGAGTCTTTACCTGGGCGGAGGCCGCCCGGATTCACACTCTGGACGCCGAGTCTTTGCCTGGGCGGAGGCCATCCGGATTCACACTCTGGGCGCCGAGTTTTTGCCTGGGCGGAGGCCGCCCGGATTCACACTCTGGACGCCGAGTCTTTGCCTGGGCGGAGGCCATCCGGATTCACACTCTGGGCGCCGAGTTTTTGCCTGGGCGGAGGCCGCCCGGATTCACACTCTGGGCGCCGCGTCTTTGCCTGGGCGGAGGCCGCATGGACTCTCACTCTGGGTGCTGAGTCTTTCCCTGCGCGGAGGCGGCCCGGACTCTCACTCTGGGCGCCGAGTCTTTGCCTGGGCGGAGGCCGCCCAGATTAACAATCTGGGTGCCGAGTCTTTGCCTGGGCGGAGGCCGCCTGGACTCTCATTGTGGGCGCCGAGTCTGCCTGGACGGAGGCCGCCCGGATTCACACTCTGGGCGCCGAGTCTTTGCCTGGGTGGAGGCCGCCCGGATTCACACTCTGGGCGCCGAGTTTTTGCCTGGGCGGAGGCCGCCCGGATTCACACTCTGGGCGACGAGTCTTTGCCTGGGCGGAGACCGCCCGGATTCACACTCTGGGCGCCGAGTCTTTGCCTGGGCGGAGGCCGCCCGGATTCACTCTGAGTGCCGAGTCTTTACCTGGGCGGAGGCCGCTCGGACTCTCACTCTGGGTGCTGAGTCTTTCCCTGCGCGGAGGCGGCCCGGACTCTAACTCTGGGCGCTGAGTCTTTGCCTGGGCGGAGACCGCGTGGATTCACACTCTGGGCGCCGACTCTTTGCCTGGGCGAAGGTCGCCCGGACTCTCACTCTGGGCGCCGAGTCTTTACCTGGGCGGAGGCCGCCCAGATTCACACTCTGGGCGCCGAGTGTCTGCCTGGGCGGAGGCCGCCCAGATTCACACTCTGGGCGCCGAGTGTCTGCCTGGGCGGAGGCCGCCCGGATTCACACTCTGGGCGCTGTGTCTTTGCCTGGGGCGGAGGCCGCTTGGACTCTCACTCTGGGTGCTGAGTCTTTCCCTGCGCTGAGGCGGCCCGGACTCTCACTCTGGGCGTCGAGTCTTTGCCTGGGCGGAGGCCGCCTGGATTCACACTCTTGGCACTGAGTCTTTGCCTGGGCGGAGGACGCCCAGATTCACACTCTGGGCGCCGAGTGTTTGCCTGGGCGGAGGCCGCCCAGATTAACACTCTGGGTGCCGAGTCTTTGCCTGGGTGGAGGCTGCCCGTATTCACACTCTGGGCGCCGAGTTTTTGCCTGGGCGGAGGCCGCCCGGACTCACACTCTGGGCGCCGAGTCTTTGCCTGGGCGGAGGCCGCCCGGATTCACACTCTGGGCGCCGAGCCATTGCTTGGGCGGAGGCTGCCCGGATTCACACTCTGGGCGCCGAGTCTTTGCCTGGGCGGAGGCCGCCCGGATTCACACTCTGGGCGCCGTGTCTTTGCCTGGGCGGAGGCCGCTTGGACTCTCACTCTGGGTGCTGAGTCTTTCCCTGCGGGGAGGCGGCCCGGACTCTCACTCTGGGCGCCGAGTCTTTGCCTGGGCGGAGGCCGCCCGGATTCAAGCTCTGGGCGCCGAGACTTTGCCTGGGCGGAGGCCGCTTGGACTCTCACTCTGGGTGCTGAGTCTTTCCCTGCGCGGAGGCGGCCCGGACTCTCACTCTGGGCGCCGAGTCTTTGCCTGGGCGGAGGCCGCCCGGATTCACACTCTGGGCGCCGAGTCTTTGCCTGGGCGGAGGCCGCCCGGATTCACACTCTGGGCGCAGGGTCTTTGCCTGGGCGGAGGCCGCCCAGATTCACACTCTGGGCGCCGAGTCCTTGCCTGGGCGGAGGCCGCCCAGATTCACACACTGGGCGCTGAGTCTTTGCCTGGGCGGAGGCCGCTTGGACTCTCACTCTGGGTGCTGAGTCTCCCTGCGTGGAGGCGGCCCGGACTCTCACTCTGGGCGCCGAGTCTTTGCCTGGGCGGAGGCCGCCCGGATTCACACTCTGGGCGCCGAGTCTTTGCCTGGGCGGAGGCCGCCCGGATTCACACTCTGGGCGCCGAGTCTTTGCCTGGGCGGAGGCCTCCCGGATTCACACTCTGGGTGCCGAGTTTTTGCCTAGGCGGAGGCCGCCCATATTCACACTCTGGGCGCCGAGTCTTTGCCTGGGCAGAGGCCGCCCGGATTTACACTCTGGGCGCCGAGTCTTTGCCTAGGCGGAGGCAGCCCGGACTCTCACTCTGGGCGCCGAGTCTTTGCCTAGGCGAAGTCCGCCCGGACTCTCACTCTGGGCGCCGAGTCTTTACCTGGGCGGAGGCCGCCCGGATTCACACTCTGGACGCCGAGTCTTTGCCTGGGCGGAGGCCATCCGGATTCACACTCTGGGCGCCGAGTTTTTGCCTGGGCGGAGGCCGCCCGGATTCACACTCTGGGCGCCGTGTCTTTGCCTGGGCGGAGGCCGCTTGGACTCTCACTCTGGGTGCTGAGTCTTTCCCTGCGGGGAGGCGGCCCGGACTCTCACTCTGGGCGCCGAGTGTTTGCCTGGGCGGAGGCCGCCCGGATTCAAGCTCTGGGCGCCGAGACTTTGCCTGGGCGGAGGCCGCTTGGACTCTCACTCTGGGTGCTGAGTCTTTCCCTGCGCGGAGGCGGCCCGGACTCTCACTCTGGGCGCCGAGTCTTTGCCTGGGCGGAGGCCGCCCGGATTCACACTCTGGGCGCCGAGTCTTTGCCTGGGCGGAGGCCGCCCGGATTCACACTCTGGGCGCAGGGTCTTTGCCTGGGCGGAGGCCGCCCAGATTCACACTCTGGGTGCCGAGTTCTTGCCTGGGCGGAGGCCGCCCAGATTCACACACTGGGCGCTGAGTCTTTGCCTGGGCGGAGGCCGCTTGGACTCTCACTCTGGGTGCTGAGTCTTTCCCTGCGCTGAGGCGGCCCGGACTCTCACTCTGGGCGCCGAGTCTTTGCCTGGGCGGAGGCCGCCCGGATTCACACTCTGGGCGCCGAGCCTTTGCCTGGGCGGAGGCCGCCCGGATTCACACTCTTGGCTCCGAGTCTTTGCCTGGGCGGAGGACGCCCAGATTCACACTCTGGGCGCCGAGTCTTTGCCTGGGCGGAGGCCACCCAGATTAACACTCTGGGTGCCGAGTCTTTGCCTGGGTGGAGGCTGCCCGTATTCACACTCTGGGCGCCGAGTTTTTGCCTGGGCGGAGGCCGCCCGGACTCACACTCTGGGCGCCGAGTCTTTGCCTGGGCGGAGGCCGCCCAGATTCACACACTGGGCGCTGAGTCTTTGCCTGGGCGGAGGCCGCTTGGACTCTCACTCTGGGTGCTGAGTCTCCCTGCGTGGAGGCGGCCCGGACTCTCACTCTGGGCGCCGAGTCTTTGCCTGGGCGGAGGCCGCCCGGATTCACACTCTGGGCGCCGAGTCTTTGCCTGGACGGAGGCCGCCCGGATTCACACTCTGGGCGCCGAGTCTTTGCCTGGGCGGAGGCCTCCCGGATTCACACTCTGGGTGCCGAGTTTTTGCCTAGGCGGAGGCCGCCCATATTCACACTCTGGGCGCCGAGTCTTTGCCTGGGCAGAGGCCGCCCGGATTTACACTCTGGGCGCCGAGTCTTTGCCTAGGCAGAGGCAGCCCGGACTCTCACTCTGGGCGCCGAGTCTTTGCCTAGGCGAAGTCCGCCCGGACTCTCACTCTGGGCGCCGAGTCTTTACCTGGGCGGAGGCCGCCCGGATTCACACTCTGGACGCCGAGTCTTTGCCTGGGCGGAGGCCATCCGGATTCACACTCTGGGCGCCGAGTTTTTGCCTGGGCGGAGGCCGCCCGGATTCACACTCTGGGCGCCGTGTCTTTGCCTGGGCGGAGGCCGCATGGACTCTCACTCTGGGTGCTGAGTCTTTCCCTGCGCGGAGGCGGCCCGGACTCTCACTCTGGGCGCCGAGTCTTTGCCTGGGCGGAGGCCGCCCAGATTAACACTCTGGGTGCCGAGTCTTTGCCTGGGCGGAGGCCGCCTGGACTCTCATTGTGGGCACCGAGTCTGCCTGGGCGGAGGCCGCCCGGATTCACACTCTGGGCGCCGAGTCTTTGCCTGGGTGGAGGCCGCCCGGATTCACACTCTGGGCGCCGAGTTTTTGCCTGGGCGGAGGCCGCCCGGATTCACACTCTGGGCGACGAGTCTTTGCCTGGGCGGAGACCGCCCGGATTCACACTCTGGGCGCCGAGTCTTTGCCTGGGCGGAGGCCGCCCGGATTCACTCTGAGTGCCGAGTCTTTACCTGGGCGGAGGCCGCTCGGACTCTCACTCTGGGTGCTGAGTCTTTCCCTGCGCGGAGGCGGCCCGGACTCTAACTCTGGGCGCTGAGTCTTTGCCTGGGCGGAGACCGCGTGGATTCACACTCTGGGCGCCGACTCTTTGCCTGGGCGAAGGTCGCCCGGACTCTCACTCTGGGCGCCGAGTCTTTACCTGGGCGGAGGCCGCCCAGATTCACACTCTGGGCGCCGAGTGTCTGCCTGGGCGGAGGCCGCCCGGATTCACACTCTGGGCGCCGTGTCTTTGCCTGGGGCGGAGGCCGCTTGGACTCTCACTCTGGGTGCTGAGTCTTTCCCTGCGCTGAGGCGGCCCGGACTCTCACTCTGGGCGTCGAGTCTTTGCCTGGGCGGAGGCCGCCTGGATTCACACTCTTGGCACCGAGTCTTTGCCTGGGCGGAGGACGCCCAAATTCACACTCTGGGCGCCGAGTCTTTGCCTGGGCGGAGGCCGCCCAGATTAACACTCTGGGTGCCGAGTCTTTGCCTGGGTGGAGGCTGCCCGTATTCACACTCTGGGCGCCGAGTTTTTGCCTGGGCGGAGGCCGCCCGGACTCACACTCTGGGCGCCGAGTCTTTGCCTGGGCGGAGGCCGCCCGGATTCACACTCTGGGCGCCGAGCCATTGCCTGGGCGGAGGCTGCCCGGATTCACACTCTGGGCGCCGAGTCTTTGCCTGGGCGGAGGCCGCCCGGATTCACACTCTGGGCGCCGTGTCTTTGCCTGGGCGGAGGCCGCTTGGACTCTCACTCTGGGTGCTGAGTCTTTCCCTGCGGGGAGGCGGCCCGGACTCTCACTCTGGGCGCCGAGTCTTTGCCTGGGCGGAGGCCGCCCGGATTCAAGCTCTGGGCGCCGAGACTTTGCCTGGGCGGAGGCCGCTTGGACTCTCACTCTGGGTGCTGAGTCTTTCCCTGCGCGGAGGCGGCCCGGACTCTCACTCTGGGCGCCGAGTCTTTGCCTGGGCGGAGGCCGCCCGGATTCACACTCTGGGCGCCGAGTCTTTGCCTGGGCGGAGGCCGCCCGGATTCACACTCTGGGCGCAGGGACTTTGCCTGGGCGGAGGCCGCCCAGATTCACACTCTGGGCGCTGAGTCCTTGCCTGGGCGGAGGCCGCCCAGATTCACACACTGGGCGCTGAGTCTTTGCCTGGGCGGAGGCCGCTTGGACTCTCACTCTGGGTGCAGAGTCTTTCCCTGCGCGGAGGCGGCCCGGACTCTCACTCTGGGCGCCGAGTCTTTGCCTGGGCGGAGGCCGCCCGGATTCACACTCTGGGCGCCGAGTCTTTGCCTGGGCGGAGGCCGCCCGGATTCACACTCTGGGCGCAGGGTCTTTGCCTGGGCGGAGGCCGCCCAGATTCACACTCTGGGTGCCGAGTTCTTGCCTGGGCGGAGGCCGCCCAGATTCACACACTGGGCGCTGAGTCTTTGCCTGGGCGGAGGCCGCTTGGACTCTCACTCTGGGTGCTGAGTCTTTCCCTGCGCTGAGGCGGCCCGGACTCTCACTCTGGGCGCCGAGTCTTTGCCTGGGCGGAGGCCGCCCGGATTCACACTCTGGGCGCCGAGCCTTTGCCTGGGCGGAGGCCGCCCGGATTCACACTCTTGGCTCCGAGTCTTTGCCTGGGCGGAGGACGCCCAGATTCACACTCTGGGCGCCGAGTCTTTGCCTGGGCGGAGGCCACCCAGATTAACACTCTGGGTGCCGAGTCTTTGCCTGGGTGGAGGCTGCCCGTATTCACACTCTGGGCGCCGAGTTTTTGCCTGGGCGGAGGCCGCCCGGACTCACACTCTGGGGGCCGAGTCTTTGCCTGGGCGGAGGCCGCCCAGATTCACACACTGGGCGCTGAGTCTTTGCCTGGGCGGAGGCCGCTTGGACTCTCACTCTGGGTGCTGAGTCTCCCTGCGTGGAGGCGGCCCGGACTCTCACTCTGGGCGCCGAGTCTTTGCCTGGGCGGAGGCCGCCCGGATTCACACTCTGGGCGCCGAGTCTTTGCCTGGACGGAGGCCGCCCGGATTCACACTCTGGGCGCCGAGTCTTTGCCTGGGCGGAGGCCTCCCGGATTCACACTCTGGGTGCCGAGTTTTTGCCTAGGCGGAGGCCGCCCATATTCACACTCTGGGCGCCGAGTCTTTGCCTGGGCAGAGGCCGCCCGGATTTACACTCTGGGCGCCGAGTCTTTGCCTAGGCGGAGGCAGCCCGGACTCTCACTCTGGGCGCCGAGTCTTTGCCTAGGCGAAGTCCGCCCGGACTCTCACTCTGGGCGCCGAGTCTTTACCTGGGCGGAGGCCGCCCGGATTCACACTCTGGACGCCGAGTCTTTGCCTGGGCGGAGGCCATCCGGATTCACACTCTGGGCGCCGAGTTTTTGCCTGGGCGGAGGCCGCCCGGATTCACACTCTGGGCGCCGTGTCTTTGCCTGGGCGGAGGCCGCATGGACTCTCACTCTGGGTGCTGAGTCTTTCCCTGCGCGGAGGCGGCCCGGACTCTCACTCTGGGCGCCGAGTCTTTGCCTGGGCGGAGGCCGCCCAGATTAACACTCTGGGTGCCGAGTCTTTGCCTGGGCGGAGGCCGCCTGGACTCTCATTGTGGGCACCGAGTCTGCCTGGGCGGAGGCCGCCCGGATTCACACTCTGGGCGCCGAGTCTTTGCCTGGGTGGAGGCCGCCCGGATTCACACTCTGGGCGCCGAGTTTTTGCCTGGGCGGAGGCCGCCCGGATTCACACTCTGGGCGACGAGTCTTTGCCTGGGCGGAGACCGCCCGGATTCACACTCTGGGCGCCGAGTCTTTGCCTGGGCGGAGGCCGCCCGGATTCACTCTGAGTGCCGAGTCTTTACCTGGGCGGAGGCCGCTCGGACTCTCACTCTGGGTGCTGAGTCTTTCCCTGCGCGGAGGCGGCCCGGACTCTAACTCTGGGCGCTGAGTCTTTGCCTGGGCGGAGACCGCGTGGATTCACACTCTGGGCGCCGACTCTTTGCCTGGGCGAAGGTCGCCCGGACTCTCACTCTGGGCGCCGAGTCTTTACCTGGGCGGAGGCCGCCCAGATTCACACTCTGGGCGCCGAGTGTCTGCCTGGGCGGAGGCCGCCCGGATTCACACTCTGGGCGCCGTGTCTTTGCCTGGGGCGGAGGCCGCTTGGACTCTCACTCTGGGTGCTGAGTCTTTCCCTGCGCTGAGGCGGCCCGGACTCTCACTCTGGGCGTCGAGTCTTTGCCTGGGCGGAGGCCGCCTGGATTCACACTCTTGGCACCGAGTCTTTGCCTGGGCGGAGGACGCCCAAATTCACACTCTGGGCGCCGAGTCTTTGCCTGGGCGGAGGCCGCCCAGATTAACACTCTGGGTGCCGAGTCTTTGCCTGGGTGGAGGCTGCCCGTATTCACACTCTGGGCGCCGAGTTTTTGCCTGGGCGGAGGCCGCCCGGACTCACACTCTGGGCGCCGAGTCTTTGCCTGGGCGGAGGCCGCCCGGATTCACACTCTGGGCGCCGAGCCATTGCCTGGGCGGAGGCTGCCCGGATTCACACTCTGGGCGCCGAGTCTTTGCCTGGGCGGAGGCCGCCCGGATTCACACTCTGGGCGCCGTGTCTTTGCCTGGGCGGAGGCCGCTTGGACTCTCACTCTGGGTGCTGAGTCTTTCCCTGCGGGGAGGCGGCCCGGACTCTCACTCTGGGCGCCGAGTCTTTGCCTGGGCGGAGGCCGCCCGGATTCAAGCTCTGGGCGCCGAGACTTTGCCTGGGCGGAGGCCGCTTGGACTCTCACTCTGGGTGCTGAGTCTTTCCCTGCGCGGAGGCGGCCCGGACTCTCACTCTGGGCGCCGAGTCTTTGCCTGGGCGGAGGCCGCCCGGATTCACACTCTGGGCGCCGAGTCTTTGCCTGGGCGGAGGCCGCCCGGATTCACACTCTGGGCGCAGGGACTTTGCCTGGGCGGAGGCCGCCCAGATTCACACTCTGGGCGCTGAGTCCTTGCCTGGGCGGAGGCCGCCCAGATTCACACACTGGGCGCTGAGTCTTTGCCTGGGCGGAGGCCGCTTGGACTCTCACTCTGGGTGCAGAGTCTTTCCCTGCGCGGAGGCGGCCCGCACTCTCTTTCTGGTTGCCGAGTCTTTGCCTGGGCGGAGACGGCCTGGATTCACACTCTGGGCGCCGTGTCTTTGCCTGGGCGGAGGCCGCCCGGATTCACACTCTGGGCGCCGAGTCTTTGCCTGGGCAGAGGCCGCCCGGATTCACACTGTGGGCGCAGAGTCTTTGCATGGGCGGAGGCCGCCCGGATTCACACTCTGGGCGCCGAGTCTTTGCCTGGGCGGAGGCCTCCCGGATTCACACTCTGGGCGCCGAGTCTTTCCTGTGCGAAGGCCGCCCATATTCACACTCTGGGCGCCGAGTCTTTGCCTGGGCAGAGGCCGCCCGGATTTACAGTCTGGGCGCCGAGTCTTTGCCTAGGCGGAGGCCGCCCATAATCACACTCTGGGTGCCGAGTCCTTGCCTGGGTGGAGGCCGCCGGGACCCCGGGCGCCGAGTCTTTGCCTGGGCGGAGGCTGCCCGGATTCACACTCTGGGTGCCGAGTCTTTGCCTGGGCAGAGGCCGCCCAGATTCACACTCTGGGCGCCGAGTGTTTGCCTGGGCGGAGGCCGCCCGGATCCACTCTGGGTGCCGAGTCTTTGCCTGGGCGGAGGCCCCTCGGACTCTCACTCTGGGTGCTGAGTCTTTCCCTGTGCGGAGGCGGCCCGGACTCTCACTCTGGGCGCCGAGTCTTTGCCTGGGCGGAGACCGCCTGGATTCACACTCTGGGCGCCGTGTTTTTGCCTGGGCGGAGGCCGCACGGATTCACACTCTGGGCGCCGAGTCTTTGCCTGGGCGGAGACCGCCCGGATTCACACTCTGGGCACCGAGCCTTTGCCTGGGCGGAGGCCGCCCCGGATTCACACTCTGGGCGCCGAGTTTTTGCCTGGGCGGAGGCCGCTCGGACCCCGGGCGGCGAGTCTTTGCCTGGGCGGAGGCTGTACGGGCTCACACTATTGTCGTCGAGTCTTTGCCTGGACGGAGACCGCCCGGATTCACACTCTGGGTGCCGAGTCCTTGCCTGGGTGGAGGCTGCCCGGACCCCGGGCGCCGAGTCTTTGCCTGGGTGGAGACTGCACGGGCTCACACTCTGGGCGCCGAGTCTTTGCCTGGGCGGAGGCCTCCCGGATTCACACTCTGGGTGCCGAGTTTGTGCCTAGGCTGAGGCCGCCCATATTCACACTCTGGGCGCCGAGTCTTTGCCTGGGCAGAGGCCGCCCGGATTTACACTCTGGGCGCCGAGTCTTTGCCTAGGCGGAGGCAGCCCGGACTCTCACTCTGGGCGCCGAGTCTTTGCCTGGGCGAAGTCCGCCCGGACTCTCACTCTGGGCGCCGAGTCTTTACCTGGGCGGAGGCCGCCCGCATTCACACTCTGGACGCCGAGTCTTTGCCTGGGCGGAGGCCATCCGGATTCACACTCTGGGCGCCGAGTCTTTGCCTGGGCGGAGGCCGCCCGGATTCACACTCTGGGCGCCGCGTCTTTGCCTGGGCGGAGGCCGCATGGACTCTCACTCTGGGTGCTGAGTCTTTCCCTGCGCGGAGGCGGCCCGGACTCTCACTCTGGGCGCCGAGTCTTTGCCTGGGCGGAGGCCGCCCAGATTAACACTCTGGGTGCCGAGTCTTTGCCTGGGCGGAGGCCGCCTGGACTCTCATTGTGGGCGCCGAGTCTGCCTGGGCGGAGGCCGCCCGGATTCACACTCTGGGCGCCGAGTCTTTGCCTGGGTGGAGGCCGCCCGGATTCACACTCTGGGCGCCGAGTTTTTGCCTGGGCGGAGGCCGCCCGGATTCACACTCTGGGCGACGAGTCTTTGCCTGGGCGGAGACCGCCCGGATTCACACTCTGGGCGCCGAGTCTTTGCCTGGGCGGAGGCCGCCCAGATTAACACTCTGGGTGCCGAGTCTTTGCCTGGGCGGAGGCCGCCTGGACTCTCATTGTGGGCGCCGAGTCTGCCTGGGCGGAGGCCGCCCGGATTCACACTCTGGGCGCCGAGTCTTTGCCTGGGTGGAGGCCGCCCGGATTCACACTCTGGGCGCCGAGTTTTTGCCTGGGCGGAGGCCGCCCGGATTCACACTCTGGGCGACGAGTCTTTGCCTGGGCGGAGACCGCCCGGATTCACACTCTGGGTGCCGAGTCTTTACCTGGGCGGAGGCCGCTCGGACTCTCACTCTGGGTGCTGAGTCTTTCCCTGCGCGGAGGCGGCCCGGACTCTAACTCTGGGCGCTGAGTCTTTGCCTGGGCGGAGACCGCGTGGATTCACACTCTGGGCGCCGACTCTTTGCCTGGGCGAAGGTCGCCCGGACTCTCACTCTGGGCGCCGAGTCTTTACCTGGGCGGAGGCCGCCCAGATTCACACTCTGGGCGCCGAGTGTCTGCCTGGGCGGAGGCCGCCCGGATTCAGACTCTGGGCGCCGTGTCTTTGCCTGGGGCGGAGGCCGCTTGGACTCTCACTCTGGGTGCTGAGTCTTTCCCTGCGCTGAGGCGGCCTGGACTCTCACTCTGGGCGTCGAGTCTTTGCCTGGGCGGAGGCCGCCCGGATTCACACTCTGGGCGCCGAGCCTTTGCCTGGGCGGAGGCCGCCCGGATTCACACTCTTGGCACCGAGTCTTTGCCTGGGCGGAGGACGCCCAGATTCACACTCTAAGGGAAGGAATTTGGTGTCGGACCCATTACTTCCGGTTTACGGCCGAAACCGGAAGTCCGCGTCTGCTGCACACTCTGCTGTAGTTTTAAATGTAAGTGAACTGTTACTGTTGTTTTCAATAAATATTGAAGTTACTGCACATGAGAGCCCTCTGTGTTTTTTCCACCTTGTATGATCTGGATATCCTGGAGCTATTGGGAGGGCATTTAATATTCAATATCACAGTGAAAAACAATCAGCGGTGGAGCAGTGTGAACGAAGTAGAAGCCTGCAGTTATCCCTATACACAGTGCCTGTTTACCAGTTATTGGAGGTGAGAGGCTGGGGGAAATAGGTGGTGCACCCATTTAATGCACTGAAGTTTGCAGTGATTTGTCACCCGTGGGAATCATCTTTGCACATCTTTTTGCATGAACTTTATTTATATATTTTGCAATGGCATCAGTTATTAGTGCACGTTAATTATGGACTATCACGTGTATATATTGATTGTTTGATCAATTTTTTATTTTTTCACGTATTTTCTCTTCACCATTTTTACACTTAATTTTATATATGTAATTTTACATGTTCTGGATTATTTATGTGGATCATTT
>NW_027507789.1:158448103-158503103 GCF_037356315.1 Lithobates pipiens | reverse complement strand
GGTGCTGAGTCTTTCCCTGCGCGGAGGCGGCCCGGACTCTCACTCTGGGCGCCGAGTCTTTGCCTGGGGGGAGACCGCCTGGATTCACACTCTGGGCGCCGAGTCTTTGCCTGGGCGGAGGCCGCCCGGATTTACACTCTGGGCGTCGAGTCTTTGCCTGGGCAAAGGCCGCCCGGACTCTCACTCTGGGCGCCGAGTCTTTGCCTAGGCGGAGGCTGCCTGGACTCTGTCTGGGCGCCGAGTCTTTGCCTGGGCGGAGGCCGCCCGGATTCACAGTCTGGGCGCCGAGTCTTTGCCTGGGCGGAGGCCGCCCGGATTCACACTCTGGGCGCCGAGTCTTTGCCTGGGCGGAGACCGCCCGGATTCACACTCTGGGCGCCGAGTTTTTGCCTGGGCGGAGGCCGCCCAGATTCACACTCTGGGCACCGAGTCTTTGCCTAGGCGAAGGCCGCCCGGACTCTCACTCTGGGCACCGAGTCTTTGCCTGGGCGGAGGCCGCCCGGATTCACACTCTGGGCGCCGAGTCTTTGCCTGGGCGGAGGCCGCCCATATTAACACTCTAGGCGCCGAGTCTTTGCCTGGGCGGAGGCCGCCCGGACTCTCACTCTGGGCGCCGAGTTTTTGCCTGGGCGGAGGCCGCCCGGATTCACTCTGGGTGCCGAGTCTTTGCCTGGGAGGAGGCTGCCCGGATTCACTATGGGTGCCGAGTCTTTGCCTGGGCGGAGGCCACTCGGACTCTCACTATGGGTGCTGAGTCTTTCCCTGCGCGGAGGCGGCCCGGACTCTCACTCTGGGCGCCGAGTCTTTGCCTGGGCGGAGGCCGCCCGGATTCACACTCTGGGCGCCGAGTCTTTGCTGTGCGAAGGCCGCCCATATTCACACTTTTGGTTCCGAGTCTGCCTGGGCAGAGGCCGCCCGGATTTACACTCTGGGCGCCGAGTCTTTGCCTAGGCGGAGGCCGCCCGGATTCACACTCTGGGCGCCGAGTCTTTGCCTGGGCGGAGACCGCCCGGATTCACACTCTGGGCGCCGAGTCTTTGCCTGGGCGGAGGCTGTCCGGATTCACTCTGGGTGCCGAGTCTTTGCCTGGGCGGAGGCCGCTCGGACTCTCACTCTGGGTGCTGAGTCTTTCCCTGCGCGGAGGCGGCCCGGACTCTCACTCTGGGCGCTGAGTCTTTGCCTGGGCGGAGACCGCCCGGATTCACACTCTGGGCGCCGAGTCTTTGCCTGGGCGGAGACCGCCCGGATTCACACTCTGGGCGCCGAGTCTTTGCCTGGGCGGAGACCGCCCGGATTCACACTCTGGGCGCCGAGTCTTTGCCTGGGCGGAGGCCGCCCGGATTCACACTCTGGGCGTCGAGTCTTTGCCTGGGCGGAGGCTGCCCAGATTAACACTCTGGGCGCCGAGTCTTTGCCTGGGCAAAGGCCGCCCAGACTATCACTCTGGGCGCCGAGTCTTTACCTGGGCGGAGGCCGCCCGGATTCACACTCTGGGCGCCAAGTCTTTGCCTGGGCGGAGGCCACCCTGAATCACACTCTGGGCGCGAGTCTTTGCCTGGGCGGAGGCCGCCCGGATTCACACTCTGGGCGCCGTGTCTTTGCCTGGGCGGAGGCCGCTTGGACTCTCACTCTGGGTGCTGAGTCTCCCTGCGTGGAGGCGGCCCGGACTCTCTATCTGGGCGCCGAGTTTTTGCCTGGGCGGAGGCCGCCCGGATTCACACTCTGGGCGCCGAGTCTTTGCCTGGGCGGAGGCCGCCCGGATTCACACTCTGGGTGCCGAGTTTTTGCCTGGGCGGAGGCCGCCCGGATTCACACTCTGGGTGCCGTGTCTTTGCCTGGGCGGAGGCCGCCCAGATTAACACTCTGGGCGCCGAGTCTTTGCCTGGGCGGAGGCCGCCTGGACTCTCACTGTGGGCGCCGAGTCTTTGCCTGGGCGGAGGCCGCCCGGATTCATACTCTGGGCGCCGAGTCTTTGCCTGGGCGGAGGCCGCCCGGATTCACACTATGGGCGCCGAGTCTTTGCCTGGGCGGAGGCCGCCAAGATTAACACTGGGCGCAGAGTCTTTGCCTGGGCGGAGGCCACTCGGACTCTCACTCTGGGTGCTGAGTCTTTGCCTGGGCGTAGGTGGCCCGGACTCTCACTCTGGGCGCCGAGTCTTTGCCTGGGCGGAGACCGCCTGGATTCACACTCTGGGCGCCGAGTCTTTGCCTGGGCGGAGGCCGCCCGGATTCACACTCTGGGCGCCGAGTCTTTGCCTGGGCGGAGACCGCCCGGATTCACACTCTGGGCGCCGAGTCTTTGCCTGGGCGGAGGCCGCCCGGATTCACACTCTGGGCGCTGAGTCTTTGCCTGGGCGGAGGCCGCCCAAATTCACACTCTGGGCGCCGAGTCCTTGCTGTGCGAAGGCCGCCCATATTCACAGTCTGGGCGCCGAGTCTTTGCCTGGGCAGAGGCCGCCCGGATTTACACTCTGGGCCCTGAGCCTTTGCCTAGGCGGAGGCCGCCCATATTCACACTCTGGGTGCCGAGTCCTTGCCTAGGTGGAGGCCGCCCGGACCCCAGGCGCCGAGTCTTTGCCTGGGCGGAGGCTGTACGGGCTCACACTCTGGGCGCCGAGTCTTTGCCTGGACGGAGACCGCCCAGATTCACACTCTGGGCGCCGAGTCCTTGCCTGGGTGGAGGCTGCCCGGACCCCGGGCGCCGAGTCTTTGCCTGGGTGGAGGCTGCACGGGCTCACACTCTGGGCGCCGAGTCTTTGCCTGGGCGGAGGCCGCCCGGATTCACACTCTGGGTGCCAAGTCATTGCCCAGGCGGAAGCCGCCCATATTCACACTCTTGGTGCCGAGTCTTTGCCTGGGCAGAGGCCGCCCGGATTTACACTCTGGGCGCCGAGTCTTTGCCTAGGCGGAGGCCGCCCGGACTCTCACTCTGGGCGCCGAGTCTTTGCCTGGGCGGAGGCCGCCAAGATTAACACTGGGCGCAGAGTCTTTGCCTGGGCGGAGGCCGCTCGGACTCTCACTCTGGGTGCTGAGTCTTTCCCTGCACGGAGGCCGACCGGATTCATTCTGGGTGCCGAGTCTTTGCCTGGGCGGAGGCCGCCCGAAATCACACTCTGGGCGCCGAGTCTTTACTGTGCGAAGGCCGCCCATATTCACACTCATGGCGCCGAGCCTTTGCCTGGGCGGAGGCCGCCCGGATTCACACTCTGGGCGCCGAGTCTTTGCCTGGGCGGAGGCCGCCCGAATTCACTCTCTGGGCGCCGAGTCTTTGCTGTGCGAAGGCCGCCCATATTCACACTCATGGCGCCGAGTCTTTGCCTGGGCAGAGGCCGCCCGGATTTACACTCTGGGCGCCGAGTCTTTGCCTAGGCGGAGGCCGCCCATATTCACACTCTGGGTGCCGAGTCCTTGCCTGGGTGGAGGCCGCCCGGACCCCGGGCGCCGAGTCTTTGCCTGGGCGGAGGCTGTACGAGCTCACACTCTGGGCGCGAGTCTTTGCCTGGGCGGAGGCCGCCCGGATTCACACTCTGGGTGCCGAGTCTTTGCCTAGGCGGAGGCCGCCCATATTCACACTCTGGGCGCCGAGTCTTTGCCTGGGCAGAGGCCGCCCGGATTTACACTCTGGGCGCCGAGTCTTTGCCTAGGCGGAGGCTGCCCGGACTCTCACTCTGGGCGCCGAATCTTTGCCTGGGCGGAGGCCGCCCGGACTCTCACTCTGGGCGTCGAGTCTTTACCTGGGCGGAGGCCGCCCGGATTCACACTCTGGACGCCGAGTCTTTGCCTGGGCGGAGGCCACCCGGATTCACACTCTGGGCGCCGAGTCTTTGCCTGGGCGGAGGCCGCCCGGATTCACACTCTGGGTGCCGTGTCTTTGCCTGGGCGGAGGCCGCTTGGACTCTCACTCTGGGTGCTGAGTCTTTCCCTGCGCGGAGGCGGCCCGGACTCTCACTCTGGGCGCCGAGTCTTTGCCTGGGCGGAGACCGCCTGGATTCACACTCTGGGCGCCGAGTCCTTGCCTGGGCGGAGGCCGCCCGGATTCACACTCTGGGCGCCGAGTCTTTGCCTGGGCGGAGACCGCCCGGATTCACACTCTGGGCGCCGAGACTTTGCCTGGGTGGAGGCCGCCCGAATTCACACTCTGGGCGCCGAGTCTTTGATGTGCGAAGGCCGCCCATATTCACAGTCTGGGCGCCGAGTCTTTGCCTAGGCGGAGGCCGCCCATATTCACACTCTGGGTGCCGACTCCTTGCCTAGGTGGAGGCCGCCCGGACCCCGTGCGCCGAGTCTTTGCCTGGGCGGAGGCTGTACGGGCGCACACTCTGGGCGCCGAGTCTTTGCCTGGACGGAGACCGCCCAGATTCACACTCTGGGCGCCGAGTCTTTGCCTGGGCGGAGGCCGCCTGGATTCACACTCTGGACGCCGAGTCTTTGCCTGGGCGGAGGCCGCCAAGATTAGCACTGGGCGCAGAGTCTTTGCCTGGGCGGAGGCCGCTCGGACTCTCACTCTGGGTGCTGATTCTTTCCCTGCGCGGAGGTGGCCCGGACTCTCACTCTGGGCGCCGAGTTTTTGCCTGGGCGGAGGCCGCCCGGATTCACACTCTGGGTGCCGAGTCTTTGCCTAGGCGGAGGCCGCCCATATTCACACTCTGGGCGCCGAGTCTTTGCCTGGGCAGAGGCCGCCCGGATTTACACTCTGGGCGCCGAGTCTTTGCCTAGGCGGAGGCTGCCCGGACTCTCACTCTGGGCGCCGAATCTTTGCCTGGGCGGAGGCCGCCCGGACTCTCACTCTGGGCGTCGAGTCTTTACCTGGGCGGAGGCCGCCCGGATTCACACTCTGGACGCCGAGTCTTTGCCTGGGCGGAGGCCACCCGGATTCACACTCTGGGCGCCGAGTCTTTGCCTGGGCGGAGGCCGCCCGGATTCACACTCTGGGTGCCGTGTCTTTGCCTGGGCGGAGGCCGCTTGGACTCTCACTCTGGGTGCTGAGTCTTTCCCTGCGCGGAGGCGGCCCGGACTCTCACTCTGGGCGCCGAGTCTTTGCCTGGGCGGAGACCGCCTGGATTCACACTCTGGGCGCCGAGTCCTTGCCTGGGCGGAGGCCGCCCGGATTCACACTCTGGGCGCCGAGTCTTTGCCTGGGCGGAGACCGCCCGGATTCACACTCTGGGCGCCGAGACTTTGCCTGGGTGGAGGCCGCCCGAATTCACACTCTGGGCGCCGAGTCTTTGATGTGCGAAGGCCGCCCATATTCACAGTCTGGGCGCCGAGTCTTTGCCTAGGCGGAGGCCGCCCATATTCACACTCTGGGTGCCGACTCCTTGCCTAGGTGGAGGCCGCCCGGACCCCGTGCGCCGAGTCTTTGCCTGGGCGGAGGCTGTACGGGCGCACACTCTGGGCGCCGAGTCTTTGCCTGGACGGAGACCGCCCAGATTCACACTCTGGGCGCCGAGTCTTTGCCTGGGCGGAGGCCGCCCGGATTCACACTCTGGACGCCGAGTCTTTGCCTGGGCGGAGGCCGCCAAGATTAGCACTGGGCGCAGAGTCTTTGCCTGGGCGGAGGCCGCTCGGACTCTCACTCTGGGTGCTGATTCTTTCCCTGCGCGGAGGTGGCCCGGACTCTCACTCTGGGCGCCGAGTCTTTGCCTGGGCGGAGACCGCCTGGATTCACACTCTGGGCGCCGAGTCTTTGCCTGGGCGGAGGCCGCCCGGATTCACACTCTGGGCGCCGAGTCTTTGCCTGGGCGGAGACCGCCCAGATTCACACTCTGGGCGCCGAGTCTTTGCCTGGGCGGAGGCCACCCGGATTCACACTCTGGGCGCCGAGTCTTTGCCTGGGCGGAGGCCGCCCGAATTCACACTCTGGGCGCCGAGTCTTTGCTGTGCGAAGGCCGCCCATATTCACAGTCTGGGCGCCGAGTCTTTGCCTAGGCGGAGGCCGCCCATATTCACACTCTGGGTGCCGAGTCCTTGCCTAGGTGGAGGCCGCCCGGACCCTGGGCGCCGAGCCTTTGCCTGGGCGTAGGCTGTACGGGCTCACACTCTGGGCGCCGAGTCTTTGCCTGGGCGGAGGCCGCCCGGATTCACACTCTGGGTGCCAAGTCTTTGCCTAGGCGGAGGCCGCCCATATTCACACTCTGGGCGCCGAGTCTTTGCCTGGGCAGAGGCCGCCCGGATTTACACTCTGGGCGCCGAGTGTTTGCTTGGGCGGAGGCCGCCCGGACTTTCACTCTGGGTGCCGAGTCTTTCCCTGCACGGAGGCCGACCGGATTCATTCTGGGTGCCGAGTCTTTGCTTGGGCGGAGGCCGCCCGGACTTTCACTCTGGGTGCCGAGTCTTTCCCTGCACGGAGGCCACCCGGATTCACACTCTGGGCGCCAAGTCTTTGCTTGGGCGGAGGCCGCCCGGACTCACACTCTGGGCGCCGAGTCTTTGCCTGGGCGGAGGCCTCTCAGATTAACTCTCTGGGTGCCGAGCTTTTGCCTGGGCAGAGGCCGCCCAGATTCACACTCTGGGCGCCGAGTCTTTGCCTGGGCGGAGGCCGCTCGGACTCTCACTCTGGGTGCTGAGTCTTTCCCTGCGCGGAGGTGGCCCGGACTCTCACTCTGGGCGCCGAGTCTTTGCCTGGGCGGAGACCGCCTGGATTCACACTCTGGGCGCCGAGTCTTTGCCTGGGCGGAGGCCGCCCGGATTCACACTCTGGGCGCCGAGTCTTTGCCTGGGCGGAGACCGCCCGGATTCACACTCTGGGCGCCGAGTCTTTGCCTGGGCGGAGACCGCCCGGATTCACACTCTGGGCGCCGAGTCTTTGCCTGGGCGGAGGCCACCCGGATTCACACTCTGGGCGCCGAGTCTTTGCCTGGGCGGAGGCCGCCCGAATTCACACTCTGGGCGCCGAGTCTTTGCCTGGGCGGAGGCCACCCGGATTCACACTCTGGGCGCTGAGTCTTTGCCTGGGCGGAGGCCGCATGGACTCTCACTCTGGGTGCTGAGTCTTTCCCTGCCGGAGGCGTCCCGGACTCTCACTCTGGGCGCCGAGTCTTTGCCTGGGCGGAGGCCGCCCAGATTAACACTCTGGGTGCCGAGTCTTTGCCTGGGCGGAGGCCGCCTGGACTCTCATTGTGGGCGCCGAGTCTGCCTGGGCGGAGGCCGCCCGGATTTACACTCTGGGCGCCGAGTCTTTGCCTGGGCGGAGACCGCGTGGATTCACACTCTGGGCGCCGAGTCTTTGCCTGGGCGAAGGTCGCCCGGACTCTCACTCTGGGCGCCGAGTCTTTACCTGGGCGGAGGCCGCCCAGATTCACACTCTGGGCGCCGTGTTTTTGCCTGGGCGGAGGCCGCACGGATTCACACTCTGGGCACCGAGTCTTTGCCTGGGCGAAGGTCGCCCGGACTCTCACTCTGGGCGCCGTGTTTTTGCCTGGGCGGAGGCCGCATGGATTCACACTCTGGGCGCCGAGTCTTTGCCTGGGCGGAGACCGCCCGGATTCACACTCTGGGCACCGAGTCTTTGCCTGGGCGGAGGCCTCCCCGGATTCACTCTGAGTGCCGAGCCTTTACCTGGGCGGAGGCCGCTCGGACTCTCACTCTGGGTGCTGAGTCTTTGCCTGCGCGGAGGCGGCCCGGACTCTCACTCTGGGCGCCGAGTCTTTGCCTGGGCGGAGGCCGCCCGGATTCACACTCTGGGTGCCGTGTCTTTGCCTGGGCGGAGGCCGCTTGGACTCTCACTCTGGGTGCTGAGTCTTTCCCTGCGCGGAGGCGGCCCGGACTCTCACTCTGGGCGCCGAGTCTTTGCCTGGGCGGAGACCGCCCGGATTCACACTCTGGGCGCCGAGTCTTTGCCTGGGCGGAGGCCGCCCGGAATCACACTCTGGGCGCCGAGTCTTTGCCTGGGCGGAGGCCGCCCAGATTAAAACTCTGGGTGCCGAGTTTTTGCCTGGGCGAAGACCGCCCGGACTCTCACTGTGGGCGCCGAGTCTTTGCCTGGGCGGAGACCGCCCGGATTCACACTCTGGGCGCCGAGTCTTTGCCTGGGCGGAGGCCGCCCGGATTCACACTCTGGACGCCGAGTCTTTGCCTGGGCGGAGGCCGCCCGGATTCACACTCTGGGCGCCGAGTCTTTGCCTGGACGGAGGCCGCCCGGATTCACACTCTGGGTGCCGTGTCTTTGCCTGGGCGGAGGCCGCTTGGACTCTCACTCTGGGTGCTGAGTCTTTCCCTGCGCGGAGGCGGCCCGGACTCTCACTCTGGGCGCCGAGTCTTTGCCTGGGCGGAGACCGCCCGGATTCACACTCTGGGCGCCGAGTCTTTGCCTGGGCGGAGGCCGCCCGGAATCACACTCTGGGCGCCGAGCCTTTGCCTGGGCGGAGGCCGCCCAGATTAACACTCTGGTTGCCGAGTCTTTGCCTGGGCGAAGACCGCCCGGACTCTCACTGTGGGCGCCGAGTCTTTGCCTGGGCGGAGACCGCCTGGATTCACACTCTGGGCGCTGAGTCTTTGCCTGGACGGAGGCCGCCCGGATTCACACTCTGGGCGCAGAGTCTTTGCCTGAGCGGAGACCGCACGGATTCACACTCTGGGCGCCGAGTCTTTGCCTGGGCGGAGGCCGCCCGGATTCACTCTGGGTGCCGAGTCTTTGCCTGGGCGGAGGCCGCTCGGACTCTCACTCTGGGTGCTGAGTCTTTCCCTGCGCGGAGGTGGCCAGGACTCTCACTCTGGGCGCAGAGTCTTTGCCTGGGCGGAGACCGCCTGGATTCACACTCTGGGCGCCGAGTCTTTGCCTGGGCGGAGGCCGCCCGGATTCACACTCTGGGCGCCGAGTCTTTGCCTGGGCGGAGACCGCCCGGATTCACACTCTGGGCGCCGAGTCTTTGCCTGGGCGGAGGCCGCCCGAATTCACACTCTGGGCGCCGAGTCTTTGCTGTGCGAAGGCCGCCCATATTCACAGTCTGGGCGCCGAGTCTTTGCCTGGGCAGAGGCCGCCCGGATTCACACTCTGGGCGCCGTGTTCTTGCCTGGGCGGAGGCCGCACGGATTCACACTCTGGGCGCCGAGTCTTTGCCTGGCCGAAGGTCGCCCGGACTCTCACTCTGGGCGCCGAGTCTTTGCCTGGGCGGAGGCCGCCCGGATTCACACTCTGGGCGCCGAGTCTTTGCCTGGGTGGAGGCCGCCCGGATTCACACTCTGGGCGCCGAGTTTTTGCCTGGGCGGAGGCCGCCCGGATTCACACTCTGGGCGCCGAGTCTTTGCCTGGGCGGAGACCGCCCGGATTCACACTCTGGGCACCGAGTCTTTGCCTGGGCGGAGGCCTCCCCGGATTCACTCTGAGTGCCGAGCCTTTACCTGGGCGGAGGCCGCTCGGACTCTCACTCTGGGTGCTGAGTCTTTGCCTGCGCGGAGGCGGCCCGGACTCTCACTCTGGGCGCCGAGTCTTTGCCTGGGCGGAGACCGCCCGGATTCACACTCTGGGCGCCGAGTCTTTGCCTGGGCGGAGGCCGCCCGGAATCACACTCTGGGCGCCGAGTCTTTGCCTGGGCGGAGGCCGCCCAGATTAAAACTCTGGGTGCCGAGTCTTTGCCTGGGCGAAGACCGCCCGGACTCTCACTGTGGGCGCCGAGTCTTTGCCTGGGCGGAGACCGCCCGGATTCACACTCTGGGCGCCGAGTCTTTGCCTGGGCGGAGGCCGCCCGGATTCACACTCTGGACGCCGAGTCTTTGCCTGGGCGGAGGCCGCCCGGATTCACACTCTGGGCGCTGAGTCTTTGCCTGGACGGAGGCCGCCCGGATTCACACTCTGGGTGCCGTGTCTTTGCCTGGGCGGAGGCCGCTTGGACTCTCACTCTGGGTGCTGAGTCTTTCCCTGCGCGGAGGCGGACCGGACTCTCACTCTGGGCGCCGAGTCTTTGCCTGGGCGGAGGCTGCCCGGATTCACACTCTGGGCGCCGAGTCTTTGCCTGGGCGGAGGCCGCCCGGATTCACACTCTGGGCGCCGTGTCTTTGCCTGGCGGAGGCCGCTTGGACTCTCACTCTGGGTGCTGAGTCTTTCCCTGCGCGGAGGCAGCCCGGACTCTCACTCTGGGCGCCGAGTCTTTGCCTGGGTGGAGGCCGCCCGGATTCACACTCTGGGCGCCGAGTTTTTGCCTGGGCGGAGGCCGCCCGGATTCACACTCTGGGCGACGAGTCTTTGCCTGGGCGGAGACCGCCCGGATTCACACTCTGGGCGCCGAGTCTTTGCCTGGGCGGAGGCCGCCCGGATTCACTCTGAGTGCCGAGTCTTTACCTGGGCGGAGGCCGCTCAGACTCTCATTCTGGGTGCTGAGTCTTTCCCTGCGCGGAGGCATCCCGGACTCTAACTCTGGGCGCTGAGTCTTTGCCTGGGCGGAGACCGCTTGGACTCTCACTCTGGGTGCTGAGTCTTTCCCTGCGCGGAGGCAGCCCGGATTCACACTCTGGGCGCCGTGTCTTTGCCTGGGCGGAGGCCGCTTGGACTCTCACTCTGGGTGCTGAGTCTTTCCCTGCGCGGAGGCAGCCCGGACTCTCACTCTGGGCGCCGAGTCTTTGCCTGGGTGGAGGCCGCCCGGATTCACACTCTGGGCGCCGAGTTTTTGCCTGGGCGGAGGCCGCCCGGATTCACACTCTGGGCGACGAGTCTTTGCCTGGGCGGAGACCGCCCGGATTCACACTCTGGGCGCCGAGTCTTTGCCTGGACGGAGGCCGCCCGGATTCACTCTGAGTGCCGAGTCTTTACCTGGGCGGAGGCCGCTCGGACTCTCACTCTGGGTGCTGAGTCTTTCCCTGTGCGGAGGCGGCCCGGACTCTAACTCTGGGCGCTGAGTCTTTGCCTGGGCGGAGACCGCGTGGATTCACACTCTGGGCGCCGAGTCTTTGCCTGGGCGAAGGTCGCCCGGACTCTCACTCTGGGCGCCGAGTCTTTACCTGGGCGGAGGCCGCCCAGATTCACACTCTGGGCGCCGAGAGTCTGCCTGGGCGGAGGCCGCCCGGATTCACACTCTGGGCGCCGTGTCTTTGCCTGGGGCGGAAGCCGCTTGGACTCTCACTCTGGGCGCCGAGTCCTTGCCTGGGCAGAGGCCGCCCGGATTCACACTCTGGGCGCCGAGCCTTTGCCTGGGCGGAGGCTGCCCGGATTCACACTCTTGGCACCGAGTCTTTGCCTGGGCGGAGGACGCCCAGATTCACACTCTGGGCGCCGAGTCTTTGCCTGGGCGGAGGCCACCCAGATTAACACTCTGGGTGCCGAGTCTTTGCCTGGGTGGAGGCTGCCCGTATTCACATTCTGGGCGCCGAGTTTTTGCCTGGGCGGAGGCCGCCCGGACTCACACTCTGGGCGCCGAGTCTTTGCCTGGGCGGAGGCCGCCCGGATTCACACTCTGGGCGCCGTGTCTTTGCCTGGGCGGAGGCTGCCCGGATTCACACTCTGGGCGCCGAGTCTTTGCCTGGGCGGAGGCTGTACGGGCTCACACTATTGTCGCCGAGTCTTTGCCTGGACGGAGACCGCCCGGATTCACACTCTGGGCGCCGAGTCCTTGCCTGGGTGGAGGCTGCCCGGACCCCGGGCGCCGAGTCTTTGCCTGGGTGGAGACTGCACGGGCTCACACTCTGGGCGCCGAGTCTTTGCCTGGGCGGAGGCCTCCCGGATTTACACTCTGGGTGCCGAGTTTTTGCCTAGGCGGAGGCCGCCCATATTCACACTCTGGGCGCCGAGTCTTTGCCTGGGCAGAGGCCGCCCGGATTTACACTCTGGGCGCCGAGTCTTTGCCTAGGCGGAGGCAGCCCGGACTCTCACTCTGGGCGCCGAGTCTTTGCCTAGGCGAAGTCCGCCCGGACTCTCACTCTGGGCGCCGAGTCTTTACCTGGGCGGAGGCCGCCCGGATTCACACTCTGGACGCCGAGTCTTTGCCTGGGCGGAGGCCATCCGGATTCACACTCTGGGCGCCGAGTTTTTGCCTGGGCGGAGGCCGCCCGGATTCACACTCTGGGCGCCGTGTCTTTGCCTGGGCGGAGGCCGCTTGGACTCTCACTCTGGGTGCTGAGTCTTTCCCTGCGGGGAGGCGGCCCGGACTCTCACTCTGGGCGCCGAGTGTTTGCCTGGGCGGAGGCCGCCCGGATTCACACTCTGGGCGCCGTGTCTTTGCCTGGGCGGAGGCCGCTTGGACTCTCACTCTGGGTGCTGAGTCTCCCTGCGTGGAGGCGGCCCGGACTCTCTATCTGGGCGCCGAGTTTTTGCCTGGGCGGAGGCCGCCCGGATTCACACTCTGGGCGCCGAGTCTTTGCCTGGGCGGAGGCCGCCCGGATTCACACTCTGGGTGCCGAGTTTTTGCCTGGGCGGAGGCCGCCCGGATTCACACTCTGGGTGCCGAGTCTTTGCCTGGGCGGAGGCCGCCCAGATTAACACTCTGGGCGCCGAGTCTTTGCCTGGGCGGAGGCCGCCTGGACTCTCACTGTGGGCGCCGAGTCTTTGCCTGGGCGGAGGCCGCCCGGATTCATACTCTGGGCGCCGAGTCTTTGCCTGGGCGGAGGCCGCCCGGATTCACACTATGGGCGCCGAGTCTTTGCCTGGGCGGAGGCCGCCAAGATTAACACTGGGCGCAGAGTCTTTGCCTGGGCGGAGGCCACTCGGACTCTCACTCTGGGTGCTGAGTCTTTGCCTGGGCGTAGGTGGCCCGGACTCTCACTCTGGGCGCCGAGTCTTTGCCTGGGCGGAGACCGCCTGGATTCACACTCTGGGCGCCGAGTCTTTGCCTGGGCGGAGGCCGCCCGGATTCACACTCTGGGCGCCGAGTCTTTGCCTGGGCGGAGACCGCCCGGATTCACACTCTGGGCGCCGAGTCTTTGCCTGGGCGGAGGCCGCCCGGATTCACACTCTGGGCGCTGAGTCTTTGCCTGGGCGGAGGCCGCCCAAATTCACACTCTGGGCGCCGAGTCCTTGCTGTGCGAAGGCCGCCCATATTCACAGTCTGGGCGCCGAGTCTTTGCCTGGGCAGAGGCCGCCCGGATTTACACTCTGGGCCCTGAGTCTTTGCCTAGGCGGAGGCCGCCCATATTCACACTCTGGGTGCCGAGTCCTTGCCTAGGTGGAGGCCGCCCGGACCCCAGGCGCCGAGTCTTTGCCTGGGCGGAGGCTGTACGGGCTCACACTCTGGGCGCCGAGTCTTTGCCTGGACGGAGACCGCCCAGATTCACACTCTGGGCGCCGAGTCCTTGCCTGGGTGGAGGCTGCCCGGACCCCGGGCGCCGAGTCTTTGCCTGGGTGGAGGCTGCACGGGCTCACACTCTGGGCGCCGAGTCTTTGCCTGGGCGGAGGCCGCCCGGATTCACACTCTGGGTGCCAAGTCATTGCCCAGGCGGAAGCCGCCCATATTCACACTCTTGGTGCCGAGTCTTTGCCTGGGCAGAGGCCGCCCGGATTTACACTCTGGGCGCCGAGTCTTTGCCTAGGCGGAGGCCGCCCGGACTCTCACTCTGGGCGCCGAGTCTTTGCCTGGGCGGAGGCCGCCAAGATTAACACTGGGCGCAGAGTCTTTGCCTGGGCGGAGGCCGCTCGGACTCTCACTCTGGGTGCTGAGTCTTTCCCTGCACGGAGGCCGACCGGATTCATTCTGGGTGCCGAGTCTTTGCCTGGGCGGAGGCCGCCCGAAATCACACTCTGGGCGCCGAGTCTTTACTGTGCGAAGGCCGCCCATATTCACACTCATGGCGCCGAGCCTTTGCCTGGGCGGAGGCCGCCCGGATTCACACTCTGGGCGCCGAGTCTTTGCCTGGGCGGAGGCCGCCCGAATTCACTCTCTGGGCGCCGAGTCTTTGCTGTGCGAAGGCCGCCCATATTCACACTCATGGCGCCGAGTCTTTGCCTGGGCAGAGGCCGCCCGGATTCACACTCTGGGTGCCGAGTCCTTGCCTGGGTGGAGGCCGCCCGGACCCCGGGCGCCGAGTCTTTGCCTGGGCGGAGGCTGTACGAGCTCACACTCTGGGCGCGAGTCTTTGCCTGGGCGGAGGCCGCCCGGATTCACACTCTGGGTGCCGAGTCTTTGCCTAGGCGGAGGCCGCCCATATTCACACTCTGGGCGCCGAGTCTTTGCCTGGGCAGAGGCCGCCCGGATTTACACTCTGGGCGCCGAGTCTTTGCCTAGGCGGAGGCTGCCCGGACTCTCACTCTGGGCGCCGAATCTTTGCCTGGGCGGAGGCCGCCCGGACTCTCACTCTGGGCGTCGAGTCTTTACCTGGGCGGAGGCCGCCCGGATTCACACTCTGGACGCTGAGTCTTTGCCTGGGCGGAGGCCACCCGGATTCACACTCTGGGCGCCGAGTCTTTGCCTGGGCGGAGGCCGCCCGGATTCACACTCTGGGTGCCGTGTCTTTGCCTGGGCGGAGGCCGCTTGGACTCTCACTCTGGGTGCTGAGTCTTTCCCTGCGCGGAGGCGGCCCGGACTCTCACTCTGGGCGCCGAGTCTTTGCCTGGGCGGAGACCGCCCGGATTCACACTCTGGGTGCCGAGTCTTTGCCTGGGCGGAGGCCGCTTGGACTCTCACTCTGGGCGCAGAGTCTTTGCCTGGGCGGAGACCGCCTGGATTCACACTCTGGGCGCCGAGTCCTTGCCTGGGCGGAGGCCGCCCGGATTCACACTCTGGGCGCCGAGTCTTTGCCTGGGCGGAGACCGCCCGGATTCACACTCTGGGCGCCGAGACTTTGCCTGGGTGGAGGCCGCCCGAATTCACACTCTGGGCGCCGAGTCTTTGATGTGCGAAGGCCGCCCATATTCACAGTCTGGGCGCCGAGTCTTTGCCTAGGCGGAGGCCGCCCATATTCACACTCTGGGTGCCGACTCCTTGCCTAGGTGGAGGCCGCCCGGACCCCGTGCGCCGAGTCTTTGCCTGGGCGGAGGCTGTACGGGCGCACACTCTGGGCGCCGAGTCTTTGCCTGGACGGAGACCGCCCAGATTCACACTCTGGGCGCCGAGTCTTTGCCTGGGCGGAGGCCGCCCGGATTCACACTCTGGACGCCGAGTCTTTGCCTGGGCGGAGGCCGCCAAGATTAGCACTGGGCGCAGAGTCTTTGCCTGGGCGGAGGCCGCTCGGACTCTCACTCTGGGTGCTGATTCTTTCCCTGCGCGGAGGTGGCCCGGACTCTCACTCTGGGCGCCGAGTCTTTGCTTGGGCGGAGGCCGCCCGGACTTTCACTCTGGGTGCCGAGTCTTTCCCTGCACGGAGGCCACCCGGATTCACACTCTGGGCGCCAAGTCTTTGCTTGGGCGGAGGCCGCCCGGACTCCGGGCGCCGAGTCTTTGCCTGGGCGGAGGCTGCCCGGACTCACACTCTGGGCGCCGAGTCTTTGCCTGGGCGGAGGCCTCTCAGATTAACTCTCTGGGTGCCGAGCTTTTGCCTGGGCGGAGGCCGCCCAGATTCACACTCTGGGCGCCGAGTATTTGCCTGGGCGGAGGCCGCTCGGACTCTCACTCTGGGTGCTGAGTCTTTCCCTGCGCGGAGGTGGCCCGGACTCTCACTCTGGGCGCCGAGTCTTTGCCTGGGCGGAGACCGCCTGGATTCACACTCTGGGCGCCGAGTCTTTGCCTGGGCGGAGGCCGCCCGGATTCACACTCTGGGCGCCGAGTCTTTGCCTGGGCGGAGACCGCCCGGATTCACACTCTGGGCGCCGAGTCTTTGCCTGGGCGGAGACCGCCCGGATTCACACTCTGGGCACCGAGTCTTTGCCTGGGCGGAGGCCACCCGGATTCACACTCTGGGCGCCGAGTCTTTGCCTGGGCGGAGGCCGCCCGAATTCACACTCTGGGCGCCGAGTCTTTGCCTGGGCGGAGGCCACCCGGATTCACACTCTGGGCGCTGAGTCTTTGCCTGGGCGGAGGCCGCATGGACTCTCACTCTGGGTGCTGAGTCTTTCCCTGCCGGAGGCGGCCCGGACTCTCACTCTGGGCGCCGAGTCTTTGCCTGGGCGGAGGCCGCCCAGATTAACACTCTGGGTGCCGAGTCTTTGCCTGGGCGGAGGCCGCCTGGACTCTCATTGTGGGCGCCGAGTCTGCCTGGGCGGAGGCCGCCCGGATTTACACTCTGGGCGCCGAGTCTTTGCCTGGGCGGAGACCGCGTGGATTCACACTCTGGGCGCCGAGTCTTTGCCTGGGCGAAGGTCGCCCGGACTCTCACTCTGGGCGCCGAGTCTTTACCTGGGCGGAGGCCGCCCAGATTCACACTCTGGGCGCCGTGTTTTTGCCTGGGCGGAGGCCGCACGGATTCACACTCTGGGCGCCGAGCTTTTGCCTGGGCGGAGGCCGCCCGGATTCACACTCTGGGTGCCGAGTCTTTGCCTGGGCGGAGGCCGCCCAGATTAACACTCTGGGCGCTGAGTCTTTGCCTGGGCGGAGGCCGCCTGGACTCTCACTGTGGGCGCCGAGTCTTTGCCTGGGCGGAGGCCGCCCGGATTCATACTCTGGGCGCCGAGTCTTTGCCTGGGCGGAGGCCGCCCGGATTCACACTATGGGCGCCGAGTCTTTGCCTGGGCAGAGGCCGCCAAGATTAACACTGGGCGCAGAGTCTTTGCCTGGGTGGAGGCCGCTCGGACTCTCACTCTGGGTGCTGAGTCTTTGCCTGGGAGTAGGTGGCCCGGACTCTCACTCTGGGCGCCGAGTCTTTGCCTGGGCGGAGACCGCCTGGATTCACACTCTGGGCGCCGAGTCTTTGCCTGGGCGGAGGCCGCCCGGATTCACACTCTGGGCGCCGAGTCTTTGCCTGGGCGGAGACCGCCCGGATTCACACTCTGGGCGCCGAGTCTTTGCCTGGGCGGAGGCCGCCCGGATTCACACTCTGGGCGCTGAGTCTTTGCCTGGGCGGAGGCCGCCCAAATTCACACTCTGGGCGCCGAGTCTTTGCTGTGCGAAGGCCGCCCATATTCACAGTCTGGGCGCCGAGTCTTTGCCTGGGCAGAGGCCGCCCGGATTTACACTCTGGGCCCTGAGTCTTTGCCTAGGCGGAGGCCGCCCATATTCACACTCTGGGTGCCGAGTCCTTGCCTAGGTGGAGGCCGCCCGGACCCCAGGCGCCGAGTCTTTGCCTGGGCGGAGGCTGTACGGGCTCACACTCTGGGCGCCGAGTCTTTGCCTGGACGGAGACCGCCCAGATTCACACTCTGGGCGCCGAGTCCTTGCCTGGGTGGAGGCTGCCCGGACCCCGGGCGCCGAGTCTTTGCCTGGGTGGAGGCTGCACGGGCTCACACTCTGGGCGCCGAGTCTTTGCCTGGGCGGAGGCCGCCCGGATTCACACTCTGGGTGCCAAGTCATTGCCCAGGCGGAAGCCGCCCATATTCACACTCTTGGTGCCGAGTCTTTGCCTGGGCAGAGGCCGCCCGGATTTACACTCTGGGCGCCGAGTCTTTGCCTAGGCGGAGGCCGCCCGGACTCTCACTCTGGGCGCCGAGTCTTTGCCTGGGCGGAGGCCGCCAAGATTAACACTGGGCGCAGAGTCTTTGCCTATGCGGAGGCCGCTCGGACTCTCACTCTGGGTGCTGAGTCTTTCCCTGCGTGGAGGCCGACCGGATTCATTCTGGGTGCCGAGTCTTTGCCTGGGCGGAGGCCGCCCGAAATCACACTCTGGGCGCCGAGTCTTTACTGTGCGAAGGCCGCCCATATTCACACTCATGGCGCCGAGCCTTTGCCTGGGCGGAGGCCGCCCGGATTCACACTCTGGGCGCCGAGTCTTTGCCTGGGCGGAGGCCGCCCGAATTCACTCTCTGGGCGCCGAGTCTTTGCTGTGCGAAGGCCGCCCATATTCACACTCATGGCGCCGAGTCTTTGCCTGGGCAGAGGCCGCCCAGATTTACACTCTGGGCGCCGAGTCTTTGCCTAGGCGGAGGCCGCCCATATTCACACTCTGGGTGCCGAGTCCTTGCCTGGGTGGAGGCCGCCCGGACCCCGGGCGCCGAGTCTTTGCCTGGGCGGAGGCTGTACGGGCTCACACTCTGGGCGCGAGTCTTTGCCTGGGCGGAGGCCGCCCGGATTCACACTCTGGGTGCCGAGTCTTTGCCTAGGCGGAGGCCGCCCATATTCACACTCTGGGCGCCGAGTCTTTGCCTGGGCAGAGGCCGCCCGGATTTACACTCTGGGCGCCGAGTCTTTGCCTAGGCGGAGGCTGCCCGGACTCTCACTCTGGGCGCCGAATCTTTGCCTGGGCGGAGGCCGCCCGGACTCTCACTCTGGGCGTCGAGTCTTTACCTGGGCGGAGGCCGCCCGGATTCACACTCTGGACGCCGAGTCTTTGCCTGGGCGGAGGCCACCCGGATTCACACTCTGGGCGCCGAGTCTTTGCCTGGGCAGAGGCCGCCCGGATTCACACTCTGGGTGCCGTGTCTTTGCCTGGGCGGAGGCCGCTTGGACTCTCACTCTGGGTGCTGAGTCTTTCCCTGCGCGGAGGCGGCCCGGACTCTCACTCTGGGCGCCGAGTCTTTGCCTGGGCGGAGACCGCCCGGATTCACACTCTGGGTGCCGAGTCTTTGCCTGGGCGGAGGCCGCTTGGACTCTCACTCTGGGCGCAGAGTCTTTGCCTGGGCGGAGACCGCCTGGATTCACACTCTGGGCGCCGAGTCTTTGCCTGGGCGGAGGCCGCCCGGATTCACACTCTGGGCGCCGAGTCTTTGCCTGGGCGGAGACCGCCCGGATTCACACTCTGGGCGCCGAGTCTTTGCCTGGGTGGAGGCCGCCCGAATTCACACTCTGGGCGCCGAGTCTTTGATGTGCGACGGCCGCCCATATTCACAGTCTGGGCGCCGAGTCTTTGCCTAGGCGGAGGCCGCCCATATTCACACTCTGGGTGCCGACTCCTTGCCTAGGTGGAGGCCGCCCGGACCCCGTGCGCCGAGTCTTTGCCTGGGCGGAGGCTGTACGGGCGCACACTCTGGGCGCCGAGTCTTTGCCTGGACGGAGACCGCCCAGATTTACACTCTGGGCGCCGAGTCTTTGCCTGGGCGGAGGCCGCCCGGATTCACACTCTGGACGCCGAGTCTTTGCCTGGGCGGAGGCCGCCAAGATTAGCACTGGGCGCAGAGTCTTTGCCTGGGCGGAGGCCGCTCGGACTCTCACTCTGGGTGCTGATTCTTTCCCTGCGCGGAGGTGGCCCGGACTCTCACTCTGGGCGCCGAGTCTTTGCCTGGGCGGAGACCGCCTGGATTCACACTCTGGGCGCCGAGTCTTTGCCTGGGCGGAGGCCGCCCAGATTCACACTCTGGGCGCCGAGTCTGCCTGGGCGGAGACCGCCCGGATTCACACTCTGGGCGCCGAGTCTTTGCCTGGGCGGAGGCCACCCGGATTCACACTCTGGGCGCCGAGTCTTTGCCTGGGCGGAGGCCGCCCGAATTCACACTCTGGGCGCCGAGTCTTTGCTGTGCGAAGGCCGCCCATATTCACAGTCTGGGCGCCGAGTCTTTGCCTAGGCGGAGGCCGCCCATATTCACACTCTGGGTGCCGAGTCCTTGCCTAGGTGGAGGCCGCCCGGACCCTGGGCGCCGAGCCTTTGCCTGGGCGTAGGCTGTACGGGCTCACACTCTGGGCGCCGAGTCTTTGCCTGGGCGGAGGCCACCCGGATTCACACTCTGGGTGCCAAGTCTTTGCCTAGGCGGAGGCCGCCCATATTCACACTCTGGGCGCCGAGTCTTTGCCTGGGCAGAGGCCGCCCGGATTTACACTCTGGGCGCCGAGTCTTTGCTTGGGCGGAGGCCGCCCGGACTTTCACTCTGGGTGCCGAGTCTTTCCCTGCACGGAGGCCGACCGGATTCATTCTGGGTGCCGAGTCTTTGCTTGGGCGGAGGCCGCCCGGACTTTCACTCTGGGTGCCGAGTCTTTCCCTGCACGGAGGCCACCCGGATTCACACTCTGGGCGCCAAGTCTTTGCTTGGGCGGAGGCCGCCCGGACTCCGGGCGCCGAGTCTTTGCCTGGGCGGAGGCTGCCCGGACTCACACTCTGGGCGCCGAGTCTTTGCCTGGGCGGAGGCCTCTCAGATTAACTCTCTGGGTGCCGAGCTTTTGCCTGGGCGGAGGCCGCCCAGATTCACACTCTGGGCGCCGAGTCTTTGCCTGGGCGGAGGCCGCTCGGACTCTCACTCTGGGTGCTGAGTCTTTCCCTGCGCGGAGGTGGCCCGGACTCTCACTCTGGGCGCCGAGTCTTTGCCTGGGCGGAGACCGCCTGGATTCACACTCTGGGCGCCGAGTCTTTGCCTGGGCGGAGGCCGCCCGGATTCACACTCTGGGCGCCGAGTCTTTGCCTGGGCGGAGACCGCCCGGATTCACACTCTGGGCGCCGAGTCTTTGCCTGGGCGGAGACCGCCCGGATTCACACTCTGGGCACCGAGTCTTTGCCTGGGCGGAGGCCACCCGGATTCACACTCTGGGCGCCGAGTCTTTGCCTGGGCGGAGGCCGCCCGAATTCACACTCTGGGCGCCGAGTCTTTGCCTGGGCGGAGGCCACCCGGATTCACACTCTGGGCGCTGAGTCTTTGCCTGGGCGGAGGCCGCATGGACTCTCACTCTGGGTGCTGAGTCTTTCCCTGCCGGAGGCGGCCCGGACTCTCACTCTGGGCGCCGAGTCTTTGCCTGGGCGGAGGCCGCCTGGACTCTCATTGTGGGCGCCGAGTCTGCCTGGGCGGAGGCCGCCCGGATTTACACTCTGGGCGCCGAGTCTTTGCCTGGCCGGAGACCGCGTGGATTCACACTCTGGGCGCCGAGTCTTTGCCTGGGCGAAGGTCGCCCGGACTCTCACTCTGGGCGCCGAGTATTTACCTGGGCGGAGGCCGCCCAGATTCACACTCTGGGCGCCGTGTTTTTGCCTGGGCGGAGGCCGCACGGATTCACACTCTGGGCGCCGAGTTTTTGCCTGGGCGGAGGCCGCCCGGATTCACACTCTGGGTGCCGAGTCTTTGCCTGGGCGGAGGCCGCCCAGATTAACACTCTGGGCGCTGAGTCTTTGCCTGGGCGGAGGCCGCCTGGACTCTCACTGTGGGCGCCGAGTCTTTGCCTGGGCGGAGGCCGCCCGGATTCATACTCTGGGCGCCGAGTCTTTGCCTGGGCGGAGGCCGCCCGGATTCACACTATGGGCGCCGAGTCTTTGCCTGGGCAGAGGCCGCCAAGATTAACACTGGGCGCAGAGTCTTTGCCTGGGTGGAGGCCGCTCGGACTCTCACTCTGGGTGCTGAGTCTTTGCCTGGGCGTAGGTGGCCCGGACTCTCACTCTGGGTGCCGAGTCTTTGCCTGGGCGGAGACCGCCTGGATTCACACTCTGGGCGCCGAGTCTTTGCCTGGGCGGAGGCCGCCCGGATTCACACTCTGGGCGCCGAGTCTTTGCCTGGGCGGAGACCGCCCGGATTCACACTCTGGGCGCTGTATCTTTGCCTGGGCGGAGGCCGCCCGGATTCACACTCTGGGCGCTGAGTCTTTGCCTGGGCGGAGGCCGCCCAAATTCACACTCTGGGCGCCGAGTCTTTGCTGTGCGAAGGCCGCCCATATTCACAGTCTGGGCGCCGAGTCTTTGCCTGGGCAGAGGCCGCCCGGATTTACACTCTGGGCCCTGAGTCTTTGCCTAGGCGGAGGCCGCCCATATTCACACTCTGGGTGCCGAGTCCTTGCCTAGGTGGAGGCCGCCCGGACCCCAGGCGCCGAGTCTTTGCCTGGGCGGAGGCTGTACGGGCTCACACTCTGGGCGCCGAGTCGTTGCCTGGACGGAGACCGCCCAGATTCACACTCTGGGCGCCGAGTCCTTGCCTGGGTGGAGGCTGCCCGGACCCCGGGCGCCGAGTCTTTGCCTGGGTGGAGGCTGCACGGGCTCACACTCTGGGCGCCGAGTCTTTGCCTGGGCGGAGGCCGCCCGGATTCACACTCTGGGTGCCAAGTCATTGCCCAGGCGGAAGCCGCCCATATTCACACTCTTGGTGCCGAGTCTTTGCCTGGGCAGAGGCCGCCCGGATTTACACTCTGGGCGCCGAGTCTTTGCCTAGGCGGAGGCCGCCCGGACTCTCACTCTGGGCGCCGAGTCTTTGCCTGGGCAGAGGCCGCCAAGATTAACACTGGGCGCAGAGTCTTTGCCTATGCGGAGGCCGCTCGGACTCTCACTCTGGGTGCTGAGTCTTTCCCTGCGTGGAGGCCGACCGGATTCATTCTGGGTGCCGAGTCTTTGCCTGGGCGGAGGCCGCCCGAAATCACACTCTGGGCGCCGAGTCTTTACTGTGCGAAGGCCGCCCATATTCACACTCATGGCGCCGAGCCTTTGCCTGGGCGGAGGCCGCCCGGATTCACACTCTGGGCGCCGAGTCTTTGCCTGGGCGGAGGCCGCCCGAATTCACTCTCTGGGCGCCGAGTCTTTGCTGTGCGAAGGCCGCCCATATTCACACTCATGGCGCCGAGTCTTTGCCTGGGCAGAGGCCGCCCAGATTTACACTCTGGGCGCCGAGTCTTTGCCTAGGCGGAGGCCGCCCATATTCACACTCTGGGTGCCGAGTCCTTGCCTGGGTGGAGGCCGCCCGGACCCCGGGCGCCGAGTCTTTGCCTGGGCGGAGGCTGTACGGGCTCACACTCTGGGCGCGAGTCTTTGCCTGGGCGGAGGCCGCCCGGATTCACACTCTGGGTGCCGAGTCTTTGCCTAGGCGGAGGCCGCCCATATTCACACTCTGGGCGCCGAGTCTTTGCCTGGGCAGAGGCCGCCCGGATTTACACTCTGGGCGCCGAGTCTTTGCCTAGGCGGAGGCTGCCCGGACTCTCACTCTGGGCGCCGAATCTTTGCCTGGGCGGAGGCCGCCCGGACTCTCACTCTGGGCGTCGAGTCTTTACCTGGGCGGAGGCCGCCCGGATTCACACTCTGGACGCCGAGTCTTTGCCTGGGCGGAGGCCACCCGGATTCACACTCTGGGCGCCGAGTCTTTGCCTGGGCAGAGGCCGCCCGGATTCACACTCTGGGTGCCGTGTCTTTGCCTGGGCGGAGGCCGCTTGGACTCTCACTCTGGGTGCTGAGTCTTTCCCTGCGCGGAGGCGGCCCGGACTCTCACTCTGGGCGCCGAGTCTTTGCCTGGGCGGAGACCGCCCGGATTCACACTCTGGGTGCCGAGTCTTTGCCTGGGCGGAGGCCGCTTGGACTCTCACTCTGGGCGCAGAGTCTTTGCCTGGGCGGAGACCGCCTGGATTCACACTCTGGGCGCCGAGTCTTTGCCTGGGCGGAGGCCGCCCGGATTCACACTCTGGGCGCCGAGTCTTTGCCTGGGCGGAGACCGCCCGGATTCACACTCTGGGCGCCGAGTCTTTGCCTGGGTGGAGGCCGCCCGAATTCACACTCTGGGCGCCGAGTCTTTGATGTGCGACGGCCGCCCATATTCACAGTCTGGGCGCCGAGTCTTTGCCTAGGCGGAGGCCGCCCATATTCACACTCTGGGTGCCGACTCCTTGCCTAGGTGGAGGCCGCCCGGACCCCGTGCGCCGAGTCTTTGCCTGGGCGGAGGCTGTACGGGCGCACACTCTGGGCGCCGAGTCTTTGCCTGGACGGAGACCCCCCAGATTTACACTCTGGGCGCCGAGTCTTTGCCTGGGCGGAGGCCGCCCGGATTCACACTCTGGACGCCGAGTCTTTGCCTGGGCGGAAGCCGCCAAGATTAGCACTGGGCGCAGAGTCTTTGCCTGGGCGGAGGCCGCTCGGACTCTCACTCTGGGTGCTGATTCTTTCCCTGCGCGGAGGTGGCCCGGACTCTCACTCTGGGCGCCGAGTCTTTGCCTGGGCGGAGACCGCCTGGATTCACACTCTGGGCGCCGAGTCTTTGCCTGGGCGGAGGCCGCCCAGATTCACACTCTGGGCGCCGAGTCTGCCTGGGCGGAGACCGCCCGGATTCACACTCTGGGCGCCGAGTCTTTGCCTGGGCGGAGGCCACCCGGATTCACACTCTGGGCGCCGAGTATTTGCCTGGGCGGAGGCCGCCCGAATTCACACTCTGGGCGCCGAGTCTTTGCTGTGCGAAGGCCGCCCATATTCACAGTCTGGGCGCCGAGTCTTTGCCTAGGCGGAGGCCGCCCATATTCACACTCTGGGTGCCGAGTCCTTGCCTAGGTGGAGGCCGCCCGGACCCTGGGCGCCGAGCCTTTGCCTGGGCGTAGGCTGTACGGGCTCACACTCTGGGCGCCGAGTCTTTGCCTGGGCGGAGGCCGCCCGGATTCACACTCTGGGTGCCAAGTCTTTGCCTAGGCGGAGGCCGCCCATATTCACACTCTGGGCGCCGAGTCTTTGCCTGGGCAGAGGCCGCCCGGATTTACACTCTGGGCGCCGAGTCTTTGCTTGGGCGGAGGCCGCCCGGACTTTCACTCTGGGTGCCGAGTCTTTCCCTGCACGGAGGCCGACCGGATTCATTCTGGGTGCCGAGTCTTTGCTTGGGCGGAGGCCGCCCGGACTTTCACTCTGGGTGCCGAGTCTTTCCCTGCACGGAGGCCACCCGGATTCACACTCTGGGCGCCAAGTCTTTGCTTGGGCGGAGGCCGCCCGGACTCCGGGCGCCGAGTCTTTGCCTGGGCGGAGGCTGCCCGGACTCACACTCTGGGCGCCGAGTCTTTGCCTGGGCGGAGGCCTCTCAGATTAACTCTCTGGGTGCCGAGCTTTTGCCTGGGCGGAGGCCGCCCAGATTCACACTCTGGGCGCCGAGTCTTTGCCTGGGCGGAGGCCGCTCGGACTCTCACTCTGGGTGCTGAGTCTTTCCCTGCGCGGAGGTGGCCCGGACTCTCACTCTGGGCGCCGAGTCTTTGCCTGGGCGGAGACCACCTGGATTCACACTCTGGGCGCCGAGTCTTTGCCTGGGCGGAGGCCGCCCGGATTCACACTCTGGGCGCCGAGTCTTTGCCTGGGCGGAGACCGCCCGGATTCACACTCTGGGCGCCGAGTCTTTGCCTGGGCGGAGACCGCCCGGATTCACACTCTGGGCACCGAGTCTTTGCCTGGGCGGAGGCCACCCGGATTCACACTCTGGGCGCCGAGTCTTTGCCTGGGCGGAGGCCGCCCGAATTCACACTCTGGGCGCCGAGTCTTTGCCTGGGCGGAGGCCACCCGGATTCACACTCTGGGCGCTGAGTCTTTGCCTGGGCGGAGGCCGCATGGACTCTCACTCTGGGTGCTGAGTCTTTCCCTGCCGGAGGCGGCCCGGACTCTCACTCTGGGCGCCGAGTCTTTGCCTGGGCGGAGGCCGCCCAGATTAACACTCTGGGTGCCGAGTCTTTGCCTGGGCGGAGGCCGCCTGGACTCTCATTGTGGGCGCCGAGTCTGCCTGGGCGGAGGCCGCCCGGATTTACACTCTGGGCGCCGAGTCTTTGCCTGGGCGGAGACCGCGTGGATTCACACTCTGGGCGCCGAGTCTTTGCCTGGGCGAAGGTCGCCCGGACTCTCACTCTGGGCGCCGAGTCTTTACCTGGGCGGAGGCCGCCCAGATTCACACTCTGGGCGCCGTGTTTTTGCCTGGGCGGAGGCCGCACGGATTCACACTCTGGGCGCCGAGTTTTTGCCTGGGCGGAGGCCGCCCGGATTCACACTCTGGGCGCCGAGTCTTTGCCTGGGCGGAGGCCACCCAGATTAACACTCTGGGTGCCGAGTCTTTGCCTGGGCGGAGGCCGCCTGGACTCTCATTGTGGGCACCGAGTCTGCCTGGGCGGAGGCCGCCCGGATTCACACTCTGGGCGCTGAGTCTTTGCCTGGGTGGAGGCCGCCCGGATTCACACTCTGGGCGCCGAGTTTTTGCCTGGGCGGAGGCCGCCCGGATTCACACTCTGGGCGACGAGTCTTTGCCTGGGCGGAGACCGCCCGGATTCACACTCTGGGCGCCGAGTCTTTGCCTGGGCGGAGGCCGCCCGGATTCACTCTGAGTGCCGAGTCTTTACCTGGGCGGAGGCCGCTCGGACTCTCACTCTGGGTGCTGAGTCTTTCCCTGCGCGGAGGCGGCCCGGACTCTAACTCTGGGCGCTGAGTCTTTGCCTGGGCGGAGACCGCGTGGATTCACACTCTGGGCGCCGACTCTTTGCCTGGGCGAAGGTCGCCCGGACTCTCACTCTGGGCGCCGAGTCTTTACCTGGGCGGAGGCCGCCCAGATTCACACTCTGGGTGCCGAGTCTTTGCCTGGGCGGAGGCCGCCTGGACTCTCATTGTGGGCGCCGAGTCTGCCTGGGCGGAGGCCGCCCGGATTCAGACTCTGGGCGCCGTGTCTTTGCCTGGGGCGGAGGGCGCTTGGACTCTCACTCTGGGTGCTGAGTCTTTCCCTGCGCTGAGGCGGCCTGGACTCTCACTCTGGGCGTCGAGTCTTTGCCTGGGCGGAGGCCGCCCGGATTCACACTCTGGGCGCCGAGCCTTTGCCTGGGCGGAGGCCGCCCGGATTCACACTCTTGGCACCGAGTCTTTGCCTGGGCGGAGGACGCCCAGATTCACACTCTGGGCGCAGAGTCTTTGCCTGGGCGGAGGCCGCCCAGATTAACACTCTGGGTGCCGAGTCTTTGCCTGGGTGGAGGCTGCCCGTATTCACACTCTGGGCGCCGAGTTTTTGCCTGGGCGGAGGCCGCCCGGACTCACACTCTGGGCGCCGAGTCTTTGCCTGGGCGGAGGCCGCCCGGATTCACACTCTGGGTGCCGAGTCTTTGCCTGGGCGGAGGCCGCCCGGATTCACACTCTGGGCGCCGAGTCTTTGCCTGGGCGGAGGCTGCCCGGACTCACACTCTGGGCGCCGAGTCTTTGCCTGGGCGGAGGCCGCCCGGATTCACACTCTGGGCGCCGTGACTTTGCCTGGGCGGAGGCCGCTTGGACTCTCACTCTGGGTGCTGAGTCTTTCCCTGCGCGGAGGCGGCCCGGACTCTCACTCTGGGCGCCGAGTCTTTGCCTGGGCGGAGGCCGCCCGGATTCAAACTCTGGGCGCCGAGACTTTGCCTGGGCGGAAGCCGCTTGGACTCTCACTCTGGGTGCTGAGTCTTTCCCTGCGCGGAGGTGGCCCGGACTCTCACTCTGGGCGCTGAGTCTTTGCCTGGGCGGAGGCCGCCCGGATTCACACTCTGGGCGCCGAGTCTTTGCCTGGGCGGAGGCCGCCCGGATTCACACTCTGGGCGCAGAGTCTTTGCCTGGGCGGAGGCTGCCCAGATTCACACTCTGGGCGCCGAGTCCTTGCCTGGGCGGAGGCCGTCCAGATTCACACACTGGGCGCTGAGTCTTTGCCTGGGCGGAGGCCGCTTGGACTCTCACTCTGGGTGCTGAGTCTTTCCCTGCGCCGAGGCGGCCCGGACTCTCACTCTGGGCGCCGAGTCTTTGCCTGGGCGGAGGCTGCCCGGATTCACACTCTGGGCGCCGAGTCTTTGCCTGGGCGGAGGCCGCCCGGATTCACACTCTGGGCGCCGTGTCTGTGCCTGGGCGGAGGCCGCTTGGACTCTCACTCTGGGTGCTGAGTCTTTCCCTGCGCGGAGGCAGCCCGGACTCTCACTCTGGGCGCCGAGTCTTTGCCTGGGTGGAGGCCGCCCGGATTCACACTCTGGGCGCCGAGTTTTTGCCTGGGCGGAGGCCGCCCGGATTCACACTCTGGGCGACGAGTCTTTGCCTGGGCGGAGACCGCCCGGATTCACACTCTGGGCGCCGAGTCTTTGCCTGGGCGGAGGCCGCCCGGATTCACTCTGAGTGCCGAGTCTTTACCTGGGCGGAGGCCGCTCGGACTCTCACTCTGGGTGCTGAGTCTTTCCCTGCGCGGAGGCATCCCGGACTCTAACTCTGGGCGCTGAGTCTTTGCCTGGGCGGAGACCGCTTGGACTCTCACTCTGGGTGCTGAGTCTTTCCCTGCGCGGAGGCAGCCCGGATTCACACTCTGGGCGCCGTGTCTTTGCCTGGGCGGAGGCCGCTTGGACTCTCACTCTGGGTGCTGAGTCTTTCCCTGCGCGGAGGCAGCCCGGACTCTCACTCTGGGCGCCGAGTCTTTGCCTGGGTGGAGGCCGCCTGGATTCACACTCTGGGCACCGAGTCTTTGCCTGGGCGGAGGCCGCCCAGATTAACACTCTGGGTGCCGAGCCTTTGCCTGGGCGGAGGCCGCCTGGACTCTCACTGTGGGTGCCGAGTCTTTGCCTGGGCGGAGGCCACCCGGATTCACACTCTGGGCGCCGAGTCTTTGCCTGGGTGGAGGCCGCCCGGATTCACACTCTGGGCGCCGAGTTTTTGCCTGGGCGGAGGCCGCCCGGATTCACACTCTGGGCGCAGAGTCTTTGCCTGGGCGGAGACCGCCCGGATTCACACTCTGGGCGCCGAGTCTTTGCCTGGGCGGAGGCCGCTCGGACCCCGGGCGCCGAGTCTTTGCCTGGGCGGAGGCTGTACGGGCTCACACTATTGTCGCTGAGTCTTTGCCTGGACGGAGACCGCCCGGATTCACACTCTGGGCGCCGAGTCCTTGCCTGGGTGGAGGCTGCCCGGACCCCGGGCGCCGAGTCTTTGCCTGGGTGGAGGCTGCACGGGCCCCGGGCGCCGAGTCCTTGCCGGGGTGGAGGCTGCCCGGACCCCGGGCGCCGAGTTTCTGCCTAGGCGGAGGCCGCCCATATTCACACTCTGGGCGCCGAGTCTTTGCCTGGGCGGAGGTCGCCCGAATTCACACTCTGGGCGCCGAGTCTTTGCTGTGCGAAGGCCGCCCATATTCACAGTCTGGGCGCCGAGTCTTTGCCTAGGCGGAGGCCGCCCATATTCACACTCTGGGTGCCGAGTCCTTGCCTAGGTGAAGGCCGCCCGGACCCCGGGTGCCGAGTCTTTGCCTGGGCAGAGGCTGTACGGGCTCACACTCTGGGCGCAGAGTCTTTGCCTGGACAGAGACCGCCCAGATTCACACTCTGGGCGCCGAGTCCTTGCCTGGGTGGAGGCTGCCCGGACCCCGGGCGCCCAGTCTTTGCCTAGGCGGAGGACGCCCGGACTCTCACTCTGGGCGCCGAGTCTTTGCCTGGGTGGAGGCCGCCCGGATTCACACTCTGGGCGCCGAGTGTTTGCCTGGGCGGAGGCCGCCCGGATTCACACTCTGGGCGACGAGTCTTTGCCTGGGCGGAGACCGCCCGGATTCACACTCTGGGCGCCGAGTCTTTGCCTGGGCGGAGGCCGCCCGGATTCACTCTGAGTGCCGAGTCTTTACCTGGGCGGAGGCCGCTCGGACTCTCACTCTGGGTGCTGAGTCTTTCCCTGCGCGGAGGCATCCCGGACTCTAACTCTGGGCGCTGAGTCTTTGCCTGGGCGGAGACCGCTTGGACTCTCACTCTGGGTGCTGAGTCTTTCCCTGCGCGGAGGCAGCCCGGATTCACACTCTGGGCGCCGTGTCTTTGCCTGGGCGGAGGCCGCTTGGACTCTCACTCTGGGTGCTGAGTCTTTCCCTGCGCGGAGGCAGCCCGGACTCTCACTCTGGGCGCCGAGTCTTTGCCTGGGTGGAGGCCGCCTGGATTCACACTCTGGGCACCGAGTCTTTGCCTGGGCGGAGGCCGCCCAGATTAACACTCTGGGTGCCGAGCCTTTGCCTGGGCGGAGGCCGCCTGGACTCTCACTGTGGGTGCCGAGTCTTTGCCTGGGCGGAGGCCACCCGGATTCACACTCTGGGCGCCGAGTCTTTGCCTGGGTGGAGGCCGCCCGGATTCACACTCTGGGCGCCGAGTTTTTGCCTGGGCGGAGGCCGCCCGGATTCACACTCTGGGCGCAGAGTCTTTGCCTGGGCGGAGACCGCCCGGATTCACACTCTGGGCGCCGAGTCTTTGCCTGGGCGGAGGCCGCTCGGACCCCGGGCGCCGAGTCTTTGCCTGGGCGGAGGCTGTACGGGCTCACACTATTGTCGCTGAGTCTTTGCCTGGACGGAGACCGCCCGGATTCACACTCTGGGCGCCGAGTCCTTGCCTGGGTGGAGGCTGCCCGGACCCCGGGCGCCGAGTCTTTGCCTGGGTGGAGGCTGCACGGGCCCCGGGCGCCGAGTCCTTGCCGGGGTGGAGGCTGCCCGGACCCCGGGCGCCGAGTTTCTGCCTAGGCGGAGGCCGCCCATATTCACACTCTGGGCGCCGAGTCTTTGCCTGGGCGGAGGTCGCCCGAATTCACACTCTGGGCGCCGAGTCTTTGCTGTGCGAAGGCCGCCCATATTCACAGTCTGGGCGCCGAGTCTTTGCCTAGGCGGAGGCCGCCCATATTCACACTCTGGGTGCCGAGTCCTTGCCTAGGTGAAGGCCGCCCGGACCCCGGGTGCCGAGTCTTTGCCTGGGCAGAGGCTGTACGGGCTCACACTCTGGGCGCAGAGTCTTTGCCTGGACAGAGACCGCCCAGATTCACACTCTGGGCGCCGAGTCCTTGCCTGGGTGGAGGCTGCCCGGACCCCGGGCGCCCAGTCTTTGCCTAGGCGGAGGACGCCCGGACTCTCACTCTGGGCGCCGAGTCTTTGCCTGGGAGGAGGCCGCCCGGATTCACACTCTGGGTGCCGAGTCGTTGCCTAGGCGGAGGCCGCCCATATTCACACTCTGGGCGCCGAGTCTTTGCCTGGGCGGAGGCCGCCCGGATTAACACTCTGGGCGCCGAGTCTTTGCCTGGGCGGAGACCGCCCGGATTCACAATCTGGGCGCCGAGTCTTTGCCTGGGCGGAGGCCACCCGGATTCACACTCTGGGCGCCGAGTCTTTGCCTGGGCGGAGGCCGCCCATATTCACACTCTGGGTGCCGAGTCCTTGCCTAGGTGAAGGCCGCCCGGACCCCGGGCGCCCAGTCTTTGCCTGGGCGGAGGCTGTACGGGCTCACACTCTGGGCGCCGAGTCTTTGCCTGGACAGAGACCGCCCGGATTCACACTCTGGGCGCCGTGTTTTTGCATGGGCGGAGGCCGCTTGGACTCTCACTCTGGGTGCTGAGTCTTTCCCTGCGCGGAGGCCGACCGGATTCATTCTGGGTGCCGAGTCTTTGCTTGGGCGGAGGCCGCCCGGACTTTCACTCTGGGTGCCGAGTCTTTCCCTGCACGGAGGCCGCCCGGACTCTCACTCTGGACGCAGAGTCTTTGCCTGGGCGGAGACCGCCCGGATTCAAACTCTGTGCGCCGAGCCTTTGCTTGGGCGGAGGCCGCCCGGACTCCGGGCGCCGAGTCTTTGCCTGGGCGGAGGCATCCCGGACTCACACTCTGGGTGCCGAGTCTTTGCCTGGGCGGAGGCCTCCCAGATTAACTCTCTGGGCGCCGAGTCTTTGCCTGGGCGGAAGCCGCCCGGATTCACACTCTGGGCGTCGAGCCTTTGCCTGGGCGGAGGCCGCCCGGATTCACACTCTGGGCGCCGAGTCTTTGCCTGGGCGGAGGCCGCCAAGATTAACACTGGGCGCAGAGTCTTTGCCTGGGCGGAGGCCGCTCGGACTCTCACTCTGGGTGCTGAGTCTTTCCCTGCGCGGAGGTGGCCCGGACTCTCACTCTGGGCGCCGAGTCTTTGCCTGGGCGGAGACCGCCTGGATTCACACTCTGGGCGCCGAGTCTTTGCCTGGGCGGAGGCCGCCCGGATTCACACTCTGGGCGCCGAGTCTTTGCCTGGGCGGAGACCGCCCGGATTCACACTCTGGGCGCCGAGTCAATGCCTGGGGGCGGAGGCCACCCGGATTCACACTCTGGGCGCCGAGTCTTTGCTGTGCGAAGGCCGCCCATATTCACACTCATGGTGCCGAGTCTTTGCCTAGGCGGAGGCCGCCCATATTCACACTCTGGGTGCCGAGTCCTTGCCTGGGTGGAGGCCGCCCGGACCCCGGGCGCCGAGTCTTTGCCTGGGCGGAGGCTGTACGGGCTCACACTCTGGGCGCCGAGTCTTTGCCCTGGACGGAGACCGCCCGGATTCACACTCTGGGCGCCGAGTCCTTGCCTGGGTGGAGGCTGCCCGGACCCCGGGCGCCGAGTCTTTGCCTGGGTGGAGGCTGCACGGGCTCACACTCTGGGCGCCGAGTATTTGCCTGGGCGGAGGCCGCCCGGATTCACACTCTGGGCGCCGAGTCTTTTTCCTGGGCGGAGACCGCCCGGATTCACACTCTGGGCGCCGAGTCTTTGCATGGGCGGAGGCCGCCCGGATTCACACTCTGGTCGCCGAGTCTTTGCCTGGACGGAGACGCGCCCGGATTCACACTCTGGGCGCCGAGTCCTTGCCTGGGTGGAGGCTGCCCGGACCCCGGGCGCCGAGTCTTTGCCTGGGTGGAGGCTGCACGGGCTCACACTCTGGGCGCCGAGTCTGTGCCTGGGCGGAGTCCGCCCGAATTCACACTCTGGGCGCCGAGTCTTTGCTGTGCAAAGGCCGCCCATATTCACACTCATGGCGCCGAGTTTTTGCCTGGGCAGAGGCCGCCCGGATATACACTCTGGGCGCCGAGTCTTTGCCTAGGCGGAGGCCGCCCATATTCACACTCTGGGTGCCGAGTCCTTGCCTGGGTGGAGGCCGCCCGGACCCCGGGCGTCGAGTCGTTGCCTGGGCGGAGGCTGTACGGGCTCACACTCTGGGCGCCGAGTCTTTGCCTAGACGGAGACCACCCGGATTCACACTCTGGGCGCCGAGTCCTTGCCTGGGTGGAGGCTGCCCGGACCCCGGGCGCCGAGTCTTTGCCTGGGTGGAGGCTGCACGGGCTCACACTCTGGGCGCCGAGTCTTTGCCTGGGCGGAGGCCGCCCGGATTCACACTCTGGGCGCCAAGTCTTTGCCTGGGCGGAGACCGCCCGGATTCACACTCTGGGCGCCGAGTCCTTGCCTGGGCGGAGGCCGCCCGGATTCACACTCTGGGCGCCGAGTCTTTGCCTGGGCGGAGGCCGCCCGGATTCACACTCTGGGCGCCGAGTCTTTGCCTGGGCGGAGGCCGGCCGGATTCACACTCTGGGCGCCGAGTCTTTGCCTGGGCGGAGGCCGCCCGGATTCACACTCTGGGCGCTGATTCTTTGCCTGGGCGGAGGCCGCTTGGACTCTCACTCTGGGTGCAGAGTCTTTCCCTGCGTGGAGGCGGCCCGGACTCTCACTATGGGCGCCGAGTCTTTGCCTGGGCGGAGGCTGCCCGGACCCCGGGCGCCGAGTCTTTGCCTGGGTGGAGGCTGCACGGGCTCACACTCTGGGCGCCGAGTCTTTGCCTGGGCGGAGGCCGCCCGGATTCACACTCTGGGCGCCGAGTCTTTGCCTGGGCGGAGACCGCCCGGATTCACACTCTGGGCGCCGAGTCCTTGCCTGGGCGGAGGCCGCCCGGATTCACACTCTGGGCGCCGAGCCTTTACCTGGGCGGAGGCCGCCCGGATTCACACTCTGGGCGCCGAGTCTTTGCCTGGGCGGAGGCCGGCCGGATTCACACTCTGGGCGCCGAGTCTTTGCCTGGGCGGAGGCCGCCCGGATTCACACTCTGGGCGCTGACTCTTTGCCTGGGCGGAGGCCGCTTGGACTCTCACTCTGGGTGCAGAGTCTTTCCCTGCGTGGAGGCGGCCCGGACTCTCACTATGGGCGCCGAGTCTTTGCCTGGGCGGAGACCGCCTGGATTCACACTCTGGGCGACGAGTTTTTGCCTGGGCGGAGGCCGCCCGGATTCACACTCTGGGCGCCGAGTCTTTGCCTGGGCGGAGGCCGCCCGGATTCACTCTGGGTGCCGAGTCTTTGCCTGGGCGGAGGCCGCTCGGACTCTCACTCTGGGTGCTGAGTCTTTCCCTGCGCGGAGGTGGCCCGGACTCTCACTCTGGGCGCCGAGTCTTTACCTGGGCGGAGACCGCCTGGATTAGCACTCTGGGCGCCGAGTCTTTGCCTGGGCGGAGGCCGCCCGGATTCACACTCTGGGCGCCGAGTCTTTTTCCTGGGCGGAGACCGCCCGGATTCACACTCTGGGCGTTGAGTCTTTGCATGGGCGGAGGCCGCCCGGATTCACACTCTGGTCGCCGAGTCTTTGCCTGGACGGAGACTGCCCGGATTCACACTCTGGGCGCCGAGTCCTTGCCTGGGTGGAGGCTGCCCGGACCCCGGGCGCCGAGTCTTTGCCTGGGTGGAGGCTGCACGGGCTCACACTCTGGGCGCCGAGTCTGTGCCTGGGCGGAGGCCGCCCGAATTCACACTCTGGGCGCCGAGTCTTTGCTGTGCAAAGGCCGCCCATATTCACACTCATGGCGCCGAGTCTTTGCCTGGGCAGAGGCCGCCCGGATTTACACTCTGGGCGCCGAGTCTTTGCCTAGGCGGAGGCCGCCCATATTCACACTCTGGGTGTCGAGTCCTTGCCTGGGTGGAGTCCGCCCGGACCCCGGGCGCCGAGTCGTTGCCTGGGCGGAGGCTGTACGGGCTCACACTCTGGGCGCCGAGTCTTTGCCTAGACGCAGACCACCCGGATTTACACTCTGGGCGCCGAGTCCTTGCCTGGGTGGAGGCTGCCCGGACCCCGGGCGCAGCGTCTTTGCCTGGGTGGAGGCTGCACGGGCTCACACTCTGGGCGCCGAGTCTTTGCCTGGGCGGAGGCCGCCCGGATTCACACTCTGGGCGCCGAGTCTTTGCCTGGGCGGAGACCGCCTGGATTCACACTCTGGGCGACGAGTTTTTGCCTGGGCGGAGGCCGCCCGGATTCACACTCTGGGCGCCGAGTCTTTGCCTGGGCGGAGGCCGCCCGGATTCACTCTGGGTGCCGAGTCTTTGCCTGGGCGGAGGCCGCTCGGACTCTCACTCTGGGTGCTGAGTCTTTCCCTGCGCGGAGGTGGCCCGGACTCTCACTCTGGGCGCCGAGTCTTTACCTGGGCGGAGACCGCCTGGATTAACACTCTGGGCGCCGAGTCTTTGCCTGGGCGGAGGCCGCCCGGATTCACACTCTGGGCGCCGAGTCTTTTTCCTGGGCGGAGACCGCCCGGATTCACACTCTGGGCGTTGAGTCTTTGCATGGGCGGAGGCCGCCCGGATTCACACTCTGGTCGCCGAGTCTTTGCCTGGACGGAGACTGCCCGGATTCACACTCTGGGCGCCGAGTCCTTGCCTGGGTGGAGGCTGCCCGGACCCCGGGCGCCGAGTCTTTGCCTGGGTGGAGGCTGCACGGGCTCACACTCTGGGCGCCGAGTCTGTGCCTGGGCGGAGGCCGCCCGAATTCACACTCTGGGCGCCGAGTCTTTGCTGTGCAAAGGCCGCCCATATTCACACTCATGGCGCCGAGTCTTTGCCAGGGCAGAGGCCGCCCGGATTTACACTCTGGGCGCCGAGTCTTTGCCTAGGCGGAGGCCGCCCATATTCACACTCTGGGTGTCGAGTCCTTGCCTGGGTGGAGTCCGCCCGGACCCGGGCACCGAGTCGTTGCCTGGGCGGAGGCTGTACGGGCTCACACTCTGGGCGCCGAGTCTTTGCCTAGACGCAGACCACCCGGATTTACACTCTGGGCGCCGAGTCCTTGCCTGGGTGGAGGCTGCCCGGACCCCGGGCGCAGCGTCTTTGCCTGGGTGGAGGCTGCACGGGCTCACACTCTGGGCGCCGAGTCTTTGCCTGGGCGGAGGCCGCCCGGATTCACACTCTGGGCGCCGAGTCTTTGCCTGGGCGGAGACCGCCCGGATTCACACTCTGGGCGCCGAGTCCTTGCCTGGGCGGAGGCCGCCCGGATTCACACTCTGGGCGCCGAGTCTTTACCTGGGCGGAGGCCGCCCGGATTCACACTCTGGACGCGAGTCTTTGCCTGGGCGGAGGGCACCCTGATTCACACTCTGGGCGCCGAGTCTTTGCCTGGGCGGAGGCCGCCCGGATTCACATTCTGGGCGCCGTGTCTTTGCCTGGGCGGAGGCCGCTTGGACTCTCATTCAGGGTGCTGAGTCTTTCCCTGCGCGGAGGCGGCCCGGACTTTCACTCTGGGCGCCGAGTCTTTGCCTGGGCGGAGGCCGCCCGGATTCACACTCTGGGCGCCGAGTCTTTGCCTGGGCGGAGGCCGCCTGGATTCACACTCTGGGCGCCGAGTCTTTGCCTGGGCGGAGGCCGCCCAGATTAACACTCTGGGTGCCGAGCCTTTGCCTGGGCGGAGGCCGCCTGGACTCTCACTGTGGGTGCCGAGTCTTTGCCTGGGCGGAGGCCACCCGGATTCACACTCTGGGCGCCGAGTCTTTGCCTGGGTGGAGGCCGCCCGGATTCACACTCTGGGCGCCGAGTTTTTGCCTGGGCGGAGGCCGCCCGGATTCACACTCTGGGCGCAGAGTCTTTGCCTGGGCGGAGACCGCCCGAATTCACACTCTGGGCGCCGAGTCTTTGCCTGGGCGGAGGCCGCTCGGACCCCGGGCGCCGAGTCTTTGCCTGGGCGGAGGCTGTACGGGCTCACACTATTGTCGCTGAGTCTTTGCCTGGACGGAGACCGCCCGGATTCACACTCTGGGCGCCGAGTCCTTGCCTGGGTGGAGGCTGCCCGGACCCCGGGCGCCGAGTCTTTGCCTGGGTGGATGCTGCACGGGCCCCGGGCGCCGAGTCCTTGCCGGGGTGGAGGCTGCCCGGACCCCGGGCGCCGAGTTTCTGCCTAGGCGGAGGCCGCCCATATTCACACTCTGGGTGCCGAGTCTTTGCCTGGGCAGAGGCCGCCCGGATTTACACTCTGGGCGCCGAGTCTTTGCCTAGGCGGAGGCAGCCCGGACTCTCACTCTGGGCGCCAAGTCTTTGCCTGGGCGGAGGCCGCCCAGATTAACACTCTGGGCGCCGAGTCTTTGCCTGGGCGAAGTCCGCCCGGACTCTCACTCTGGGCGCCGAGTCCTTACCTGGGCGGAGGCCGCCCGGATTCACACTCTGGACGCCGAGTCTTTGCCTGGGCGGAGGCCATCCGGATTCACACTCTGGGCGCCGAGTCTTTGCCTGGGCGGAGGCCGCCCGGATTCACACTCTGGGCGCCGTGTCTTTGCCTGGGCGGAGGCCGCATGGACTCTCACTCTGGGTGCTGAGTCTTTCCCTGCGCGGAGGCGGCCCGGACTCTCACTCTGGGCGCCGAGTCTTTGCCTGGGCGGAGGCCGCCTGGACTCTCATTGTGGGCGCCGAGTCTGCCTGGGCAGAGACCGCGTGGATTCACACTCTGGGCGCCGAGTCCTTGCCTGGGCGAAGGTCGCCCGGACTCTCACTCTGGGCGCTGAGTCTCTACCTGGGCGGAGGCCGCCCAGATTCACACTCTGGGCGCCGAGTGTCTGCCTGGGCGGAGGCCGCCCGGATTCACACTCTGGGCGCCGTGTCTTTGCCTGGGGCGGAGGCCGCTTGGACTCTCACTCTGGGTGCTGAGTCTTTCCCTGCGCTGAGGCGGCCCGGACTCTCACTCTGGGCGCCGAGTCTTTGCCTGGGCGGAGGCCGCCCGGATTCACACTCTGGGCGCCGAGCCTTTGCCTGGGCGGAGGCCGCCCGGATTCACACTCTTGGCACCGAGTCTTTGCCTGGGCGGAGGACGCCTAGATTCACACTCTGGGCGCCGAGTCTTTGCCTGGGCGGAGGCCGCCCAGATTAACACTCTGGGTGCCGAGTCTTTGCCTGGGTGGAGGCTGCCCGTATTCACACTCTGGGCGCCGAGTTTTTGCCTGGGCGGAGGCCGCCCGGACTCACACTCTGGGCGCCGAGTCTTTGCCTGGGCGGAGGCCGCCCGGATTCACACTCTGGGCGCCGAGTCTTTGCCTGGGCGGAGGCTGCCCGGATTCACACTCTGGGCGCCGAGTCTTTGCCTGGGCGGAGGCCGCCCGGATTCACACTCTGGGCGCCGTGTCTTTGCCTGGGCGGAGGCCGCTTGGACTCTCACTCTGGGTGCTGAGTCTTTCCCTGCGCGGAGGCGGCCCGGACTCTCACTCTGGGCGCCGAGTGTTTGCCTGGGCGGAGGCCGCCCGGATTCAAACTCTGGGCGCCGAGACTTTGCCTTGGCGGAGGCCGCTTGGACTCTCACTCTGGGTGCTGAGTCTTTCCCTGCGCGGAGGCGGCCCGGACTCTCACTCTGGGCGCCGAGTCCTTGCCTGGGCGTAGGCCGCCCAGATTCACACTCTGGGCGGTGAGTCTTTGCCTGGGCGGAGGCCGCTTGGACTCTCACTCTGGGTGCAGAGTCTTTCCCTGCGCGGAGGCGGCCCGGACTCTCTTTCTGGTTGCCGAGTCTTTGCCTGGGCGGAGACCGCCTGGATTCACACTCTGGGCGCCGTGTTTTTGCCTGGGCGGAGGCCGCCCGGATTCTTACTCTGGGCGCCGAGTCTTTGCCTGGGCAGAGGCCGCCCGGATTCACACTGTGGGCGCAGAGTCTTTGCCTGGGCGGAGGCCGCCCGGATTCACGCTCTGGGCGCCGAGTCTTTGCCTGGGCGGAGGCCGCCCGGATCCACTCTGGGTGCCGAGTCTTTGCCTGGGCGGAGGCCGCTCGGACTCTCACTCTGGGTGCTGAGTCTTTGCCTGGGCGGAGGCCGCTCGGACTCTCACTCTGGGTGCTGAGTCTTTCCCTGCGCGGAGGCGGCTCGGACTCTCACTCTGGGCGCCGAGTCTTTGCCTGGGCGGAGACCGCCTGGATTCACACTCTGGGCGCCGTGTTTTTGCATGGGCGGAGGCCGCACAGATTCACACTCTGGGCGCCGAGTCTTTGCCTGGGCGGAGACCGCCCGGATTCACACTCTGGGCGCCGAGCCTTTGCCTGGGCGGAGGCCGCCCCGGATTCACTCTGAGTGCCGAGCCTTTACCTGGGCGGAGGCCGCTCGGACTCTCACTCTGGGTGCTGAGTCTTTCCCTGCGCGGAGGCGGCCCGGACTCTCACTCTGGGCGCCGAGTCTTTGCCTGGGCGGAGACCGCCCGGATTCACACTCTGGGCGCCGAGTCTTTGCCTGGGCGGAGGCCACCCGGATTCACCCTCTGGGCGCCGAGTATTTGCCTGGGCGGAGGCCGCCCGGATTCACACTCTGGGCGCCGTGTCTTTGCCTGGGCGGAGGCCGCATGGACTCTCACTCTGGGTGCTGAGTCTTTCCCTGCGCGGAGGCGGCCCGGACTCTCACTCTGGGCGCCGAGTCTTTGCCTGGGCGGAGGCCGCCCAGATTAACACTCTGGGTGCCGAGTCTTTGCCTGGGCGGAGGCCGCCTGGACTCTCATTGTGGGCGCAGAGTCTGCCTGGGCGGAGGCCGCCCGGATTCACACTCTGGGCGCCGAGTCTTTGCCTGGGTGGAGGCCGCCCGGATTCACACTCTGGGCGCCGAGTTTTTGCCTGGGCGGAGGCCGCCTGGATTCACACTCTGGGCGACGAGTCTTTGCCTGGGCGGAGACCGCCCGGATTCACACTCTGGGCGCCGAGTCTTTGCCTGGGCGGAGGCCGCCCAGATTAACACTCTGGGCGCCGAGTCTTTGCCTGGGCGAAGTCCGCCCGGACTCTCACTCTGGGCGCCGAGTCTTTACCTGGGCGGAGGCCGCCCGGATTCACACTCTGGATGCCGAGTCTTTGCCTGGGCGGAGGCCATCCCAATTCACACTCTGGGCGCCGAGTCTTTGCCTGGGCGGAGGCCGCCCGGATTCACACTCTGGGCGCCGTGTCTTTGCCTGGGCGGAGGCCGCATAGACTCTCACTCTGGGTGCTGAGTCTTTCCCTGCGCCGAGGCGGCCCGGACTCTCACTCTGGGCGCCGAGTCTTTGCCTGGGCGGAGGCCGCCCAGATTAACACTCTGGGTGCCGAGTCTTTGCCTGGGCGGAGGCCGCCCAGATTAACACTCTGGGTGCCGAGTCTTTGCCTGGGCGGAGGCCGCCTGGACTCTCATTGTGGGCGCCGAGTCTTTGCCTGGGTGGAGGCCGCCCGGATTCACACTCTGGGCGCCGAGTCGTTGCCTGGGCGGAGGCCGCCCGGATTCACACTCTGGGCGCCGAGTCTTTGCCTGGGCGGAGGCCGCCCGGATTCACACTCTGGGCGCCGAGTCTTTGCTGTGCGAAGGCTGCCCATATTCACACTCTGGGCGCCGAGTCTTTGCCTGGGCAGAGGCCGCCCTGATTTACACTCTGGGCGCCGAGTGTTTGCCTAGGCGGAGGCCGCCCATATTCACACTCTGGGTGCCGAGTCCTTGCCTGGGTGGAGGCCGCCTGGACCCCGGGCGCCGAGTCTTTGCCTGTGTGGAGGCTGTACGGGCTCACACTCTGAGCGCCGAGTCTTTGCCTGGACGGAGACCGCCCGGATTCACACTCTGGGCGCCGAGTCCTTGCCTGGGTGGAGGCTGCCCGGACCCCGGGCGCCGAGTCGTTGCCTGGGTGGAGGCTGCACGGGCTCACACTCTGGGCGCCGAGTCTTTGCCTTGGCGGATGCCGCCCGGATTCACACTCTGGGTGCCGAGTCTTTGCCTGGGCGGAGGCCACCCGGATTCACACTCTGGGCGCCGAGTCTTTGCCTTGGCGGAGGCCGCCCGGATTCACACTCTGGGCGCCGTGTTTTTGCCTGGGCGGAGGCCGCTTGGACTCTCAATCTGGGTGCTGAGTCTTTCCCTGCGCGGAGGCGGCCCGGACTCTCACTCTGGGCGCCGAGTGTTTGCCTGGGCGGAGGCCGCCCGGATTCACACTCTGGGCGCCGAGTCTTTGCCTGGGCGGAGGCCGCCCAGATTCACACTCTGGGCTCCGAGTCTTTGCTTGGGCGGAGGCCGCCCAGATTAACACTCTGGGTGCCGAGTCTTTGCCTGGGCCGAGGCCGCCCGGATTCACACTCTGGGCGCTGAGTCTTTGCCTGGGCGGGGACCGCCCGGATTCACACTCTGGGCGCCGAGTCTTTGCCTGGGCGGGGACCGCCCGGATTCACACTCTGGGCGCCGAGTCTTTGCCTGGGCGGAGGCCGCCCGGATTCACTCTGGGTGCCGAGTTTTTGCCTGGGCGGAGGCCGCTCGGACTCTCACTCTGGGTGCTGAGTCTTTCCCTGCGCGGAGGCGGCCCGGACTCTCACTCTGGGCGCCGAGTCTTTGCCTGGGCGGAGGCCGCCCGGACCCCGGGCGCCGAGTCTTTGCCTGGGCGGAGGCTGCACGGGCTCACACTCTGGGCGCCGAGTCTTTGCCTGGGCAGAGGCCACCCTGATTTACACTCTGGGCGCCGAGTCTTTGCCTAGGCGGAGACCGCCCATATTCACACTCTGGGTGCCGAGTCCTTGCCTGGGTGGAGGCCGCCCGGACCCCGGGCGCCGAGTCTTTGCCTGGGTGGAGGCTGTACGGGCTCCCACTCTGAGCGCCGAGTCTTTGCCTGGGCGGAGGCCGCCCAGATTCACACTCTGGGCTCCGAGTCTTTGCTTGGGCGGAGGCCGCCCAGATTAACACTCTGTGTGCCGAGTCTTTGCCTGGGCGGAGGCCGCCCGGATTCACACTCTGGGCGCCGAGTCTTTGCCTGGGCGGGGACCGCCCGGATTCACACTCTGGGCGTCGAGTCTTTGCCTGGGCGGGGACCGCCCGGATTCACACTCTGGGCGCCGAGTCTTTGCCTGGGCGGAGGCCGCCCGGATTCACTCTGGGTGCCGAGTCTTTGCCTGGGCGGAGGCCGCTCGGACTCTCACTCTGGGTGCTGAGTCTTTCCCTGCGCGGAGGCGGCCCGGACTCTCACTCTGGGCGCCGAGTCTTTGCCTGGGCGGAGGCCGCCCGGACCCCGGGCGCCGAGTCTTTGCCTGGGCGGAGGCTGCACGGGCTCACACTCTGGGCACCGAGTCTTTGCCTGGGCAGAGGCCGCCCGGATTCACACTCTGGGTGCCGAGTCTTTGCCTAGGCGGAGGCCGCCCATATTCACACTCTGGGCGCAGAGTCTTTGCCTGAGCGGAGGCCACCCGGATTCACACTCTGGGCGCCAAATCTTTGCCTGGGCGGAGGCGGCCCGGACTCTCACTCTGGGCGCCGAGTCTTTGCCTGGGCGGAGACCTCCCGGACTCACACTCTGGGCGCCGAGTCTTTGCCTGGGCGGAGGCCGCCCGGATTCACTCTGGGTGCCGAGTCTTTGCCTGGGCGGAGGCCGCTTGGACTCTCACTCTGGGTGCTGAGTCTTTCCCTGCGCGGAGGCGGCCCAGACTCTCACTCTGGGCGATGAGTCTTTGCCTGGGCGGAGACCGCCCGGATTCACACTCTGGGCGCCATGTCTTTGCCTGGGCGGAGGCCGCCTGGACTCTCACTCTGGGCGCCGAGTCTTTGTCTGGGCGGAGGCCGCCCGGACTCACACTCTGGGCGCCGAGTCTTTGCCTGGGCGGAGGCCGCCCGGATTAACACTCTGGGCGCCGAGTCTTTGCCTGGGCTAAGGCCGCCCGGACTCTCACTGTGGGCGCCGAGTCTTTGCCTGGGCGGGGGCCGCCCGGATTCACACTCGGGGCGCCGAGTTTTTGCCTGGGCGGAGGCCGACCGGATTCATTCTGGGTGCCGAGTCTTTGCCTGGGCGGAGGCCGCCCGGACTTTCACTCTGGGTGCAGAGTCTTTCCCTGCACGGAGGCCGCCCGGACTCTCACTCTGGACGCCGAGTCTTTGCCTGGGCGGAGACCGCCCGGATTCAAACTTTGTGCGCCGAGCCTTTGCTTGGGCGGAGGCCGCCCGGACTCCGGGCGCCGAGTCTTTGCCTGGGCGGAGGCTGCCCGGACTCACACTCTGGGCGCCGAGTTTTTGCCTGGGCGGAGGCCTCCCAGATTAACTCTCTGGGCGCCGAGCTTCTGCCTGGGCGGAGGCCGCCAGATTCACACTCTGGGCGCCGAGTGTTTGCCTGGGCGGAGGCCGCCCGGATTCACACTCTGGGCGTCGAGTCTTTGCCTGGGGGAGGCTGCCCGGATTCACACTCTGGGCGCCGAGTCTTTGCCTGGGCGGAGGCCGCCAAGATTAACACTGGGCGCCGAGTCCTTGCCTGGGCGGAGGCCGCCCGGATTCACACTCTGGGCGCCGAGTCTTTGCCCGGGCGGAGGCCGCCCGGATCCACACTCTGGGCGCCGAGTCTTTGCCCGGGCGGAGGCCGCTCGGACTCTCACTCTGGGTGCTGAGTCTTTCCCTGCGCGGAGGTGGCCCGGACTCTCACTCTGGGCGCCGAGTCTTTGCCTGGGCGGAGACCGCCTGGATTCACACTCTGGGCGCCGAGTCCTTGCCTGGGCGGAGGCCGCCCGGATTCACACTCTGGGCGCCGAGTCTTTGCCCGGGCGGAGGCCGCCCGGATCCACACTCTGGGCGCCGAGTCTTTGCCTGGGCAGAGGCCGCCCGGATTTACACTCTGGGCGCCGAGTCTTTGCCTAGGAAGAGGCCGCCCATATTCACACTCTGGGTGCCGAGTCCTTGCCTAGGTGGAGGCCGCCCGGACCCCGGGCGCCGAGTCTTTGCCTGGGCGGAGGCTGTACGGGCTCACACTCTGGGCGCCGAGTCTTTGCCTGGACGGAGACCGCCCGGATTCACACTCTGGGTGCCGAATCTTTGCCTGGACGGAGTCCGCCCGGATTCACACTCTGGGCGCCGAGTCTTTGCTGTGCGAAGGCTGCCCATATTCACACTCTGGGCGCCGAGTCTTTGCCTGGGCAGAGGCCGCCCGGACTTTCACTCTGGGCGTCGAGTCTTTGCCTAGGCGGAGGCCGCCCGGATTTACACTCTGGGCGCCGAGTCTTTGCCTGGGCGGAGGCCGCCCGGATTCACACTCTGGGCGTCGAGTCTTTGCCTGGGCGGAGGTGGCCCGGACTCTCACTCTGGGCGCCGAGTCTTTGCCTGGGCGGAGGCTGTACGGGCTCACACTCTGGGCGCCGAGTCTTTGCCTGGACTGAGACCGCCCAGATTCACACTCTGGGCGCCGAGTCCTTGCCTGGGTGGAGGCCGCCCGGATTCACACTCTGGGCGTCGAGCCTTTGCCTGGGCGGAGGCCGCCCGGATTCACACTCTGGGCGCCGAGTCTTTGCCTGGGCGGAGGCCGCCAAGATTAACACTGGGCGCAGAGTCTTTGCCTGGGCGGAGGCCGCTCGGACTCTCACTCTGGGTGCTGAGTCTTTCCCTGCGCGGAGGCCGACCGGATTCATTCTGGGTGCCGAGTCTTTGCTTGGGCGGAGGCCGCCCGGACTTTCACCCTGGGTGCCGAGTCTTTCCCTGCACGGAGGCCGCCCGGACTCTCACTCTGGGCGCCGAGTGTTTGCCTGGGCGGAGGCCGCCCGGATTCACACTCTGGGCGCCGAGTCTTTGCCTGGGCGGAGGCTGCCCGGATTCACACTCTGGGCGTCGAGTCTTTGCCTGGGCGGAGGCCGCCCGGATTCACACTCTGGGCGCCGAGTCTTTGCCTGGGCGGAGGCCGCCAAGATTAACACTGGGCGCTGAGTCTTTGCCTGGGCGGAGGCCGCTTGGACTCTCACTCTGGGTGCTGAGTCTTTCCCTGCGCGGAGGTGGCCCGGACTCTCACTCTGGGCGCCGAGTCTTTGCCTGGGCGGACCCGCCCGGATTCACACTCTGGGCGCCGAGTCTTTGCCTGGGCGGAGGCCGCCCAGATTAACACTCTGGGCGCCCAGTCTTTGCCTGGGCAAAGGCCGCCCAGACTCTCACTCTGGGCGCCGAGTCTTTGCTGTGCGAAGGCCGCCCATATTCACAGTCTGGGCGCCGAGTGTTTGCCTGGGCGGAGGCCGCTTGGAATCTCACTCTGGGTGCTGAGTCTTTCCCTGCGTGGAGGCGGCCCGGACTCTCAATCTGGGCGCCAAGTCTTTGCCTGGGCGGACCTGCCCGGATTCACACTCTGGGCGCCGAGTCCTTGCCTGGGCAGAGGCCGGCCGGACTCTCACTCTGGGCGCCGAGTCTTTGCCTGGGCGAAGGCCGCCCGGACTCTCACTCTGGGCGCCGATTCTTTACCTGGGCGGAGGCCGCCCGGATTCACACTCTGGGCGTCGAGTCTTTGCCTGGGCGGAGGCCACCCGGATTCACACTCTGGGCGTCGAGTCTTTGCCTGGGCGGAGGCCGCCCGGATTCACACTCTGGGCGCCGAGTCTTTGCCTGGGCGGAGGCCGCCAAGATTAACACTGGGCGCAGAGTCTTTGCCTGGGCGGAGGCCGCTCGGACTCTCACTCTGGGTGCTGAGTCTTTCCCTGCGCGGAGGTGGCCCGGACTCTCACTCTGGGCGCCGAGTCTTTGCCTGGGCGGAGGCTGTACGGGCTCACACTCTGGGCGCCGAGTCTTTGCCTGGACGGATACTGCCCAGATTCACACTCTGGGCGCCGAGTCCTTGCCTGGGTGGAGGCCGCCCGGATTCACACTCTGGGCGTCGAGTCTGTGCCTGGGCGGAGGCCGCCCGGATTCACACTCTGGGCGCTGAGTCTTTGCCTGGGCGGAGGCCGCCAAGATTAACACTGGGCGCAGAGTCTTTGCCTGGGCGGAGGCCGCTCGGACTCTCACTCTGGGTGCTGAGTCTTTCCCTGCGCGGATGCCGAACGGATTCATTCTGGGTGCCGAGTCTTTGCTTGGGCGGAGGCCGCCCGGACTTTCACTCTGGGTGCCGAGTCTTTCCCTGCACGGAGGCCGCCCGGACTCTCACTCTGGACGCAGAGTCTTTGCCTGGGCGGAGACCGCCCGGATTCAAACTCTGTGCGCCGAGCCTTTGCTTGGGCGGAGGCCGCTTGGGACTCCGGGCGCTGAGTCTTTGCCTGGGCGGAGGCATCCCGGACTCACACTCTGGGTGCCGAGTCTTTGCCTGGGCGGAGGCCTCCCAGATTAACTCTCTGGGCGCCGAGTCTTTGCCTGGGCGGAGGCCGCCCGGATTCACACTCTGGGCGTCGAGCCTTTGCCTGGGCGGAGGCCGACCGGATTCACACTCTGGGCGCCGAGTCTTTGCCTGGGCGGAGGCCGCCAAGATTAACACTGGGCGCAGAGTCTTTGCCTGGGCGGAGGCTGCTCGGACTCTCACTCTGGGCGCCGAGTCTTTACTGTGCGAAGGCCGCCCATATTCACACTTATGGCGCCGAGTCTTTGCCTGGGCGGAGGCCGCCCGGATTCACACTCTGGGCGCCGAGTCTTTGCCTGGGCGGAGGCCGCCCGAATTCACACTCTGGGCGCCGAGTCTTTGCTGTGCGAAGGCCGCCCATATTCACACTCATGGCGCCGAGTCTTTGCCTGGGCAGAGGCCGCCCGGATTCACACTCTGGGTGCCGAGTCCTTGCCTGGGCAGAGGCTGTACGGGCTCACACTCTGGGCGCGAGTCTTTGCCTGGGCGGAGGCCGCCCATATTCACACTCTGGGCGCCGAGTCTTTGCCTGGGCAGAGGCCGCCCGGATTTACACTCTGGGCGCCGAGTCTTTGCCTAGGCGGAGGCCGCCCGGACTCTCACTCTGTGCGCCGAATCTTTGCCTGGGCGGAGGCCGCCCGGACTCTCACTCTGGGAGCCGAGTCTTTACCTGGGCGGAGGCCGCCCGGATTCACACTCTGGACGCCGAGTCTTTGCCTGGGTGGAGGCCACCCGGATTCACACTCTGGGCGCCGAGTCTTTGCCTGGGCGGAGGCCGCCCGGATTCACACTCTGGGTGCCGTGTCTTTGCCTGGGCGGAGGCCGCTTGGACTCTCACTCTGGGTGCTGAGTCTTTCCCTGCGCGGAGGCTGCCCGGACTCTCACTCTGGGCGCCGAGTCTTTGCCTGGGCGGAGACCGCCTGGATTCACACTCTGGGCGCCGAGTCTTTGCCTGGGCGGAGGCCGCCCGGAATCACACTCTGGGCGCCGAGTGTTTGCCTGGGCGGAGGCCGCCCGGATTCACACTCTGGGCGTCGAGTCTTTGCCTGGGGGAGGCTGCCCGGATTCACACTCTGGGCGCCGAGTCTTTGCCTGGGCGGAGGCCGCCAAGATTAACACTGGGCGCAGAGTCTTTGCCTGGGCGGAGGCCGCTCGGACTCTCACTCTGGGTGCTGAGTCTTTCCCTGCGCGGAGGTGGCCCGGACTCTCACTCTGGGCGCCGAGTCTTTGCCTGGGCGGAGACCGCCTGGATTCACACTCTGGGCGCCGAGTCCTTGCCTGGGCGGAGGCCGCCCGGATTCACACTCTGGGCGCCGAGTCTTTGCCCGGGCGGAGGCCGCCCGGATCCACACTCTGGGCGCCGAGTCTTTGCCTGGGCAGAGGCCGCCCGGATTTACACTCTGGGCGCCGAGTCTTTGCCTAGGAAGAGGCCGCCCATATTCACACTCTGGGTGCCGAGTCCTTGCCTAGGTGGAGGCCGCCCGGACCCCGGGCGCCGAGTCTTTGCCTGGGCGGAGGCTGTACGGGCTCACACTCTGGGCGCCGAGTCTTTGCCTGGACGGAGACCGCCCGGATTCACACTCTGGGTGCCGAATCTTTGCCTGGACGGAGTCCGCCCGGATTCACACTCTGGGCGCCGAGTCTTTGCTGTGCGAAGGCTGCCCATATTCACACTCTGGGCGCCGAGTCTTTGCCTGGGCAGAGGCCGCCCGGACTTTCACTCTGGGCGTCGAGTCTTTGCCTAGGCGGAGGCCGCCCGGATTTACACTCTGGGCGCCGAGTCTTTGCCTGGGCGGAGGCCGCCCGGATTCACACTCTGGGCGTCGAGTCTTTGCCTGGGCGGAGGTGGCCCGGACTCTCACTCTGGGCGCCGAGTCTTTGCCTGGGCGGAGGCTGTACGGGCTCACACTCTGGGCGCCGAGTCTTTGCCTGGACTGAGACCGCCCAGATTCACACTCTGGGCGCCGAGTCCTTGCCTGGGTGGAGGCCGCCCGGATTCACACTCTGGGCGTCGAGCCTTTGCCTGGGCGGAGGCCGCCCGGATTCACACTCTGGGCGCCGAGTCTTTGCCTGGGCGGAGGCCGCCAAGATTAACACTGGGCGCAGAGTCTTTGCCTGGGCGGAGGCCGCTCGGACTCTCACTCTGGGTGCTGAGTCTTTCCCTGCGCGGAGGCCGACCGGATTCATTCTGGGTGCCGAGTCTTTGCTTGGGCGGAGGCCGCCCGGACTTTCACTCTGGGTGCCGAGTCTTTCCCTGCACGGAGGCCGCCCGGACTCTCACTCTGGGCGCCGAGTGTTTGCCTGGGCGGAGGCCGCCCGGATTCACACTCTGGGCGCCGAGTCTTTGCCTGGGCGGAGGCTGCCCGGATTCACACTCTGGGCGTCGAGTCTTTGCCTGGGCGGAGGCCGCCCGGATTCACACTCTGGGCGCCGAGTCTTTGCCTGGGCGGAGGCCGCCAAGATTAACACTGGGCGCTGAGTCTTTGCCTGGGCGGAGGCCGCTTGGACTCTCACTCTGGGTGCTGAGTCTTTCCCTGCGCGGAGGTGGCCCGGACTCTCACTCTGGGCGCCGAGTCTTTGCCTGGGCGGACCCGCCCGGATTCACACTCTGGGCGCCGAGTCTTTGCCTGGGCGGAGGCCGCCCAGATTAACACTCTGGGCGCCCAGTCTTTGCCTGGGCAAAGGCCGCCCAGACTCTCACTCTGGGCGCCGAGTCTTTGCTGTGCGAAGGCCGCCCATATTCACAGTCTGGGCGCCGAGTGTTTGCCTGGGCGGAGGCCGCTTGGAATCTCACTCTGGGTGCTGAGTCTTTCCCTGCGTGGAGGCGGCCCGGACTCTCAATCTGGGCGCCAAGTCTTTGCCTGGGCGGACCTGCCCGGATTCACACTCTGGGTGCCGAGTCCTTGCCTGGGCAGAGGCCGGCCGGACTCTCACTCTGGGCGCCGAGTCTTTGCCTGGGCGGAGGCCGCCCAGATTAACACTCTGGGCGCCGAGTCTTTGCCTGGGCGAAGGCCGCCCGGACTCTCACTCTGGGCGCCGATTCTTTACCTGGGCGGAGGCCGCCCGGATTCACACTCTGGACGCCGAGTCTTTGCCTGGGCGGAGGCCACCCGGATTCACACTCTGGGCGTCGAGTCTTTGCCTGGGCGGAGGCCGCCCGGATTCACACTCTGGGCGCCGAGTCTTTGCCTGGGCGGAGGCCGCCAAGATTAACACTGGGCGCAGAGTCTTTGCCTGGGCGGAGGCCGCTCGGACTCTCACTCTGGGTGCTGAGTCTTTCCCTGCGCGTAGGTGGCCCGGACTCTCACTCTGGGCGCCGAGTCTTTGCCTGGGCGGAGGCTGTACGGGCTCACACTCTGGGCGCCGAGTCTTTGCCTGGACGGATACTGCCCAGATTCACACTCTGGGCGCCGAGTCCTTGCCTGGGTGGAGGCCGCCCGGATTCACACTCTGGGCGTCGAGTCTGTGCCTGGGCGGAGGCCGCCCGGATTCACACTCTGGGCGCTGAGTCTTTGCCTGGGCGGAGGCCGCCAAGATTAACACTGGGCGCAGAGTCTTTGCCTGGGCGGAGGCCGCTCGGACTCTCACTCTGGGTGCTGAGTCTTTCCCTGCGCGGATGCCGACCGGATTCATTCTGGGTGCCGAGTCTTTGCTTGGGCGGAGGCCGCCCGGACTTTCACTCTGGGTGCCGAGTCTTTCCCTGCACGGAGGCCGCCCGGACTCTCACTCTGGACGCAGAGTCTTTGCCTGGGCGGAGACCGCCCGGATTCAAACTCTGTGCGCCGAGCCTTTGCTTGGGCGGAGGCCGCTTGGGACTCCGGGCGCTGAGTCTTTGCCTGGGCGGAGGCATCCCGGACTCACACTCTGGGTGCCGAGTCTTTGCCTGGGCGGAGGCCTCCCAGATTAACTCTCTGGGCGCCGAGTCTTTGCCTGGGCGGAGGCCGCCCGGATTCACACTCTGGGCGTCGAGCCTTTGCCTGGGCGGAGGCCGACCGGACTCACACTCTGGGCGCCGAGTCTTTGCCTGGGCGGAGGCCGCCAAGATTAACACTGGGCGCAGAGTCTTTGCCTGGGCGGAGGCTGCTCGGACTCTCACTCTGGGCGCCGAGTCTTTACTGTGCGAAGGCCGCCCATATTCACACTTATGGCGCCGAGTCTTTGCCTGGGCGGAGGCCGCCCGGATTCACACTCTGGGCGCCGAGTCTTTGCCTGGGCGGAGGCCGCCCGAATTCACACTCTGGGCGCCGAGTCTTTGCTGTGCGAAGGCCGCCCATATTCACACTCATGGCGCCGAGTCTTTGCCTGGGCAGAGGCCGCCCGGATTCACACTCTGGGTGCCGAGTCCTTGCCTGGGCAGAGGCTGTACGGGCTCACACTCTGGGCGCGAGTCTTTGCCTGGGCGGAGGCCGCCCATATTCACACTCTGGGCGCCGAGTCTTTGCCTGGGCAGAGGCCGCCCGGATTTACACTCTGGGCGCCGAGTCTTTGCCTAGGCGGAGGCCGCCCGGACTCTCACTCTGTGCGCCGAATCTTTGCCTGGGCGGAGGCCGCCCGGACTCTCACTCTGGGAGCCGAGTCTTTACCTGGGCGGAGGCCGCCCGGATTCACACTCTGGACGCCGAGTCTTTGCCTGGGTGGAGGCCACCCGGATTCACACTCTGGGCGCCGAGTCTTTGCCTGGGCGGAGGCCGCCCGGATTCACACTCTGGGTGCCGTGTCTTTGCCTGGGCGGAGGCCGCTTGGACTCCCACTCTGGGTGCTGAGTCTTTCCCTGCGCGGAGGCTGCCCGGACTCTCACTCTGGGCGCCGAGTCTTTGCCTGGGCGGAGACCGCCTGGATTCACACTCTGGGCGCCGAGTCTTTGCCTGGGCGGAGGCCGCCCGGAATCACACTCTGGGCGCTGAGTCTTTGCCTGGGCGGAGGCCGCCCAGATTAACACTCTGGGTCCAGAGTCTTTGCCTGGGCGAAGACCGCCCGGACTCTCACTGTGGGCGCCGAGTCTTTGCCTGGGCGGAGACCGCCTGGATTCACACTCTGGGCACCGAGTCTTTGCCTGGGCGGAGTCCGCCCGGATTCACACTCTGGGCGCAGAGTCTTTGCCTGGGCGGAGACCGCCCGGATTCACACTCTGGGCGCCGAGTCTTTGCCTGGGCGGAGGCCGCCCGGATTCACTCTGGGTGCCGAGTCTTTGCCTGTGCGGAGGCCGCTCGGACTCTCACTCTGGGTGCCGAGTCTTTCCCTGCGCGGAGGTGGCCCGGACTCTCACTCTGGGCGCCGAGTCTTTGCCTGGGCGGAGACCGCCTGGATTCACACTCTGGGCGCCGAGTCTTTGCCTGGGCGGAGACCGCCCGGATTCACACTCTGGGCGCCGTGTCTTTGCCTGGGCGGAGGCCACCCGGATTCACACTCTGGGCGCCGAGTCTTTTCCTGGGTGGAGGCCGCCCGAATTCATACTCTGGGCGCCGAGTCTTTGCTGTGCGAAGGCCGCCCATATTCACAGTCTGGGCGCCGAGTCTTTGCCTGGGCAGAGGCCGCCCGGATTTACACTCTGGGCGCCGAGTCTTTGCCTGGGCGGAGGCCTCTCAGATTAACTCTCTGGGCGCCGAGCTTTGCCTGGGCGGAGGCCGCCCAGATTCACACTCTGGGCGCCGAGTATTTGTCTGGGCGGAGGCCGCCCGGATTCACACTCTGGGCGTCGAGTCTTTGCCTGGGCGGAGGCTGCCCGGATTCACACTCTGGGCGCCGAGTGTTTGCCTGGGCGGAGGCCTCTCAGATTAACTCTCTGGGCGCCGAGCTTTTGCCTGGGCGGAGGCCGCCCAGATTCACACTCTGGGCGCCGAGCCTTTGCCTGGGCGGAGGCCGCCCGGATTCACACTCTGGGCGTCGAGTCTTTGCCTGGGCGGAGGCCGCCCGGATTCACACTCTGGGCGCCGAGTCTTTGCCTGGGCGGAGACCGCCTGGATTCACACTCTGGGCGCCGAGTCTTTGCCTAGGCGGAGGCCGCCCATATTCACACTCTGGGTGCCAAGTCCTTGCCTAGGTGGAGGCCGCCCAGACCCCGGGCGCCGAGTCTTTGCCTGGGCGGAAGCTGTACGGGCTCACACTCTGGGCGCCGAGTCTTTGCCTGGACGGAGACCGCCCGGATTCACACTCTGGACGCCGAGTCTTTGCCTGGGCGGAGGCCACCCGGATTCACACTCTGGGCGCCGAGTCTTTGCCTGGGCAGAGGCCAGCTGGACTCTCACTCTGGGCGCCGAGTCTTTGCCTGGGCGGAGGCCGCCCAGATTAACACTCTGGGCGCCGAGTCTTTGCCTGGGCGAAGGCCGCCCGGACTCTCACTCTGGGCGCCGATTCTTTACCTGGGCGGAGGCCGCCCGGATTCACACTCTGGACGCCGAGTCTTTGCCTGGGCGGAGGCCACCCGGATTCACACTCTGGGCGTCGAGTCTTTGCCTGGGCGGAGGCCGCCCGGATTCACACTCTGGGCGCCGAGTCTTTGCCTGGGCGGAGGCCGCCAAGATTAACACTGGGCGCAGAGTCTTTGCCTGGGCGGAGGCCGCTCGGACTCTCACTCTGGGTGCTGAGTCTTTCCCTGCGCGGAGGTGGCCCGGACTCTCACTCTGGGCGCCGAGTCTTTGCCTGGGCGGAGGCTGTACGGGCTCACACTCTGGGCGCCGAGTCTTTGCCTGGACGGATACTGCCCAGATTCACACTCTGGGCGCCGAGTCCTTGCCTGGGTGGAGGCCGCCCGGATTCACACTCTGGGCGTCGAGTCTGTGCCTGGGCGGAGGCCGCCCGGATTCACACTCTGGGCGCCGAGTCTTTGCCTGGGCGGAGGCCGCTCGGACTCTCACTCTGGGTGCTGAGTCTTTCCCTGCGCGGAGGCCGACCGGATTAATTCTGGGTGCCGAGTCTTTGCTTGGGCGGAGGCCGCCCGGACTTTCACTCTGGGTGCCGAGTCTTTCCCTGCATGGAGGCCGCCCGGACTCTCACTCTGGAGGCAGAGTCTTTGCCTGGGCGGAGACCGCCTGGATTCAAACTCTGTGCGCCGAGCCTTTGCTTGGGCGGAGGCCGCTTGGGACTCCGGGCGCTGAGTCTTTGCCTGGGCGGAGGCATCCCGGACTCACACTCTGGGTGCCGAGTCTTTGCCTGGGCGGAGGCCTCCCAGATTAACTCTTTGGGCGCCGAGTCTTTGCCTGGGCGGAGGCCGCCCGGATTCACACTCTGGGCGTCGAGCCATTGCCTGGGCGGAGGCCGCCCGGATTCACACTCTGGGCGCCGAGTCTTTGCCTGGGCGGAGGCCGCCAAGATTAACACTGGGCGCAGAGTCTTTGCCTGGGCGGAGGCTGCTCGGACTCTCACTCTGGGCGCCGAGTCTTTACTGTGCGAAGGCCGCCCATATTCACACTCATGGCGCCGAGTCTTTGCCTGGGCGGAGGCCGCCCGGATTCACACTCTGGGCGCCGAGTCTTTGCCTGGGCGGAGGCCGCCCGAATTCACACTCTGGGCGCCGAGTCTTTGCTGTGCGAAGGCCGCCCATATTCACACTCATGGCGCCGAGTCTTTGCCTGGGCAGAGGCCGCCCGGATTCACACTCTGGGTGCCGAGTCCTTGCCTGGGCAGAGGCTGTACGGGCTCACACTCTGGGCGCGAGTCTTTGCCTGGGCGGAGGCCGCCCATATTCACACTCTGGGCGCCGAGTCTTTGCCTGGGCAGAGGCCGCCCGGATTTACACTCTGGGCGCCGAGTCTTTGCCTAGGCGGAGGCCGCCCGGACTCTCACTCTGTGCGCCGAATCTTTGCCTGGGCGGAGGCCGCCCGGACTCTCACTCTGGGAGCCGAGTCTTTACCTGGGCGGAGGCCGCCCGGATTCACACTCTGGACGCCGAGTCTTTGCCTGGGTGGAGGCCACCCGGATTCACACTCTGGGCGCCGAGTCTTTGCCTGGGCGGAGGCCGCCCGGATTCACACTCTGGGTGCCGTGTCTTTGCCTGGGCGGAGGCCGCTTGGACTCTCACTCTGGGTGCTGAGTCTTTCCCTGCGCGGAGGCTGCCCGGACTCTCACTCTGGGCGCCGAGTCTTTGCCTGGGCGGAGACCGCCTGGATTCACACTCTGGGCGCCGAGTCTTTGCCTGGGCGGAGGCCGCCCGGAATCACACTCTGGGCGCCGAGTCTTTGCCTGGGCGGAGGCCGCCCAGATTAACACTCTGGGTCCAGAGTCTTTGCCTGGGCGAAGACCGCCCGGACTCTCACTGTGGGCGCCGAGTCTTTGCCTGGGCGGAGACCGCCTGGATTCACACTCTGGGCACCGAGTCTTTGCCTGGGCGGAGGCCGCCCGGATTCAGACTCTGGGCGCCGTGTCTTTGCCTGGGGCGGAGGCCGCTTGGACTCTCACTCTGGGTGCTGAGTCTTTCCCTGCGCTGAGGCGGCCTGGACTCTCACTCTGGGCGTCGAGTCTTTGCCTGGGCGGAGGCCGCCCGGATTCACACTCTGGGCGCCGAGCCTTTGCCTGGGCGGAGGCCGCCCGGATTCACACTCTTGGCACCGAGTCTTTGCCTGGGCGGAGGACGCCCAGATTCACACTCTAAGGGAAGGAATTTGGTGTCGGACCCATTACTTCCGGTTTACGGCCGAAACCGGAAGTCCGCGTCTGCTGCACACTCTGCTGTAGTTTTAAATGTAAGTGAACTGTTACTGTTGTTTTCAATAAATATTGAAGTTACTGCACATGAGAGCCCTCTGTGTTTTTTCCACCTTGTATGATCTGGATATCCTGGAGCTATTGGGAGGGCATTTAATATTCAATATCACAGTGAAAAACAATCAGCGGTGGAGCAGTGTGAACGAAGTAGAAGCCTGCAGTTATCCCTATACACAGTACCTGTTTACCAGTTATTGGAGGTGAGAGGCTGGGGGAAATAGGTGGTGCACCCATTTAATGCACTGAAGTTTGCAGTGATTTGTCACCCGTGGGAATCATCTTTGCACATCTTTTTGCATGAACTTTATTTATATATTTTGCAATGGCATCAGTTATTAGTGCACGTTAATTATGGACTATCACGTGTATATATTGATTGTTTGATCAATTTTTTATTTTTTCACGTATTTTCTCTTCACCATTTTTACACTTAATTTTATATATGTAATTTTACATGTTCTGGATTATTTATGTGGATCATTTTAGGTGTTTAATTTTTTCTTCACGGATTTTTGCTCACTAATTGTTGCACATGTATTATATACACGAGAATTTTTTTATCGATATTGATTTATTTTATGGTATTTATGTTACACTCAGTGGAAATTAGTTGATTTATATATATATATATTTTTTTTAAGAGTATTATTCACGGATTGGTTTCAGCACTTTTTTGGTAGCGCCGCATTTTTTACTTATTTATATTCATTTTTGGTGTAGAGA
>NW_027507789.1:158413103-158443103 GCF_037356315.1 Lithobates pipiens | reverse complement strand
CGGAGGCCGCCCAGATTCACACTCTGGGCACCGAGTCTTTGCCTAGGCGAAGGCCGCCCGGACTCTCACTCTGGGCACCGAGTCTTTGCCTGGGCGGAGGCCGCCCGGATTCACACTCTGGGCGCCGTGTCTTTGCCTGGGCGGAGGCCGCCCATATTAACACTCTAGGCGCCGAGTCTTTGCCTGGGCGGAGGCCGCCCGGACTCTCACTCTGGGCGCCGAGTCTTTGCCTGGGCAGAGGCCGCCCGGATTCACACTCTGGGCGCCGAGTCTTTGCCTGGGCGGAGGCCGCCCGGATTCACTCTGGGTGCCGAGTCTTTGCCTGGGAGGAGGCTGCCCGGATTCACTATGGGTGCCGAGTCTTTGCCTGGGCGGAGGCCACTCGGACTCTCACTATGGGTGCTGAGTCTTTCCCTGCGCGGAGGCGGCCCGGACTCTCACTCTGGGCGCCGAGTCTTTGCCTGGGCGGAGGCCGCCCGGATTCACACTCTGGGGGCCGAGTCTTTGCTGTGCGAAGGCCGCCCATATTCACACTTTTGGTTCCGAGTCTGCCTGGGCAGAGGCCGCCCGGATTTACACTCTGGGCGCCGAGTCTTTGCCTAGGCGGAGGCCGCCCGGATTCACACTCTGGGCGCCGAGTCTTTGCCTGGGCGGAGACCGCCCGGATTCACACTCTGGGCACCGAGTCTTTGCCTGGGCGGAGGCTGCCCGGATTCACTCTGGGTGCCGAGTCTTTGCCTGGGCGGAGGCCGCTCGGACTCTCACTCTGGGTGCTGAGTCTTTCCCTGCGCGGAGGCGGCCCGGACTCTCACTCTGGGCGCTGAGTCTTTGCCTGGGCGGAGACCGCCCGGATTCACACTCTGGGCGCCGAGTCTTTGCCTGGGCGGAGACCGCCCAGATTCACACTCTGGGCGCCGAGTCTTTGCCTGGGCGGAGACCGCCCGGATTCACACTCTGGGCGCCGAGTCTTTGCCTGGGCGGAGGCCGCCCGGATTCACACTCTGGGCGTCGAGTCTTTGCCTGGGCGGAGGCTGCCCAGATTAACACTCTGGGCGCCGAGTCTTTGCCTGGGCAAAGGCCGCCCAGACTCTCACTCTGGGCGCCGAGTCTTTACCTGGGCGGAGGCCGCCCGGATTCACACTCTGGGCGCCAAGTCTTTGCCTGGGCGGAGGCCACCCTGAATCACACTCTGGGCGCGAGTCTTTGCCTGGGCGGAGGCCGCCCGGATTCACACTCTGGGCGCCGTGTCTTTGCCTGGGCGGAGGCCGCTTGGACTCTCACTCTGGGTGCTGAGTCTCCCTGCGTGGAGGCGGCCCGGACTCTCACTCTGGGCGCCGAGTTTTTGCCTGGGCGGAGGCCGCCCGGATTCACACTCTGGGCGCCGAGTCTTTGACTGGGCGGAGGCCGCCCGGATTCACACTCTGGGTGCCGAGTTTTTGCCTGGGCGGAGGCCGCCCGGATTCACACTCTGGGTGCCGAGTCTTTGCCTGGGCGGAGGCCGCCCAGATTAACACTCTGGGCGCCGAGTCTTTGCCTGGGCGGAGGCCGCCTGGACTCTCACTGTGGGCACCGAGTCTTTGCCTGGGCGGAGGCCGCCCGGATTCATACTCTGGGCGCCGAGTCTTTGCCTGGGCGGAGGCCGCCCGGATTCACACTATGGGCGCCGAGTCTTTGCCTGGGCGGAGGCCGCCAAGATTAACACTGGGCGCAGAGTCTTTGCCTGGGCGGAGGCCGCTCGGACTCTCACTCTGGGTGCTGAGTGTTTGCCTGGGCGTAGGTGGCCCGGACTCTCACTCTGGGCGCCGAGTCTTTGCCTGGGCAGAGACCGCCTGGATTCACACTCTGGGCGCCGAGTCTTTGCCTGGGCGGAGGCCGCCCGGATTCACACTCTGGGCGCCGAGTCTTTGCCTGGGCGGAGACCGCCCGGATTCACACTCTGGGCGCCGAGTCTTTGCCTGGGCGGAGGCCGCCCGGATTCACACTCTGGGCGCTGAGTCTTTGCCTGGGCGGAGGCCGCCCAAATTCACACTCTGGGCGCCGAGTCTTTGCTGTGCGAAGGCCGCCCATATTCACAGTCTGGGCGCCGAGTCTTTGCCTGGGCAGAGGCCGCCCGGATTTACACTCTGGGCCCTGAGTCTTTGCCTAGGCGGAGGCCGCCCATATTCACACTCTGGGTGCCGAGTCCTTGCCTAGGTGGAGGCCGCCCGGACCCCAGGCGCCGAGTCTTTGCCTGGGCGGAGGCTGTACGGGCTCACACTCTGGGCGCCGAGTCTTTGCCTGGACGGAGACCGCCCAGATTCACACTCTGGGCGCCGAGTCCTTGCCTGGGTGGAGGCTGCCCGGACCCCGGGCGCCGAGTCTTTGCCTGGGTGGAGGCTGCATGGGGTCACACTCTGGGCGCCGAGTCTTTGCCTGGGCGGAGGCCGCCCGGATTCACACTCTGGGTGCCAAGTCATTGCCCAGGCGGAAGCCGCCCATATTCACACTCTTGGTGCCGAGTCTTTGCCTGGGCAGAGGCCGCCCGGATTTACACTCTGGGCGCCGAGTCTTTGCCTAGGCGGAGGCCGCCCGGACTCTCACTCTGGGCGCCGAGTCTTTGCCTGGGCGGAGGCCGCCAAGATTAACACTGGGCGCAGAGTCTTTGCCTGGGCGGAGGCCGCTCGGACTCTCACTCTGGGTGCTGAGTCTTTCCCTGCGTGGAGGCCGACCGGATTCATTCTGGGTGCCGAGTCTTTGCCTGGGCGGAGGCCGCCCGAAATCACACTCTGGGCGCCGAGTCTTTACTGTGCGAAGGCCGCCCATATTCACACTCATGGCGCCGAGCCTTTGCCTGGGCGGAGGCCGCCCGGATTCACACTCTGGGCGCCGAGTCTTTGCCTGGGCGGAGGCCGCCCGAATTCACTCTCTGGGCGCCGAGTCTTTGCTGTGCGAAGGCCGCCCATATTCACACTCATGGCGCCGAGTCTTTGCCTGGGCAGAGGCCGCCCGGATTTACACTCTGGGCGCCGAGTCTTTGCCTAGGCGGAGGCCGCCCATATTCACACTCTGGGTGCCGAGTCCTTGCCTGGGTGGAGGCCGCCCGGACCCCGGGCGCCGAGTCTTTGCCTGGGCGGAGGCTGTACGGGCTCACACTCTGGGCGCGAGTCTTTGCCTGGGCGGAGGCCGCCCGGATTCACACTCTGGGTGCCGAGTCTTTGCCTAGGCGGAGGCCGCCCATATTCACACTCTGGGCGCCGAGTCTTTGCCTGGGCAGAGGCCGCCCGGATTTACACTCTGGGCGCCGAGTCTTTGCCTAGGCGGAGGCTGCCCGGACTCTCACTCTGGGCGCCGAATCTTTGCCTGGGCGGAGGCCGCCCGGACTCTCACTCTGGGCGTCGAGTCTTTACCTGGGCGGAGGCCGCCCGGATTCACACTCTGGACGCCGAGTCTTTGCCTGGGCGGAGGCCACCCGGATTCACACTCTGGGCGCCGAGTCTTTGCCTGGGCGGAGGCCGCCCGGATTCACACTCTGGGTGCCGTGTCTTTGCCTGGGCGGAGGCCGCTTGGACTCTCACTCTGGGTGCTGAGTCTTTCCCTGCGCGGAGGCGGCCCGGACTCTCACTCTGGGCGCCGAGTCTTTGCCTGGGCGGAGACCGCCCGGATTCACACTCTGGGTGCCGAGTCTTTGCCTGGGCGGAGGCCGCTTGGACTCTCACTCTGGGCGCAGAGTCTTTGCCTGGGCGGAGACCGCCTGGATTCACACTCTGGGCGCCGAGTCTTTGCCTGGGCGGAGGCCGCCCGGATTCACACTCTGGGCGCCGAGTCTTTGCCTGGGCGGAGACCGCCCGGATTCACACTCTGGGCGCCGAGTCTTTGCCTGGGTGGAGGCCGCCCGAATTCACACTCTGGGCGCCGAGTCTTTGATGTGCGAAGGCCGCCCATATTCACAGTCTGGGCGCCGAGTCTTTGCCTAGGCGGAGGCCGCCCATATTCACACTCTGGGTGCCGACTCCTTGCCTAGGTGGAGGCCGCCCGGACCCCGTGCGCCGAGTCTTTGCCTGGGCGGAGGCTGTACGGGCGCACACTCTGGGCGCCGAGTCTTTGCCTGGACGGAGACCGCCCAGATTCACACTCTGGGCGCCGAGTCTTTGCCTGGGCGGAGGCCGCCCGGATTCACACTCTGGACGCCGAGTCTTTGCCTGGACGGAGACCGCCAAGATTAGCACTGGGCGCAGAGTCTTTGCCTGGGCGGAGGCCGCTCGGACTCTCACTCTGGGTGCTGATTCTTTCCCTGCGCGGAGGTGGCCCGGACTCTTACTCTGGGCGCCGAGTCTTTGCCTGGGCGGAGACCGCCTGGATTCACACTCTGGGCGCCGAGTCTTTGCCTGGGCGGAGGCCGCCCGGATTCACACTCTGGGCGCCGAGTCTTTGCCTGGGCGGAGACCGCCCAGATTCACACTCTGGGCGCCGAGTCTTTGCCTGGGCGGAGGCCACCCGGATTCACACTCTGGGCGCCGAGTCTTTGCCTGGGCGGAGGCCGCCCGAATTCACACTCTGGGCGCCGAGTCTTTGCTGTGCGAAGGCCGCCCATATTCACAGTCTGGGCGCCGAGTCTTTGCCTAGGCGGAGGCCGCCCATATTCACACTCTGGGTGCCGAGTCCTTGCCTAGGTGGAGGCTGCCCGGACCCTGGGCGCCGAGCCTTTGCCTGGGCGTAGGCTGTACGGGCTCACACTCTGGGCGCCGAGTCTTTGCCTGGGCGGAGGCCGCCCGGATTCACACTCTGGGTGCCAAGTCTTTGCCTAGGCGGAGGCCGCCCATATTCACACTCTGGGCGCCGAGTCTTTGCCTGGGCAGAGGCCGCCCGGATTTACACTCTGGGCGCCGAGTCTTTGCTTGGGCGGAGGCCGCCCGGACTTTCACTCTGGGTGCCGAGTCTTTCCCTGCACGGAGGCCGACCGGATTCATTCTGGGTGCCGAGTCTTTGCTTGGGCGGAGGCCGCCCGGACTTTCACTCTGGGTGCCGAGTCTTTCCCTGCACGGAGGCCACCCGGATTCACACTCTGGGCGCCAAGTCTTTGCTTGGGCGGAGGCCGCCCGGACTCCGGGCGCCGAGTCTTTGCCTGGGCGGAGGCTGCCCGGACTCACACTCTGGGCGCCGAGTCTTTGACTGGGCGGAGGCCTCTCAGATTCACACTCTGGGCGCCGAGTCTTTGCCTGGGCGGAGGCCGCTCGGACTCTCACTCTGGGTGCTGAGTCTTTCCCTGCGCGGAGGTGGCCCGGACTCTCACTCTGGGCGCCGAGTCTTTGCCTGGGCGGAGACCGCCTGGATTCACACTCTGGGCGCCGAGTCCTTGCCTGGGCGGAGGCCGCCCGGATTCACACTCTGGGCGCCGAGTCTTTGCCTGGGCGGAGACCGCCCGGATTCACACTCTGGGCGCCGAGTCTTTGCCTGGGCGGAGACCGCCCGGATTCACACTCTGGGCGCCGAGTCTTTGCTGGGCGGAGGCCACCCGGATTCACACTCTGGGCGCCGAGTCTTTGCCTGGGCGGAGGCCGCCCGAATTCACACTCTGGGCGCCGAGTCTTTGCCTGGGCGGAGGCCACCCGGATTCACACTCTGGGCGCTGAGTCTTTGCCTGGGCGGAGGCCGCATGGACTCTCACTCTGGGTGCTGAGTCTTTCCCTGCCGGAGGCGGCCCGGACTCTCACTCTGGGCGCCGAGTCTTTGCCTGGGCGGAGGCCGCCCAGATTAACACTCTGGGTGCCGAGTCTTTGCCTGGGCGGAGGCCGCCTGGACTCTCATTGTGGGCGCCGAGTCTGCCTGGGCGGAGGCCGCCCGGATTTACACTCTGGGCGCCGAGTCTTTGCCTGGGCGGAGACCGCGTGGATTCACACTCTGGGCGCCGAGTCTTTGCCTGGGCGAAGGTCGCCCGGACTCTCACTCTGGGCGCCGAGTCTTTACCTGGGCGGAGGCCGCCCAGATTCACACTCTGGGCGCCGTGTTTTTGCCTGGGCGGAGGCCGCCCGGATTCACACTCTGGGTGCCGTGTCTTTGCCTGGGCGGAGGCCGCTTGGACTCTCACTCTGGGTGCTGAGTCTTTCCCTGCGCGGAGGCGGCCCGGACTCTCACTCTGGGCGCCGAGTCTTTGCCTGGGCGGAGACCGCCCGGATTCACACTCTGGGCGCCGAGTCTTTGCCTGGGCGGAGGCTGCCCGGAATCACACTCTGGGCGCCGAGTCTTTGCCTGGGCGGAGGCCGCCCAGATTAAAACTCTGGGTGCCGAGTCTTTGCCTGGGCGAAGACCGCCCGGACTCTCACTGTGGGCGCCGAGTCTTTGCCTGGGCGGAGACCGCCCGGATTCACACTCTGGGCGCCGAGTCTTTGCCTGGGCGGAGGCCGCCCGGATTCACACTCTAGACGCCGAGTCTTTGCCTGGGCGGAGGCCGCCCGGATTCACACTCTGGGCGCCGAGTCTTTGCCTGGACGGAGGCCGCCCGGATTCACACTCTGGGTGCCGTGTCTTTGCCTGGGCGGAGGCCGCTTGGACTCTCACTCTGGGTGCTGAGTCTTTCCCTGCGCGGAGGCGGCCCGGACTCTCACTCTGGGCGCCGAGTCTTTGCCTGGGCGGAGGCCGCCCGGAATCACACTCTGGGCGCCGAGTCTTTGCCTGGGCGGAGGCCGCCCGGAATCACACTCTGGGCGCCGAGTCTTTGCCTGGGCGGAGGCCGCCCAGATTAACACTCTGGGTGCCGAGTCTTTGCCTGGGCGAAGACCGCCCGGACTCTCACTGTGGGCGCCGAGTCTTTGCCTGGGCGGAGACCGCCTGGATTCACACTCTGGGCGCCGAGTCTTTGCCTGGGCGGAGGCCGCCCGGATTCACACTCTGGGCGCAGAGTCTTTGCCTGAGCGGAGACCGCCCGGATTCACACTCTGGGCGCCGAGTCTTTGCCTGGGCGGAGGCCGCCCGGATTCACTCTGGGTGCCGAGTCTTTGCCTGGGCGGAGGCCGCTCGGACTCTCACTCTGGGTGCTGAGTCTTTCCCTGCGCGGAGGTGGCCCGGACTCTCACTCTGGGCGCAGAGTCTTTGCCTGGGCGGAGACCGCCTGGATTCACACTCTGGGCGCTGAGTCTTTGCCTGGGCGGAGGCCGCCCGGATTCACACTCTGGGCGCCAAGTCTTTGCCTGGGCGGAGACCGCCCGGATTCACACTCTGGGCGCCGAGTCTTTGCCTGGGCGGAGGCCGCCCGAATTCACACTCTGGGCGCCGAGTCTTTGCTGTGCGAAGGCCGCCCATATTCACAGTCTGGGCGCCGAGTCTTTGCCTGGGCAGAGGCCGCCCGGATTCACACTCTGGGTGCCGTGTTCTTGCCTAGGCGGAGGCCGCACGGATTCACACTCTGGGCGCCGAGTCTTTGCCTGGGCGAAGGTCGCCCGGACTCTCACTCTGGGTGCTGAGTCTTTCCCTGCGCGGAGGCGGCCCGGACTCTCACTCTGGGCGCCGAGTCTTTGCCTGGGCGGAGGCTGCCCGGATTCACACTCTGGGCGCCGAGTCTTTGCCTGGGCGGAGGCCGCCCGGATTCACACTCTGGGCGCAGTGTCTTTGCCTGGCGGAGGCCGCTTGGACTCTCACTCTGGGTGCTGAGTCTTTCCCTGCGCGGAGGCAGCCCGGACTCTCACTCTGGGCGCCGAGTCTTTACCTGGGCGGAGGCCGCTCGGACTCTCACTCTGGGTGCTGAGTCTTTCCCTGCGCGGAGGCATCCCGGACTCTAACTCTGGGCGCTGAGTCTTTGCCTGGGCGGAGACCGCTTGGACTCTCACTCTGGGTGCTGAGTCTTTCCCTGCGCGGAGGCAGCCCGGATTCACACTCTGGGCGCCGTGTCTTTGCCTGGGCGGAGGCCGCTTGGACTCTCACTCTGGGTGCTGAGTCTTTCCCTGCGCGGAGGCAGCCCGGACTCTCACTCTGGGCGCCGAGTCTTTGCCTGGGTGGAGGCCGCCCGGATTCACACTCTGGGCGCCGAGTTTTTGCCTGGGCGGAGGCCGCCCGGATTCACACTCTGGGCGACGAGTCTTTGCCTGGGCGGAGACCGCCCGGATTCACACTCTGGGCGCCGAGTCTTTGCCTGGACGGAGGCCGCCCGGATTCACTCTGAGTGCCGAGTCTTTACCTGGGCGGAGGCCGCTCGGACTCTCACTCTGGGTGCTGAGTCTTTCCCTGCGCGGAGGCGGCCCGGACTCTAACTCTGGGCGCTGAGTCTTTGCCTGGGCGGAGACCGCGTGGATTCACACTCTGGGCGCCGAGTCTTTGCCTGGGCGAAGGTCGCCCGGACTCTCACTCTGGGCGCCGAGTCTTTACCTGGGCGGAGGCCGCCCAGATTCACACTCTGGGCGCCGAGAGTCTGCCTGGGCGGAGGCCGCCCGGATTCACACTCTGGGCGCCGTGTCTTTGCCTGGGGCGGAGGCCGCTTGGACTCTCACTCTGGGCGCCGAGTCTTTGCCTGGGCGGAGGCCGCCCGGATTCACACTCTGGGCGCCGAGCCTTTGCCTGGGCGGAGGCCGCCCGGATTCACACTCTTGGCACCGAGCCTTTGCCTGGGCGGAGGACGCCCAGATTCACACTCTGGGCGCCGAGTCTTTGCCTGGGCGGAGGCCACCCAGATTAACACTCTGGGTGCCGAGTCTTTGCCTGGGTGGAGGCTGCCCGTATTCACACTCTGGGCGCCGAGTTTTTGCCTGGGCGGAGGCCGCCCGGACTCACACTCTGGGCGCCGAGTCTTTGCCTGGGCGGAGGCCGCCCGGATTCACACTCTGGGCGCCGAGTCTTTGCCTGGGCGGAGGCCGCCCGGATTCACACTCTGGGCGCCGAGTCTTTGCCTGGGCGGAGGCCGCTCGGACCCCGGGCGCCGAGTCTTTGCCTGGACGGAGACCGCCCGGATTCACACTCTGGGCGCCGAGTCCTTGCCTGGGTGGAGGCTGCCCGGACCCCGGGCGCCGAGTCTTTGCCTGGGTGGAGACTGCACGGGCTCACACTCTGGGCGCCGAGTCTTTGCCTGGGCGGAGGCCTCCCGGATTTACACTCTGGGTGCCGAGTTTTTGCCTAGGCGGAGGCCGCCCATATTCACACTCTGGGCGCCGAGTCTTTGCCTGGGCAGAGGCCGCCCGGATTTACACTCTGGGCGCCGAGTCTTTGCCTAGGCGGAGGCAGCCCGGACTCTCACTCTGGGCGCCGAGTCTTTGCCTAGGCGAAGTCCGCCCGGACTCTCACTCTGGGCGCCGAGTCTTTACCTGGGCGGAGGCCGCCCGGATTCACACTCTGGACGCCGAGTCTTTGCCTGGGCGGAGGCCATCCGGATTCACACTCTGGGCGCCGAGTTTTTGCCTGGGCGGAGGCCGCCCGGATTCACACTCTGGGCGCTGAGTCTTTGCCTGGGCGGAGGCCGCTTGGACTCTCACTCTGGGTGCTGAGTCTTTCCCTGCGCTGAGGCGGCCCGGACTCTCACTCTGGGCGCCGAGTCTTTGCCTGGGCGGAGGCCGCCCGGATTCACACTCTGGGCGCCGAGCCTTTGCCTGGGCGGAGGCCGCCCGGATTCACACTCTTGGCTCCGAGTCTTTGCCTGGGCGGAGGACGCCCAGATTCACACTCTGGGCGCCGAGTCTTTGCCTGGGCGGAGGCCACCCAGATTAACACTCTGGGTGCCGAGTCTTTGCCTGGGTGGAGGCTGCCCGTATTCACACTCTGGGCGCCGAGTTTTTGCCTGGGCGGAGGCCGCCCGGACTCACACTCTGGGCGCCGAGTCTTTGCCTGGGCGGAGGCCGCCCAGATTCACACACTGGGCGCTGAGTCTTTGCCTGGGCGGAGGCCGCTTGGACTCTCACTCTGGGTGCTGAGTCTCCCTGCGTGGAGGCGGCCCGGACTCTCACTCTGGGCGCCGAGTCTTTGCCTGGGCGGAGGCCGCCCGGATTCACACTCTGGGCGCCGAGTCTTTGCCTGGACGGAGGCCGCCCGGATTCACACTCTGGGCGCCGAGTCTTTGCCTGGGCGGAGGCCTCCCGGATTCACACTCTGGGTGCCGAGTTTTTGCCTAGGCGGAGGCCGCCCATATTCACACTCTGGGTGCCGAGTCTTTGCCTGGGCAGAGGCCGCCCGGATTTACACTCTGGGCGCCGAGTCTTTGCCTAGGCGGAGGCAGCCCGGACTCTCACTCTGGGCGCCGAGTCTTTGCCTGGGCGGAGGCCACCCAGATTAACACTCTGGGTGCCGAGTCTTTGCCTGGGTGGAGGCTGCCCGTATTCACACTCTGGGCGCCGAGTTTTTGCCTGGGCGGAGGCCGCCCGGACTCACACTCTGGGCGCCGAGTCTTTGCCTGGGCGGAGGCCGCCCAGATTCACACACTGGGCGCTGAGTCTTTGCCTGGGCGGAGGCCGCTTGGACTCTCACTCTGGGTGCTGAGTCTCCCTGCGTGGAGGCGGCCCGGACTCTCACTCTGGGCGCCGAGTCTTTGCCTGGGCGGAGGCCGCCCGGATTCACACTCTGGGTGCCGAGTCTTTGCCTGGACGGAGGCCGCCCGGATTCACACTCTGGGCGCCGAGTCTTTGCCTGGGCGGAGGCCTCCCGGATTCACACTCTGGGTGCCGAGTTTTTGCCTAGGCGGAGGCCGCCCATATTCACACTCTGGGTGCCGAGTCTTTGCCTGGGCAGAGGCCGCCCGGATTTACACTCTGGGCGCCGAGTCTTTGCCTAGGCGGAGGCAGCCCGGACTCTCACTCTGGGCGCCGAGTCTTTGCCTAGGCGAAGTCCGCCCGGACTCTCACTCTGGGCGCCGAGTCTTTACCTGGGCGGAGGCCGCCCGGATTCACACTCTGGACGCCGAGTCTTTGCCTGGGCGGAGGCCATCCGGATTCACACTCTGGGCGCCGAGTTTTTGCCTGGGCGGAGGCCGCCCGGATTCACACTCTGGGCGCCGTGTCTTTGCCTGGGCGGAGGCCGCATGGACTCTCACTCTGGGTGCTGAGTCTTTCCCTGCGCGGAGGCGGCCCGGACTCTCACTCTGGGCGCCGAGTCTTTGCCTGGGCGGAGGCCGCCCGGATTAACACTCTGGGTGCCGAGTCTTTGCCTGGGCGGAGGCCGCCTGGACTCTCATTGTGGGCACCGAGTCTGCCTGGGCGGAGGCCGCCCGGATTCACACTCTGGGCGCCGAGTCTTTGCCTGGGTGGAGGCCGCCCGGATTCACACTCTGGGCGCCGAGTTTTTGCCTGGGCGGAGGCCGCCCGGATTCACACTCTGGGCGACGAGTCTTTGCCTGGGCGGAGACCGCCCGGATTCACACTCTGGGCGCCGAGTCTTTGCCTGGGCGGAGGCCGCCCGGATTCACTCTGAGTGCCGAGTCTTTACCTGGGCGGAGGCCGCTCGGACTCTCACTCTGGGTGCTGAGTCTTTCCCTGCGCGGAGGCGGCCCGGACTCTAACTCTGGGCGCATAGTCTTTGCCTGGGCGGAGACCGCGTGGATTCACACTCTGGGCGCCGACTCTTTGCCTGGGCGAAGGTCGCCCGGACTCTCACTCTGGGCGCCGAGTCTTTACCTGGGCGGAGGCCGCCCAGATTCACACTCTGGGCGCCGAGCGTCTGCCTGGGCGGAGGCCGCCCGGATTCACACTCTGGGCGCCGTGTCTTTGCCTGGGGCGGAGGCCGCTTGGACTCTCACTCTGGGTGCTGAGTCTTTCCCTGCGCTGAGGCGGCCCGGACTCTCACTCTGGGCGTCGAGTCTTTGCCTGGGCGGAGGCCGCCTGGATTCACACTCTTGGCACCGAGTCTTTGCCTGGGCGGAGGACGCCCAGATTCACACTCTGGGCGCCGAGTCTTTGCCTGGGCGGAGGCCGCCCAGATTAACACTCTGGGTGCCGAGTCTTTGCCTGGGTGGAGGCTGCCCGTATTCACACTCTGGGCGCCGAGTTTTTGCCTGGGCGGAGGCCGCCCGGACTCACACTCTGGGCGCCGAGTCTTTGCCTGGGCGGAGGCCGCCCGGATTCACACTCTGGGCGCCGAGCCATTGCCTGGGCGGAGGCTGCCCGGATTCACACTCTGGGCGCCGAGTCTTTGCCTGGGCGGAGGCCGCCCGGATTCACACTCTGGGCGCCGTGTCTTTGCCTGGGCGGAGGCCGCTTGGACTCTCACTCTGGGTGCTGAGTCTTTCCCTGCGGGGAGGCGGCCCGGACTCTCACTCTGGGCGCCGAGTCTTTGCCTGGGCGGAGGCCGCCCGGATTCAAGCTCTGGGCGCCGAGACTTTGCCTGGGCGGAGGCCGCTTGGACTCTCACTCTGGGTGCTGAGTCTTTCCCTGCGCGGAGGCGGCCCGGACTCTCACTCTGGGCGCCGAGTCTTTGCCTGGGCGGAGGCCGCCCGGATTCACACTCTGGGCGCCGAGTCTTTGCCTGGGCGGAGGCCGCCCGGATTCACACTGTGGGCGCAGGGTCTTTGCCTGGGCGGAGGCCGCCCAGATTCACACTCTGGGCGCCGAGTCCTTGCCTGGGCGGAGGCCGCCCAGATTCACACACTGGGCGCTGAGTCTTTGCCTGGGCGGAGGCCGCTTGGACTCTCACTCTGGGTGCTGAGTCTTTCCCTGCGCTGAGGCGGCCCGGACTCTCACTCTGGGCGCCGAGTCTTTGCCTGGGCGGAGGCCGCCCGGATTCACACTCTGGGCGCCGAGCCTTTGCCTGGGCGGAGGCCGCCCGGATTCACACTCTTGGCTCCGAGTCTTTGCCTGGGCGGAGGACGCCCAGATTCACACTCTGGGCGCCGAGTCTTTGCCTGGGCGGAGGCCACCCAGATTAACACTCTGGGTGCCGAGTCTTTGCCTGGGTGGAGGCTGCCCGTATTCACACTCTGGGCGCCGAGTTTTTGCCTGGGCGGAGGCCGCCCGGACTCACACTCTGGGCGCCGAGTCTTTGCCTGGGCGGAGGCCGCCCAGATTCACACACTGGGCGCTGAGTCTTTGCCTGGGCGGAGGCCGCTTGGACTCTCACTCTGGGTGCTGAGTCTCCCTGCGTGGAGGCGGCCCGGACTCTCACTCTGGGCGCCGAGTCTTTGCCTGGGCGGAGGCCGCCCGGATTCACACTCTGGGCGCCGAGTCTTTGCCTGGACGGAGGCCGCCCGGATTCACACTCTGGGCGCCGAGTCTTTGCCTGGGCGGAGGCCTCCCGGATTCACACTCTGGGTGCCGAGTTTTTGCCTAGGCGGAGGCCGCCCATATTCACACTCTGGGCGCCGAGTCTTTGCCTGGGCAGAGGCCGCCCGGATTTACACTCTGGGCGCCGAGTCTTTGCCTAGGCGGAGGCAGCCCGGACTCTCACTCTGGGCGCCGAGTCTTTGCCTAGGCGAAGTCCGCCCGGACTCTCACTCTGGGCGCCGAGTCTTTACCTGGGCGGAGGCCGCCCGGATTCACACTCTGGACGCCGAGTCTTTGCCTGGGCGGAGGCCATCCGGATTCACACTCTGGGCGCCGAGTTTTTGCCTGGGCGGAGGCCGCCCGGATTCACACTCTGGGCGCCGTGTCTTTGCCTGGGCGGAGGCCGCATGGACTCTCACTCTGGGTGCTGAGTCTTTCCCTGCGCGGAGGCAGCCCGGACTCTCACTCTGGGCGACGAGTCTTTGCCTGGGCGGAGACCGCCCGGATTCACACTCTGGGCGCCGAGTCTTTGCCTGGGCGGAGGCCGCCCGGATTCACTCTGAGTGCCGAGTCTTTACCTGGGCGGAGGCCGCTCGGACTCTCACTCTGGGTGCTGAGTCTTTCCCTGCGCGGAGGCGGCCCGGACTCTAACTCTGGGCGCTGAGTCTTTGCCTGGGCGGAGACCGTGTGGATTCACACTCTGGGCGCCGACTCTTTGCCTGGGCGAAGGTCGCCCGGACTCTCACTCTGGGCGCCGAGTCTTTACCTGGGCGGAGGCCGCCCAGATTCACACTCTGGGCGCCGAGTGTCTGCCTGGGCGGAGGCCGCCCGGATTCACACTCTGGGCGCCGTGTCTTTGCCTGGGGCGGAGGCCGCTTGGACTCTCACTCTGGGTGCTGAGTCTTTCCCTGCGCTGAGGCGGCCCGGACTCTCACTCTGGGCGTCGAGTCTTTGCCTGGGCGGAGGCCGCCTGGATTCACACTCTTGGCACCGAGTCTTTGCCTGGGCGGAGGACGCCCAGATTCACACTCTGGGCGCCGAGTCTTTGCCTGGGCGGAGGCCGCCCAGATTAACACTCTGGGTGCCGAGTCTTTGCCTGGGTGGAGGCTGCCCGTATTCACACTCTGGGCGCCGAGTTTTTGCCTGGGCGGAGGCTGCCCGGACTCACACTCTGGGCGTCGAGTCTTTGCCTGGGCGGAGGGCGCCCGGATTCACACTCTGGGCGCCGAGCCATTGCCTGGGCGGAGGCTGCCCGGATTCACACTCTGGGCGCCGAGTCTTTGCCTGGGCGGAGGCCGCCCGGATTCATACTCTGGGCGCCGTGTCTTTGCCTGGGCGGAGGCCGCTTGGACTCTCACTCTGGGTGCTGAGTCTTTCCCTGCGCTGAGGCGGCCCGGACTCTCACTCTGGGCGTCGAGTCTTTGCCTGGGCGGAGGCCGCCTGGATTCACACTCTTGGCGCCGAGTCTTTGCCTGGGCGGAGGCCGCCCGGATTCACACTCTGGGCGCCGAGCCATTGCCTGGGCGGAGGCTGCCCGGATTCACACTCTGGGCGCCGAGTCTTTGCCTGGGCGGAGGCCGCCCGGATTCACACTCTGGGCGCCGAGTCTTTGCCTGGGCGGAGGCCGCCCGGATTCACACTCTGGGCGCAGGGTCTTTGCCTGGGCGGAGGCCGCCCAGATTCACACTCTGGGCGCCGAGTCCTTGCCTGGGCGGAGGCCGCCCAGATTCACACACTGGGCGCTGAGTCTTTGCCTGGGCGGAGGCCGCTTGGACTCTCACTCTGGGTGCAGAGTCTTTCCCTGCGCGGAGGCGGCCCGCACTCTCTTTCTGGTTGCCGAGTCTTTGCCTGGGCGGAGACGGCCTGGATTCACACTCTGGGCGCCGTGTCTTTGCCTGGGCGGAGGCCGCCCGGATTCACACTCTGGGCGCCGAGTCTTTGCCTGGGCAGAGGCCGCCCGGATTCACACTGTGGGCGCAGAGTCTTTGCCTGGGCGGAGGCCGCCCGGATTCACACTCTGGGCGCCGAGTCTTTGCCTGGGCGGATGCCTCCCGGATTCACACTCTGGGCGCCGAGTCTTTCCTGTGCGAAGGCCGCCCATATTCACACTCTGGGCGCCGAGTTTTTGCCTGGGCAGAGGCCGCCCGGATTTACAGTCTGGGCGCCGAGTCTTTGCCTAGGCGGAGGCCGCCCATAATCACACTCTGGGTGCCGAGTCCTTGCCTGGGTGGAGGCCGCCGGGACCCCGGGCGCCGAGTCTTTGCCTGGGCGGAGGCCGCTTGGACTCTCACTCTGGGTGCAGAGTCTTTCCCTGCGCGGAGGCGGCCCGCACTCTCTTTCTGGTTGCCGAGTCTTTGCCTGGGCGGAGACGGCCTGGATTCACACTCTGGGCGCCGTGTCTTTGCCTGTGCGGAGGCCGCCCGGATTCACACTCTGGGCGCCGAGTCTTTGCCTGGGCAGAGGCCGCCCGGATTCACACTGTGGGCGCAGAGTCTTTGCCTGGGCGGAGGCCGCCCGGATTCACACTCTGGGCGCCGAGTCTTTGCCTGGGCGGATGCCTCCCGGATTCACACTCTGGGCGCCGAGTCTTTCCTGTGCGAAGGCCGCCCATATTCACACTCTGGGCGCCGAGTTTTTGCCTGGGCAGAGGCCGCCCGGATTTACAGTCTGGGCGCCGAGTCTTTGCCTAGGCGGAGGCCGCCCATAATCACACTCTGGGTGCCGAGTCCTTGCCTGGGTGGAGGCCGCCGGGACCCCGGGCGCCGAGTCTTTGCCTGGGCGGAGGCTGCCCGGATTCACACTCTGGGTGCCGAGTCTTTGCCTGGGCAGAGGCCGCCCAGATTCACACTCTGGGCGCCGAGTGTTTGCCTGGGCGGAGGCCGCCCGGATCCACTCTGGGTGCCGAGTCTTTGCCTGGGCGGAGGCCCCTCGGACTCTCACTCTGGGTGCTGAGTCTTTCCCTGTGCGGAGGCGGCCCGGACTCTCACTCTGGGCGCCGAGTCTTTGCCTGGGCGGAGACCGCCTGGATTCACACTCTGGGCGCCGTGTTTTTGCCTGGGCGGAGGCCGCACGGATTCACACTCTGGGCGCCGAGTCTTTGCCTGGGCGGAGACCGCCCGGATTCACACTCTGGGCGCCGAGTCTTTGCCTGGGCGGAGACCGCCCGGATTCACACTCTGGGCACCGAGTCTTTGCCTGGGCGGAGGCTGCCCGGATTCACTCTGGGTGACGAGTCTTTGCCTGGGCGGAGGCCGCTCGGACTCTCACTCTGGGTGCTGAGTCTTTCCCTGCGCGGAGGCGGGCCCGGACTCTCACTCTGGGCGCTGAGTCTTTGCCTGGGCGGAGACCGCCCGGATTCACACTCTGGGCGCCGAGTCTTTGCCTGGGCGGAGACCGCCCGGATTCACACTCTGGGCGCCGAGTCTTTGCCTGGGCGGAGACCGCCCGGATTCACACTCTGGGCGCCGAGTCTTTGCCTGGGCGGAGGCCGCCCGGATTCACACTCTGGGCGTCGAGTCTTTGCCTGGGCGGAGGCTGCCCAGATTAACACTCTGGGCGCCGAGTCTTTGCCTGGGCAAAGGCCGCCCAGACTCTCACTCTGGGCGCCGAGTCTTTACCTGGGCGGAGGCCGCCCGGATTCACACTCTGGGCGCCAAGTCTTTGCCTGGGCGGAGGCCACCCTGAATCACACTCTGGGCGCGAGTCTTTGCCTGGGCGGAGGCCGCCCGGATTCACACTCTGGGCGCCGTGTCTTTGCCTGGGCGGAGGCCGCTTGGACTCTCACTCTGGGTGCTGAGTCTCCCTGCGTGGAGGCGGCCCGGACTCTCACTCTGGGCGCCGAGTTTTTGCCTGGGCGGAGGCCGCCCGGATTCACACTCTGGGCGCCGAGTCTTTGCCTGGGCGGAGGCCGCCCGGATTCACACTCTGGGTGCCGAGTTTTTGCCTGGGCGGAGGCCGCCCGGATTCACACTCTGGGTGCCGAGTCTTTGCCTGGGCGGAGGCCGCCCAGATTAACACTCTGGGCGCCGAGTCTTTGCCTGGGCGGAGGCCGCCTGGACTCTCACTGTGGGCGCCGAGTCTTTGCCTGGGCGGAGGCCGCCCGGATTCATACTCTGGGCGCCGAGTCTTTGCCTGGGCGGAGGCCGCCCGGATTCACACTATGGGCGCCGAGTCTTTGCCTGGGCGGAGGCCGCCAAGATTAACACTGGGCGCAGAGTCTTTGCCTGGGCGGAGGCCGCTCGGACTCTCACTCTGGGTGCTGAGTCTTTGCCTGGGCGTAGGTGGCCCGGACTCTCACTCTGGGCGCCGAGTCTTTGCCTGGGCAGAGACCGCCTGGATTCACACTCTGGGCGCCGAGTCTTTGCCTGGGCGGAGGCCGCCCGGATTCACACTCTGGGCGCCGAGTCTTTGCCTGGGCGGAGACCGCCCGGATTCACACTCTGGGCGCCGAGTCTTTGCCTGGGCGGAGGCCGCCCGGATTCACACTCTGGGCGCTGAGTCTTTGCCTGGGCGGAGGCCGCCCAAATTCACACTCTGGGCGCCGAGTCTTTGCTGTGCGAAGGCCGCCCATATTCACAGTCTGGGCGCCGAGTCTTTGCCTGGGCAGAGGCCGCCCGGATTTACACTCTGGGCCCTGAGTCTTTGCCTAGGCGGAGGCCGCCCATATTCACACTCTGGGTGCCGAGTCCTTGCCTAGGTGGAGGCCGCCCGGACCCCAGGCGCCGAGTCTTTGCCTGGGCGGAGGCTGTACGGGCTCACACTCTGGGCGCCGAGTCTTTGCCTGGACGGAGACCGCCCAGATTCACACTCTGGGCGCCGAGTCCTTGCCTGGGTGGAGGCTGCCCGGACCCCGGGAGCCGAGTCTTTGCCTGGGTGGAGGCTGCACGGGCTCACACTCTGGGCGCCGAGTCTTTGCCTGGGCGGAGGCCGCCCGGATTCACACTCTGGGTGCCAAGTCATTGCCCAGGCGGAAGCCGCCCATATTCACACTCTTGGTGCCGAGTCTTTGCCTGGGCAGAGGCCGCCCGGATTTACACTCTGGGCGCCGAGTCTTTGCCTAGGCGGAGGCCGCCCGGACTCTCACTCTGGGCGCCGAGTCTTTGCCTGGGCGGAGGCCGCCAAGATTAACACTGGGCGCAGAGTCTTTGCCTGGGCGGAGGCCGCTCGGACTCTCACTCTGGGTGCTGAGTCTTTCCCTGCGTGGAGGCCGACCGGATTCATTCTGGGTGCCGAGTCTTTGCCTGGGCGGAGGCCGCCCGAAATCACACTCTGGGCGCCGAGTCTTTACTGTGCGAAGGCCGCCCATATTCACACTCATGGCGCCGAGCCTTTGCCTGGGCGGAGGCCGCCCGGATTCACACTCTGGGCGCCGAGTCTTTGCCTGGGCGGAGGCCGCCCGAATTCACTCTCTGGGCGCCGAGTCTTTGCTGTGCGAAGGCCGCCCATATTCACACTCATGGCGCCGAGTCTTTGCCTGGGCAGAGGCCGCCCGGATTTACACTCTGGGCGCCGAGTCTTTGCCTAGGCGGAGGCCGCCCATATTCACACTCTGGGTGCCGAGTCCTTGCCTGGGTGGAGGCCGCCCGGACCCCGGGCGCCGAGTCTTTGCCTGGGCGGAGGCTGTACGGGCTCACACTCTGGGCGCGAGTCTTTGCCTGGGCGGAGGCCGCCCGGATTCACACTCTGGGTGCCGAGTCTTTGCCTAGGCGGAGGCCGCCCATATTCACACTCTGGGCGCCGAGTCTTTGCCTGGGCAGAGGCCGCCCGGATTTACACTCTGGGCGCCGAGTCTTTGCCTAGGCGGAGGCTGCCCGGACTCTCACTCTGGGCGCCGAATCTTTGCCTGGGCGGAGGCCGCCCGGACTCTCACTCTGGGCGTCGAGTCTTTACCTGGGCGGAGGCCGCCCGGATTCACACTCTGGACGCCGAGTCTTTGCCTGGGCGGAGGCCACCCGGATTCACACTCTGGGCGCCGAGTTTTTGCCTGGGCGGAGGCCGCCCGGATTCACACTCTGGGTGCCGTGTCTTTGCCTGGGCGGAGGCCGCTTGGACTCTCACTCTGGGTGCTGAGTCTTTCCCTGCGCGGAGGCGGCCCGGACTCTCACTCTGGGCGCCGAGTCTTTGCCTGGGCGGAGACCGCCCGGATTCACACTCTGGGTGCCGAGTCTTTGCCTGGGCAGAGGCCGCTTGGACTCTCACTCTGGGCGCAGAGTCTTTGCCTGGGCGGAGACCGCCTGGATTCACACTCTGGGCGCCGAGTCTTTGCCTGGGCGGAGGCCGCCCGGATTCACACTCTGGGCGCCGAGTCTTTGCCTGGGCGGAGACCGCCCGGATTCACACTCTGGGCGCCGAGTCTTTGCCTGGGTGGAGGCCGCCCGAATTCACACTCTGGGCGCCGAGTCTTTGATGTGCGAAGGCCGCCCATATTCACAGTCTGGGCGCCGAGTCTTTGCCTAGGCGGAGGCCGCCCATATTCACACTCTGGGTGCCGACTCCTTGCCTAGGTGGAGGCCGCCCGGACCCCGTGCGCCGAGTCTTTGCCTGGGCGGAGGCTGTACGGGCGCACACTCTGGGCGCCGAGTCTTTGCCTGGACGGAGACCGCCCAGATTCACACTCTGGGCGCCGAGTCTTTGCCTGGGCGGAGGCCGCCCAGATTCACACTCTGGACGCCGAGTCTTTGCCTGGACGGAGACTGCCAAGATTAGCACTGGGCGCAGAGTCTTTGCCTGGGCGGAGGCCGCTCGGACTCTCACTCTGGGTGCTGATTCTTTCCCTGCGCGGAGGTGGCCCGGACTCTCACTCTGGGCGCCGAGTCTTTGCCTGGGCGGAGACCGCTTGGATTCACACTCTGGGCGCCGAGTCTTTGCCTGGGCGGAGGCCGCCCGGATTCACACTCTGGGCGCCGAGTCTTTGCCTGGGCGGAGACCGCCCAGATTCACACTCTGGGCGCCGAGTCTTTGCCTGGGCGGAGGCCACCCGGATTCACACTCTGGGCGCCGAGTCTTTGCCTGGGCGGAGGCCGCCCGAATTCACACTCTGGGCGCCGAGTCTTTGCTGTGCGAAGGCCGCCCATATTCACAGTCTGGGCGCCGAGTCTTTGCCTAGGCGGAGGCCGCCCATATTCACACTCTGGGTGCCGAGTCCTTGCCTAGGTGGAGGCTGCCCGGACCCTGGGCGCCGAGCCTTTGCCTGGGCGTAGGCTGTACGGGCTCACACTCTGGGCGCCGAGTCTTTGCCTGGGCGGAGGCCGCCCGGATTCACACTCTGGGTGCCAAGTCTTTGCCTAGGCGGAGGCCGCCCATATTCACACTCTGGGCGCCGAGTCTTTGCCTGGGCAGAGGCCGCCCGGATTTACACTCTGGGCGCCGAGTCTTTGCTTGGGCGGAGGCCGCCCGGACTTTCACTCTGGGTGCCGAGTCTTTCCCTGCACGGAGGCCGACCGGATTCATTCTGGGTGCCGAGTCTTTGCTTGGGCGGAGGCCGCCCGGACTTTCACTCTGGGTGCCGAGTCTTTCCCTGCACGGAGGCCACCCGGATTCACACTCTGGGCGCCAAGTCTTTGCTTGGGCGGAGGCCGCCCGGACTCCGGGCGCCGAGTCTTTGCCTGGGCGGAGGCTGCCCGGACTCACACTCTGGGCGCCGAGTCTTTGCCTGGGCGGAGGCCTCTCAGATTCACACTCTGGGCGCCGAGTCTTTGCCTGGGCGGAGGCCGCTCGGACTCTCACTCTGGGTGCTGAGTCTTTCCCTGCGCGGAGGTGGCCCGGACTCTCACTCTGGGCGCCGAGTCTTTGCCTGGGCGGAGACCGCCTGGATTCACACTCTGGGCGCCGAGTCCTTGCCTGGGCGGAGGCCGCCCGGATTCACACTCTGGGCGCCGAGTCTTTGCCTGGGCGGAGACCGCCCGGATTCACACTCTGGGCGCCGAGTCTTTGCCTGGGCGGAGACCGCCCGGATACACACTCTGGGCGCCGAGTCTTTGCTGGGCGGAGGCCACCCGGATTCACACTCTGGGCGCCGAGTCTTTGCCTGGGCGGAGACCGCCCGGATACACACTCTGGGCGCCGAGTCTTTGCTGGGCGGAGGCCACCCGGATTCACACTCTGGGCGCCGAGTCTTTGCCTGGGCGGAGGCCGCCCGAATTCACACTCTGGGCGCCGAGTCTTTGCCTGGGCGGAGGCCACCCGGATTCACACTCTGGGCGCTGAGTCTTTGCCTGGGCGGAGGCCGCATGGACTCTCACTCTGGGTGCTGAGTCTTTCCCTGCCGGAGGCGGCCCGGACTCTCACTCTGGGCGCCGAGTCTTTGCCTGGGCGGAGGCCGCCCAGATTAACACTCTGGGTGCCGAGTCTTTGCCTGGGCGGAGGCCGCCTGGACTCTCATTGTGGGCGCCGAGTCTGCCTGGGCGGAGGCCGCCCGGATTTACACTCTGGGCGCCGAGTCTTTGCCTGGGCGGAGACCGCGTGGATGCACACTCTGGGCGCCGAGTCTTTGCCTGGGCGAAGGTCGCCCGGACTCTCACTCTGGGCGCCGAGTCTTTACCTGGGCGGAGGCCGCCCAGATTCACACTCTGGGCGCCGTGTTTTTGCCTGGGCGGAGGCCGCCCGGATTCACACTCTGGGTGCCGTGTCTTTGCCTGGGCGGAGGCCGCTTGGACTCTCACTCTGGGTGCTGAGTCTTTCCCTGCGCGGAGGCGGCCCGGACTCTCACTCTGGGCGCCGAGTCTTTGCCTGGGCGGAGACCGCCCGGATTCACACTCTGGGCGCCGAGTCTTTGCCTGGGCGGAGGCTGCCCGGAATCACACTCTGGGCGCCGAGTCATTGCCTGGGCGGAGGCCGCCCAGATTAAAACTCTGGGTGCCGAGTCTTTGCCTGGGCGAAGACCGCCCGGACTCTCACTGTGGGCGCCGAGTCTTTGCCTGGGCGGAGACCGCCCGGATTCACACTCTGGGCGCCGAGTCTTTGCCTGGGCGGAGGCCGCCCGGATTCACACTCTAGATGCCGAGTCTTTGCCTGGGCGGAGGCCGCCCGGATTCACACTCTGGGCGCCGAGTCTTTGCCTGGACGGAGGCCGCCCGGATTCACACTCTGGGTGCCGTGTCTTTGCCTGGGCGGAGGCCGCTTGGACTCTCACTCTGGGTGCTGAGTCTTTCCCTGCACGGAGGCGGCCCGGACTCTCACTCTGGGCGCCGAGTCTTTGCCTGGGCGGAGGCCGCCCGGAATCACACTCTGGGCGCCGAGTCTTTGCCTGGGCGGAGGCCGCCCGGAATCACACTCTGGGCGCCGAGTCTTTGCCTGGGCGGAGGCCGCCCAGATTAACACTCTGGGTGCCGAGTCTTTGCCTGGGCGAAGACCGCCCGGACTCTCACTGTGGGCGCCGAGTCTTTGCCTGGGCGGAGACCGCCTGGATTCACACTCTGGGCGCCGAGTCTTTGCCTGGGCGGAGGCCGCCCGGATTCACACTCTGGGCGCAGAGTCTTTGCCTGAGCGGAGACCGCCCGGATTCACACTCTGGGCGCCGAGTCTTTGCCTGGGCGGAGGCCGCCCGGATTCACTCTGGGTGCCGAGTCTTTGCCTGGGCGGAGGCCGCTCGGACTCTCACTCTGGGTGCTGAGTCTTTCCCTGCGCGGAGGTGGCCCGGACTCTCACTCTGGGCGCAGAGTCTTTGCCTGGGCGGAGACCGCCTGGATTCACACTCTGGGCGCCGAGCCTTTGCCTGGACGGAGGCCGCCCGGATTCACACTCTGGGCGCCGAGTCTTTGCCTGGGCGGAGACCGCCCGGATTCACACTCTGGGCGCCGAGTCTTTGCCTGGGCGGAGGCCGCCCGAATTCACACTCTGGGCGCCGAGTCTTTGCTGTGCGAAGGCCGCCCATATTCACAGTCTGGGCGCCGAGTCTTTGCCTGGGCAGAGGCCGCCCGGATTCACACTCTGGGCGCCGTGTTCTTGCCTGGGCGGAGGCCGCACGGATTCACACTCTGGGCGCCGAGTCTTTGCCTGGGCGAAGGTCGCCCGGACTCTCACTCTGGGTGCTGAGTCTTTCCCTGCGCGGAGGCATCCCGGACTCTAACTCTGGGCGCTGAGTCTTTGCCTGGGCGGAGACCGCTTGGACTCTCACTCTGGGTGCTGAGTCTTTCCCTGCGCGGAGGCAGCCCGGATTCACACTCTGGGCGCCGTGTCTTTGCCTGGGCGGAGGCCGCTTGGACTCTCACTCTGGGTGCTGAGTCTTTCCCTGCGCGGAGGCAGCCCGGACTCTCACTCTGGGCGCCGAGTCTTTGCCTGGGTGGAGGCCGCCCGGATTCACACTCTGGGCGCCGAGTTTTTGCCTGGGCGGAGGCCGCCCGGATTCACACTCTGGGCGACGAGTCTTTGCCTGGGCGGAGACCGCCCGGATTCACACTCTGGGCGCCGAGTCTTTGCCTGGACGGAGGCCGCCCGGATTCACTCTGAGTGCCGAGTCTTTACCTGGGCGGAGGCCGCTCGGACTCTCACTCTGGGTGCTGAGTCTTTCCCTGCGCGGAGGCGGCCCGGACTCTAACTCTGGGCGCTGAGTCTTTGCCTGGGCGGAGACCGCGTGGATTCACACTCTGGGCGCCGAGTCTTTGCCTGGGCGGAGGCCGCCCGGACTCACACTCTGGGCGCCGAGTCTTTGCCTGGGCGGAGGCCGCCCGGATTCACACTCTGGGCGCCGAGCCATTGCCTGGGCGGAGGCTGCCCGGATTCACACTCTGGGCGCCGAGTCTTTGCCTGGGCGGAGGCCGCCCGGATTCACACTCTGGGCGCCGTGTCTTTGCCTGGGCGGAGGCCGCTTGGACTCTCACTCTGGGTGCTGAGTCTTTCCCTGCGGGGAGGCGGCCCGGACTCTCACTCTGGGCGCCGAGTCTTTGCCTGGGCGGAGGCCGCCCGGATTCAAGCTCTGGGCGCCGAGACTTTGCCTGGGCGGAGGCCGCTTGGACTCTCACTCTGGGTGCTGAGTCTTTCCCTGCGCGGAGGCGGCCCGGACTCTCACTCTGGGCGCCGAGTCTTTGCCTGGGCGGAGGCCGCCCGGATTCACACTCTGGGCGCCGAGTCTTTGCCTGGGCGGAGGCCGCCCGGATTCACACTCTGGGCGCAGGGTCTTTGCCTGGGCGGAGGCCGCCCAGATTCACACTCTGGGCGCCGAGTCCTTGCCTGGGCGGAGGCCGCCCAGATTCACACACTGGGCGCTGAGTCTTTGCCTGGGCGGAGGCCGCTTGGACTCTCACTCTGGGTGCTGAGTCTTTCCCTGCGCTGAGGCGGCCCGGACTCTCACTCTGGGCGCCGAGTCTTTGCCTGGGCGGAGGCCGCCCGGATTCACACTCTGGGCGCCGAGCCTTTGCCTGGGCGGAGGCCGCCCGGATTCACACTCTTGGCTCCGAGTCTTTGCCTGGGCGGAGGACGCCCAGATTCACACTCTGGGCGCCGAGTCTTTGCCTGGGCGGAGGCCACCCAGATTAACACTCTGGGTGCCGAGTCTTTGCCTGGGTGGAGGCTGCCCGTTTTCACACTCTGGGCGCCGAGTTTTTGCCTGGGCGGAGGCCGCCCGGACTCACACTCTGGGCGCCGAGTCTTTGCCTGGGCGGAGGCCGCCCAGATTCACACACTGGGCGCTGAGTCTTTGCCTGGGCGGAGGCCGCTTGGACTCTCACTCTGGGTGCTGAGTCTCCCTGCGTGGAGGCGGCCCGGACTCTCACTCTGGGCGCCGAGTCTTTGCCTGGGCGGAGGCCGCCCGGATTCACACTCTAGGCGCCGAGTCTTTGCCTGGACGGAGGCCGCCCGGATTCACACTCTGGGCGCCGAGTCTTTGCCTGGGCGGAGGCCTCCCGGATTCACACTCTGGGTGCCGAGTTTTTGCCTAGGCGGAGGCCGCCCATATTCACACTCTGGGCGCCGAGTCTTTGCCTGGGCAGAGGCCGCCCGGATTTACACTCTGGGCGCCGAGTCTTTGCCTAGGCGGAGGCCGCCCGGACTCTCACTCTGGGCGCCGAGTCTTTGCCTAGGCGAAGTCCGCCCGGACTCTCACTCTGGGCGCCGAGTCTTTACCTGGGCGGAGGCCGCCCGGATTCACACTCTGGACGCCGAGTCTTTGCCTGGGCGGAGGCCATCCGGATTCACACTCTGGGCGCCGAGTTTTTGCCTGGGCGGAGCCCGCCCGGATTCACACTCTGGGCGCCGTGTCTTTGCCTGGGCGGAGGCCGCATGGACTCTCACTCTGGGTGCTGAGTCTTTCCCTGCGCGGAGGCGGCCCGGACTCTCACTCTGGGCGCCGAGTCTTTGCCTGGGCGGAGGCCGCCCAGATTAACACTCTGGGTGCCGAGTCTTTGCCTGGGCGGAGGCCGCCTGGACTCTCATTGTGGGCACCGAGTCTGCCTGGGCGGAGGCCGCCCGGATTCACACTCTGGGCGCCGAGTCTTTGCCTGGGTGGAGGCCGCCCGGATTCACACTCTGGGCGCCGAGTTTTTGCCTGGGCGGAGGCCGCCCGGATTCAAACTCTGGGCGACGAGTCTTTGCCTGGGCGGAGACCGCCCGGATTCACACTCTGGGCGCCGAGTCTTTGCCTGGGCGGAGGCCGCCCGGATTCACTCTGAGTGCCGAGTCTTTACCTGGGCGGAGGCCGCTCGGACTCTCACTCTGGGTGCTGAGTCTTTCCCTGCGCGGAGGCGGCCCGGACTCTAACTCTGGGCGCTGAGTCTTTGCCTGGGCGGAGACCGCGTGGATTCACACTCTGGGCGCCGACTCTTTGCCTGGGCGAAGGTCGCCCGGACTCTCACTCTGGGCGCCGAGTCTTTACCTGGGCGGAGGCCGCCCAGATTCACACTCTGGGCGCCGAGTGTCTGCCTGGGCGGAGGCCGCCCGGATTCACACTCTGGGCGCCGTGTCTTTGCCTGGGGCGGAGGCCGCTTGGACTCTCACTCTGGGTGCTGAGTCTTTCCCTGCGCTGAGGCGGCCCGGACTCTCACTCTGGGCGTCGAGTCTTTGCCTGGGCGGAGGCCGCCTGGATTCACACTCTTGGCACCGAGTCTTTGCCTGGGCGGAGGACGCCCAGATTCACACTCTGGGCGCCGAGTCTTTGCCTGGGCGGAGGCCGCCCAGATTAACACTCTGGGTGCCGAGTCTTTGCCTGGGTGGAGGCTGCCCGTATTCACACTCTGGGCGCCGAGTTTTTGCCTGGGCGGAGGCCGCCCGGACTCACACTCTGGGCGCCGAGTCTTTGCCTGGGCGGAGGCCGCCCGGATTCACACTCTGGGCGCCGAGCCATTGCCTGGGCGGAGGCTGCCCGGATTCACACTCTGGGCGCCGAGTCTTTGCCTGGGCGGAGGCCGCCCGGATTCATACTCTGGGCGCCGTGTCTTTGCCTGGGCGGAGGCCGCTTGGACTCTCACTCTGGGTGCTGAGTCTTTCCCTGCGGGGAGGCGGCCCGGACTCTCAGTCTGGGCGCCGAGTCTTTGCCTGGGCGGAGGCCGCCCGGATTCAAGCTCTGGGCGCCGAGACTTTGCCTGGGCGGAGGCCGCTTGGACTCTCACTCTGGGTGTTGAGTCTTTCCCTGCGCGGAGGCGGCCCGGACTCTCACTCTGGGCGCCGAGTCTTTGCCTGGGCGGAGGCCGCCCGGATTCACACTCTGGGCGCCGAGTCTTTGCCTGGGCGGAGGCCGCCCGGATTCACACTCTGGGCGCAGGGTCTTTGCCTGGGCGGAGGCCGCCCAGATTCACACTCTGGGCGCCGAGTCCTTGCCTGGGCGGAGGCCGCCCAGATTCACACACTGGGCGCTGAGTCTTTGCCTGGGCGGAGGCCGCTTGGACTCTCACTCTGGGTGCAGAGTCTTTCCCTGCGCGGAGGCGGCCCGCACTCTCTTTCTGGTTGCCGAGTCTTTGCCTGGGCGGAGACGGCCTGGATTCACACTCTGGGCGCCGTGTCTTTGCCTGGGCGGAGGCCGCCCGGATTCACACTCTGGGCGCCGAGTCTTTGCCTGGGCAGAGGCCGCCCGGATTCACACTGTGGGCGCAGAGTCTTTGCCTGGGCGGAGGCCGCCCGGATTCACACTCTGGGCGCCGAGTCTTTGCCTGGGCGGATGCCTCCCGGATTCACACTCTGGGCGCCGAGTCTTTCCTGTGCGAAGGCCGCCCATATTCACACTCTGGGCGCCGAGTTTTTGCCTGGGCAGAGGCCGCCCGGATTTACAGTCTGGGCGCCGAGTCTTTGCCTAGGCGGAGGCCGCCCATAATCACACTCTGGGTGCCGAGTCCTTGCCTGGGTGGAGGCCGCCGGGACCCCGGGCGCCGAGTCTTTGCCTGGGCGGAGGCCGCTTGGACTCTCACTCTGGGTGCAGAGTCTTTCCCTGCGCGGAGGCGGCCCGCACTCTCTTTCTGGTTGCCGAGTCTTTGCCTGGGCGGAGACGGCCTGGATTCACACTCTGGGCGCCGTGTCTTTGCCTGGGCGGAGGCCGCCCGGATTCACACTCTGGGCGCCGAGTCTTTGCCTGGGCAGAGGCCGCCCGGATTCACACTGTGGGCGCAGAGTCTTTGCCTGGGCGGAGGCTGCCCGGATTCACACTCTGGGTGCCGAGTCTTTGCCTGGGCAGAGGCCGCCCAGATTCACACTCTGGGCGCCGAGTGTTTGCCTGGGCGGAGGCCGCCCGGATCCACTCTGGGTGCCGAGTCTTTGCCTGGGCGGAGGCCCCTCGGACTCTCACTCTGGGTGCTGAGTCTTTCCCTGTGCGGAGGCGGCCCGGACTCTCACTCTGGGCGCCGAGTCTTTGCCTGGGCGGAGACCGCCTGGATTCACACTCTGGGCGCCGTGTTTTTGCCTGGGCGGAGGCCGCACGGATTCACACTCTGGGCGCCGAGTCTTTGCCTGGGCGGAGACCGCCCGGATTCACACTCTGGGCACCGAGCCTTTGCCTGGGCGGAGGCCGCCCCGGATTCACACTCTGGGCGCCGAGTTTTTGCCTGGGCGGAGGCCGCTCGGACCCCGGGCGCCGAGTCTTTGCCTGGGCGGAGGCTGTACGGGCTCACACTATTGTCGTCGAGTCTTTGCCTGGACGGAGACCGCCCGGATTCACACTCTGGGTGCCGAGTCCTTGCCTGGGTGGAGGCTGCCCGGACCCCGGGCGCCGAGTCTTTGCCTGGGTGGAGACTGCACGGGCTCACACTCTGGGCGCCGAGTCTTTGCCTGGGCGGAGGCCTCCCGGATTCACACTCTGGGTGCCGAGTTTGTGCCTAGGCGGAGGCCGCCCATATTCACACTCTGGGCGCCGAGTCTTTGCCTGGGCAGAGGCCGCCCGGATTTACACTCTGGGCGCCGAGTCTTTGCCTAGGCGGAGGCAGCCCGGACTCTCACTCTGGGCGCCGAGTCTTTGCCTGGGCGAAGTCCGCCCGGACTCTCACTCTGGGCGCCGAGTCTTTACCTGGGCGGAGGCCGCCCGCATTCACACTCTGGACGCCGAGTCTTTGCCTGGGCGGAGGCCATCCGGATTCACACTCTGGGCGCCGAGTCTTTGCCTGGGCGGAGGCCGCCCGGATTCACACTCTGGGCGCCGCGTCTTTGCCTGGGCGGAGGCCGCATGGACTCTCACTCTGGGTGCTGAGTCTTTCCCTGCGCGGAGGCGGCCCGGACTCTCACTCTGGGCGCCGAGTCTTTGCCTGGGCGGAGGCCGCCCAGATTAACACTCTGGGTGCCGAGTCTTTGCCTGGGCGGAGGCCGCCTGGACTCTCATTGTGGGCGCCGAGTCTGCCTGGGCGGAGGCCGCCCGGATTCACACTCTGGGCGCCGAGTCTTTGCCTGGGTGGAGGCCGCCCGGATTCACACTCTGGGCGCCGAGTTTTTGCCTGGGCGGAGGCCGCCCGGATTCACACTCTGGGCGACGAGTCTTTGCCTGGGCGGAGACCGCCCGGATTCACACTCTGGGCGCCGAGTCTTTGCCTGGGCGGAGGCCGCCCAGATTAACACTCTGGGTGCCGAGTCTTTGCCTGGGCGGAGGCCGCCTGGACTCTCATTGTGGGCGCCGAGTCTGCCTGGGCGGAGGCCGCCCGGATTCACACTCTGGGCGCCGAGTCTTTGCCTGGGTGGAGGCCGCCCGGATTCACACTCTGGGCGCCGAGTTTTTGCCTGGGCGGAGGCCGCCCGGATTCACACTCTGGGCGACGAGTCTTTGCCTGGGCGGAGACCGCCCGGATTCACACTCTGGGTGCCGAGTCTTTACCTGGGCGGAGGCCGCTCGGACTCTCACTCTGGGTGCTGAGTCTTTCCCTGCGCGGAGGCGGCCCGGACTCTAACTCTGGGCGCTGAGTCTTTGCCTGGGCGGAGACCGCGTGGATTCACACTCTGGGCGCCGACTCTTTGCCTGGGCGAAGGTCGCCCGGACTCTCACTCTGGGCGCCGAGTCTTTACCTGGGCGGAGGCCGCCCAGATTCACACTCTGGGCGCCGAGTGTCTGCCTGGGCGGAGGCCGCCCGGATTCAGACTCTGGGCGCCGTGTCTTTGCCTGGGGCGGAGGCCGCTTGGACTCTCACTCTGGGTGCTGAGTCTTTCCCTGCGCTGAGGCGGCCTGGACTCTCACTCTGGGCGTCGAGTCTTTGCCTGGGCGGAGGCCGCCCGGATTCACACTCTGGGCGCCGAGCCTTTGCCTGGGCGGAGGCCGCCCGGATTCACACTCTTGGCACCGAGTCTTTGCCTGGGCGGAGGACGCCCAGATTCACACTCTAAGGGAAGGAATTTGGTGTCGGACCCATTACTTCCGGTTTACGGCCGAAACCGGAAGTCCGCGTCTGCTGCACACTCTGCTGTAGTTTTAAATGTAAGTGAACTGTTACTGTTGTTTTCAATAAATATTGAAGTTACTGCACATGAG
>NW_027507789.1:158330603-158408103 GCF_037356315.1 Lithobates pipiens | reverse complement strand
TAGGCGGAAGCTGCCTGGACTCTGTCTGGGCGCCGAGTCTTTGCCTGGGCGGAGGCCGCCCGGATTCACACTCTGGGCGCCGAGTCTTTGCCTGGGCGGAGGCCGCCCGGATTCACTCTGGGTGCCGAGTCTTTGCCTGGGCGGAGGCCGCCCATATTAACACTCTAGGCGCCGAGTCTTTGCCTGGGCGGAGACCGCCCGGATTCACACTCTGGGTGCCGAGTCTTTGCCTGGGCGGAGGCCGCCCGGATTCACTCTGGGTGCCGAGTCTTTGCCTGGGCGGAGGCCACTCGGACTCTCACTATGGGTGCTGAGTCTTTCCCTGCGCGGAGGCGGCCCGGACTCTCACTCTGGGCGCCGAGTCTTTGCCTGGGGGGAGACCGCCTGGATTCACACTCTGGGCGCCGAGTCTTTGCCTGGGCGGAGGCCGCCCGGATTTACACTCTGGGCGCCGAGTCTTTGCCTGGGTGAAGGCCGCCCGGACTCTCACTCTGGGCGCCGAGTCTTTGCCTAGGCGGAGGCTGCCTGGACTCTGTCTGGGCGCCGAGTCTTTGCCTGGGCGGAGGCCGCCCGGATTCACACTCTGGGCGCCGAGTCTTTGCCTGGGCGGAGGCCGCCCGGATTCACACTCTGGGCGCCGAGTCTTTGCCTGGGCGGAGACCGCCCGGATTCACACTCTGGGCGCCGAGTTTTTGCCTGGGCGGAGGCCGCCCAGATTCACACTCTGGACACCGAGTCTTTGCCTAGGCGAAGGCCGCCCGGACTCTCACTCTGGGCACCGAGTCTTTGCCTGGGCGGAGGCCGCCCGGATTCACACTCTGGGCGCCGAGTCTTTGCCTGGGCGGAGGCCGCCCATATTAACACTCTAGGCGCCGAGTCTTTGCCTGGGCGGAGGCCGCCCGGACTCTCACTCTGGGCGCCGAGTCTTTGCCTGGGCAGAGGCCGCCCGGATTCACACTCTGGGCGCCGAGTTTTTGCCTGGGCGGAGGCCGCCCGGATTCACTCTGGGTGCCGAGTCTTTGCCTGGGAGGAGGCTGCCCGGATTCACTATGGGTGCCGAGTCTTTGCCTGGGCGGAGGCCACTCGGACTCTCACTATGGGTGCTGAGTCTTTCCCTGCGCGGAGGCGGCCCGGACTCTCACTCTGGGCGCCGAGTCTTTGCCTGGGCGGAGGCCGCCCGGATTCACACTCTGGGCGCCGAGTCTTTGCTGTGCGAAGGCCGCCCATATTCACACTTTTGGTTCCGAGTCTGCCTGGGCAGAGGCCGCCCGGATTTACACTCTGGGCGCCGAGTCTTTGCCTAGGCGGAGGCCGCCCGGATTCACACTCTGGGCGCCGAGTCTTTGCCTGGGCGGAGACCGCCCGGATTCACACTCTGGGCGCCGAGTCTTTGCCTGGGCGGAGGCTGCCCGGATTCACTCTGGGTGCCGAGTCTTTGCCTGGGCGGAGGCCGCTCGGACTCTCACTCTGGGTGCTGAGTCTTTCCCTGCGCGGAGGCGGCCCGGACTCTCACTCTGGGCGCTGAGTCTTTGCCTGGGCGGAGACCGCCCGGATTCACACTCTGGGCGCCGAGTCTTTGCCTGGGCGGAGACCGCCCGGATTCACACTCTGGGCGCCGAGTCTTTGCCTGGGCGGAGACCGCCCGGATTCACACTCTGGGCGCCGAGTCTTTGCCTGGGCGGAGGCCGCCCGGATTCACACTCTGGGCGTCGAGTCTTTGCCTGGGCGGAGGCTGCCCAGATTAACACTCTGGGCGCCGAGTCTTTGCCTGGGCAAAGGCCGCCCAGACTCTCACTCTGGGCGCCGAGTCTTTACCTGGGCGGAGGCCGCCCGGATTCACACTCTGGGCGCCAAGTCTTTGCCTGGGCGGAGGCCACCCTGAATCACACTCTGGGCGCGAGTCTTTGCCTGGGCGGAGGCCGCCCGGATTCACACTCTGGGCGCCGTGTCTTTGCCTGGGCGGAGGCCGCTTGGACTCTCACTCTGGGTGCTGAGTCTCCCTGCGTGGAGGCGGCCCGGACTCTCACTCTGGGCGCCGAGTTTTTGCCTGGGCGGAGGCGGCCCGGATTCACACTCTGGGCGCCGAGTCTTTGCCTGGGCGGAGGCCGCCCGGATTCACACTCTGGGTGCCGAGTTTTTGCCTGGGCGGAGGCCGCCCGGATTCACACTCTGGGTGCCGAGTCTTTGCCTGGGCGGAGGCCGCCCAGATTAACACTCTGGGCGCCGAGTCTTTGCCTGGGCGGAGGCCGCCTGGACTCTCACTGTGGGCGCCGAGTCTTTGCCTGGGCGGAGGCCGCCCGGATTCATACTCTGGGCGCCGAGTCTTTGCCTGGGCGGAGGCCGCCCGGATTCACACTATGGGCGCCGAGTCTTTGCCTGGGCGGAGGCCGCCAAGATTAACACTGGGCGCAGAGTCTTTGCCTGGGCGGTGGCCACTCGGACTCTCACTCTGGGTGCTGAGTCTTTGCCTGGGCGTAGGTGGCCCGGACTCTCACTCTGGGCGCCGAGTCTTTGCCTGGGCAGAGACCGCCTGGATTCACACTCTGGGCGCCGAGTCTTTGCCTGGGCGGAGGCCGCCCGGATTCACACTCTGGGCGCCGAGTCTTTGCCTGGGCGGAGACCGCCCGGATTCACACTCTGGGCGCCGAGTCTTTGCCTGGGCGGAGGCCGCCCGGATTCACACTCTGGGCGCTGAGTCTTTGCCTGGGCGGTGGCCGCCCAAATTCACACTCTGGGCGCCGAATCTTTGCTGTGCGAAGGCTGCCCATATTCACAGTCTGGGCGCCGAGTCTTTGCCTGGGCAGAGGCCGCCCGGATTTACACTCTGGGTGCCGAGTCCTTGCCTAGGTGGAGGCCGCCCGGACCCCAGGCGCCGAGTCTTTGCCTGGGCGGAGGCTGTACGGGCTCACACTCTGGGCGCCGAGTCTTTGCCTGGACGGAGACCGCCCAGATTCACACTCTGGGCGCCGAGTCCTTGCCTGGGTGGAGGCTGCCCGGACCCCGGGCGCCGAGTCTTTGCCTGGGTGGAGGCTGCACGGGCTCACACTCTGGGCGCCGAGTCTTTGCCTGGGCGGAGGCCGCCCGGATTCACACTCTGGGTGCCAAGTCATTGCCCAGGCGGAAGCCGCCCATATTCACACTCTTGGTGCCGAGTCTTTGCCTGGGCAGAGGCCGTCCGGATTTACACTCTGGGCGCCGAGTCTTTGCCTAGGCGAAGGCCGCCCGGACTCTCACTCTGGGCGCCGAGTCTTTGCCTGGGCGGAGGCCGCCAAGATTAACACTGGGCGCAGAGTCTTTGCCTGGGCGGAGGCCGCTCGGACTCTCACTCTGGGTGCTGAGTCTTTCCCTGCGTGGAGGCCGACTGGATTCATTCTGGGTGCCGAGTCTTTGCCTGGGCGGAGGCCGCCCGAAATCACACTCTGGGCACCGAGTCTTTACTGTGCGAAGGCCGCCCATATTCACACTCATGGCGCCGAGCCTTTGCCTGGGCGGAGGCCGCCCGGATTCACACTCTGGGCGCCGAGTCTTTGCCTGGGCGGAGGCCGCCCGAATTCACTCTCTGGGCGCCGAGTCTTTGCTGTGCGAAGGCCGCCCATATTCACACTCATGGCGCCGAGTCTTTGCCTGGGCAGAGGCCGCCCGGATTTACACTCTGGGCGCCGAGTCTTTGCCTAGGCGGAGGCCGCCCATATTCACACTCTGGGTGCCGAGTCCTTGCCTGGGTGGAGGCCGCCCGGACCCCGGGCGCCGAGTCTTTGCCTGGGCGGAGGCTGTACGGGCTCACACTCTGGGCGCGAGTCTTTGCCTGGGCGGAGGCCGCCCGGATTCACACTCTGGGTGCCGAGTCTTTGCCTAGGCGGAGGCCGCCCATATTCACACTCTGGGCGCCGAGTCTTTGCCTTGGCAGAGGCCGCCCGGATTTACACTCTGGGCGCCGAGTCTTTGCCTAGGCGGAGGCTGCCCGGACTCTCACTCTGGGCGCCGAATCTTTGCCTGGGCGGAGGCCGCCCGGACTCTCACTCTGGGCGTCGAGTCTTTACCTGGGCGGAGGCCGCCCGGATTCACACTCTGGACGCCGAGTCTTTGCCTGGGCGGAGGCCACCCGGATTCACACTCTGGGCGCCGAGTCTTTGCCTGGGCGGAGGCCGCCCGGATTCACACTCTGGGTGCCGTGTCTTTGCCTGGGCGGAGGCCGCTTGGACTCTCACTCTGGGTGCTGAGTCTTTCCCTGCGCGGAGGCGGCCCGGACTCTCACTCTGGGCGCCGAGTCTTTGCCTGGGCGGAGACCGCCCGGATTCACACTCTGGGTGCCGAGTCTTTGCCTGGGCGGAGGCCGCTTGGACTCTCACTCTGGGCGCAGAGTCTTTGCCTGGGCGGAGACCGCCTGGATTCACACTCTGGGCGCCGAGTCCTTGCCTGGGCGGAGGCCGCCCGGATTCACACTCTGGGCGCCGAGTCTTTGCCTGGGCGGAGACCGCCCGGATTCACACTCTGGGCGCCGAGACTTTGCCTGGGTGGAGGCCGCCCGAATTCACACTCTGGGCGCCGAGTCTTTGATGTGCGAAGGCCGCCCATATTCACAGTCTGGGCGCCGAGTCTTTGCCTAGGCGGAGGCCGCCCATATTCACACTCTGGGTGCCGACTCCTTGCCTAGGTGGAGGCCGCCCGGACCCCGTGCGCCGAGTCTTTGCCTGGGCGGAGGCTGTACGGGCGCACACTCTGGGCGCCGAGTCTTTGCCTGGACGGAGACCGCCCAGATTCACACTCTGGGCGCCGAGTCTTTGCCTGGGCGGAGGCCGCCCGGATTCACACTCTGGACGCCGAGTCTTTGCCTGGGCGGAGGCCGCCAAGATTAGCACTGGGCGCAGAGTCTTTGCCTGGGCGGAGGCCGCTCGGACTCTCACTCTGGGTGCTGATTCTTTCCCTGCGCGGAGGTGGCCCGGACTCTCACTCTGGGCGCCGAGTCTTTGCCTGGGCGGAGACCGCCTGGATTCACACTCTGGGCGCCGAGTCTTTGCCTGGGCGGAGGCCGCCCGGATTCACACTCTGGGCGCCGAGTCTTTGCCTGGGCGGAGACCGCCCAGATTCACACTCTGGGCGCCAAGTCTTTGCCTGGGCGGAGGCCACCCGGATTCACACTCTGGGCGCCGAGTCTTTGCCTGGGCGGAGGCCGCCCGAATTCACACTCTGGGCGCCGAGTCTTTGCTGTGCGAAGGCCGCCCATATTCACAGTCTGGGCGCCGAGTCTTTGCCTAGGCGGAGGCCGCCCATATTCACACTCTGGGTGCCGAGTCCTTGCCTAGGTGGAGGCCGCCCGGACCCTGGGCGCCGAGCCTTTGCCTGGGCGTAGGCTGTACGGGCTCACACTCTGGGCGCCGAGTCTTTGCCTGGGCGGAGGCCGCCCGGATTCACACTCTGGGTGCCAAGTCTTTGCCTAGGCGGAGGCCGCCCATATTCACACTCTGGGCGCCGAGTCTTTGCCTGGGCAGAGGCCGCCCGGATTTACACTCTGGGCGCCGAGTCTTTGCTTGGGCGGAGGCCGCCCGGACTTTCACTCTGGGTGCCGAGTCTTTCCCTGCACGGAGGCCGACCGGATTCATTCTGGGTGCCGAGTCTTTGCTTGGGCGGAGGCCGCCCGGACTTTCACTCTGGGTGCCGAGTCTTTCCCTGCACGGAGGCCACCCGGATTCACACTCTGGGCGCCAAGTCTTTGCTTGGGCGGAGGCCGCCCGGACTCCGGGCGCCGAGTCTTTGCCTGGGCGGAGGCTGCCCGGACTCACACTCTGGGCGCCGAGTCTTTGCCTGGGCGGAGGCCTCTCAGATTAACTCTCTGGGTGCCGAGCTTTTGCCTGGGCAGAGGCCGCCCAGATTCACACTCTGGGCGCCGAGTCTTTGCCTGGGCGGAGGCCGCTTGGACTCTCACTCTGGGTGCTGAGTCTTTCCCTGCGCAGAGGTGGCCCGGACTCTCACTCTGGGCGCCGAGTCTTTGCCTGGGCGGAGACCGCCTGGATTCACACTCTGGGCGCCGAGTCTTTGCCTGGGCGGAGGCCGCCCGGATTCACACTCTGGGCGCCGAGTCTTTGCCTGGGCGGAGACCGCCCGGATTCACACTCTGGGCGCCGAGTCTTTGCCTGGGCGGAGACCGCCCGAATTCACACTCTGGGCGCCGAGTCTTTGCCTGGGCGGAGGCCACCCGGATTCACACTCTGGGCGCCGAGTCTTTGCCTGGGCGGAGGCCGCCCGAATTCACACTCTGGGCGCCGAGTCTTTGCCTGGGCGGAGGCCACCCGGATTCACACTCTGGGCGCTGAGTCGTTGCCTGGGCGGAGGCCGCATGGACTCTCACTCTGGGCACTGAGTCTTTCCCTGCCGGAGGCGGCCCGGACTCTCACTCTGGGCGCCGAGTCTTTGCCTGGGCGGAGGCCGCCCAGATTAACACTCTGGGTGCCGAGTCTTTGCCTGGGCGGAGGCCGCCTGGACTCTCATTGTGGGCGCCGAGTCTGCCTGGGCGGAGGCCGCCCGGATTTACACTCTGGGCGCCGAGTCTTTGCCTGGGCGGAGACCGCGTGGATTCACACTCTGGGCGCCGAGTCTTTGCCTGGGCGAAGGTCGCCCGGACTCTCACTCTGGGCGCCGAGTCTTTACCTGGGCGGAGGCCGCCCAGATTCACACTCTGGGCGCCGTGTTTTTGCCTGGGCGGAGGCCGCACAGATTCACACTCTGGGCACCGAGTCTTTGCCTGGGCGAAGGTCGCCCGGACTCTCACTCTGGGCGCCGTGTTTTTGCCTGGGCGGAGGCCGCACGGATTCACACTCTGGGCGCCGAGTCTTTGCCTGGGCGGAGACCGCCCGGATTCACACTCTGGGCACCGAGTCTTTGCCTGGGCGGAGGCCTCCCCGGATTCACTCTGAGTGCCGAGCCTTTACCTGGGCGGAGGCCGCTCGGACTCTCACTCTGGGTGCTGAGTCTTTGCCTGCGCGGAGGCGGCCCGGACTCTCACTCTGGGCGCCGAGTCTTTGCCTGGGCGGAGGCCGCCCGGATTCACACTCTGGGTGCCGTGTCTTTGCCTGGGCGGAGGCCGCTTGGACTCTCACTCTGGGTGCTGAGTCTTTCCCTGCGCGGAGGCGGCCCGGACTCTCACTCTGGGCGCCGAGTCTTTGCCTGGGCGGAGGCCGCCCAGATTAACACTCTGGGTGCAGAGTCTTTGCCTGGGCGAAGACCGCCCGGACTCTCACTGTGGGCGCCGAGTCTTTGCCTGGGCGGAGACCGCCTGGATTCACACTCTGGGCGCCGAGTCTTTGCCTGGGCGGAGGCCGCCCGGATTCACACTCTGGGCGCAGAGTCTTTGCCTGAGCGGAGACCGCCCGGATTCACACTCTGGGCGCCGAGTCTTTGCCTGGGCGGAGGCCGCCCGGATTCACTCTGGGTGCCGAGTCTTTGCCTGGGCGGAGGCCGCTCGGACTCTCACTCTGGGTGCTGAGTCTTTCCCTGCGCGGAGGTGGCCCGGACTCTCACTCTGGGCGCAGAGTCTTTGCCTGGGCGGAGACCGCCTGGATTCACACTCTGGGCGCCGAGTCTTTGCCTGGGCGGAGGCCGCCCGGATTCACACTCTGGGCGCCGAGTCTTTGCCTAGGCGGAGGCAGCCCGGACTCTCACTCTGGGCGCCGAGTCTTTGCCTAGGCGAAGTCCGCCCGGACTCTCACTCTGGGCGCCGAGTCTTTGCCTGGGCGGAGGCCGCTTGGACTCTCACTCTGGGTGCTGAGTCTTTCCCTGCGCGGAGGCTGCCCGGATTCACACTCTGGGCGCCGAGTCTTTGCCTGGGCGGAGGCTGCCCGGATTCACACTCTGGGCGCCGAGTCTTTGCCTGGGCGGAGGCCGCCCGGATTCACACTCTGGGCGCCGTGTCTTTGCCTGGCGGAGGCCGCTTGGACTCTCACTCTGGGTGCTGAGTCTTTCCCTGCGCGGAGGCAGCCCGGACTCTCACTCTGGGCGCCGAGTCTTTGCCTGGGTGGAGGCCGCCCGGATTCACACTCTGGGCGCCGAGTTTTTGCCTGGGCGGAGGCCGCCCGGATTCACACTCTGGGTGACGAGTCTTTGCCTGGGCGGAGACCGCCCGGATTCACACTCTGGGCGCCGAGTCTTTGCCTGGGCGGAGGCCGCCCGGATTCACTCTGAGTGCCGAGTCTTTACCTGGGCGGAGGCCGCTCGGACTCTCACTCTGGGTGCTGAGTCTTTCCCTGCGCGGAGGCATCCCGGACTCTAACTCTGGGCGCTGAGTCTTTGCCTGGGCGGAGACCGCTTGGACTCTCACTCTGGGTGCTGAGTCTTTCCCTGCGCGGAGGCAGCCCGGATTCACACTCTGGGCGCCGTGTCTTTGCCTGGGCGGAGGCCGCTTGGACTCTCACTCTGGGTGCTGAGTCTTTCCCTGCGCGGAGGCAGCCCGGACTCTCACTCTGGGCGCCGAGTCTTTGCCTGGGTGGAGGCCGCCCGGATTCACACTCTGGGCGCCGAGTTTTTGCCTGGGCGGAGGCCGCCCGGATTCACACTCTGGGCGACGAGTCTTTGCCTGGGTGGAGACCGCCCGGATTCACACTCTGGGCGCCGAGTCTTTGCCTGGACGGAGGCCGCCCGGATTCACTCTGAGTGCCGAGTCTTTACCTGGGCGGAGGCCGCTCGGACTCTCACTCTGGGTGCTGAGTCTTTCCCTGTGCGGAGGCGGCCCGGACTCTAACTCTGGGCGCTGAGTCTTTGCCTGGGCGGAGACCGCCCGGATTCACACTCTGGGCGCCATGTCTTTGCCTGGGCGGAGGCCGCCTGGACTCTCACTCTGGGCGCCGAGTCTTTGCCTGGGTGGAGGCCGCCCGGATTCACACTCTGGGCGCCGAGTTTTTGCCTGGGCGGAGGCCGCCCGGATTCACACTCTGGGCGACGAGTCTTTGCCTGGGTGGAGACCGCCCGGATTCACACTCTGGGCGCCGAGTCTTTGCCTGGACGGAGGCCGCCCGGATTCACTCTGAGTGCCGAGTCTTTACCTGGGCGGAGGCCGCTCGGACTCTCACTCTGGGTGCTGAGTCTTTCCCTGTGCGGAGGCGGCCCGGACTCTAACTCTGGGCGCTGAGTCTTTGCCTGGGCGGAGACCGCGTGGATTCACACTCTGGGCGCCGAGTCTTTGCCTGGGCGAAGGTCGCCCGGACTCTCACTCTGGGCGCCGAGTCTTTACCTGGGCGGAGGCCGCCCAGATTCACACTCTGGGCGCCGAGAGTCTGCCTGGGCGGAGGCCGCCCGGATTCACACTCTGGGCGCCGTGTCTTTGCCTGGGGCGGAGGCCGCTTGGACTCTCACTCTGGGCGCCGAGTCCTTGCCTGGGCGGAGGCCGCCCGGATTCACACTCTGGGCGCCGAGCCTTTGCCTGGGCGGAGGCCACCCGGATTCACACTCTTGGCACCGAGTCTTTGCCTGGGCGGAGGACGCCCAGATTCACACTCTGGGCGCCGAGTCTTTGCCTGGGCGGAGTTCACCCAGATTAACACTCTGGGTGCCGAGTCTTTGCCTGGGTGGAGGCTGCCCGTATTCACACTCTGGGCGCCGAGTTTTTGCCTGGGCGGAGGCCGCCCGGACTCACACTCTGGGCGCCGAGTCTTTGCCTGGGCGGAGGCCGCCCGGATTCACACTCTGGGCGCCGAGTCTTTGCCTGGGCGGAGGCTGCCCGGATTCACACTCTGGGCGCCGAGTCTTTGCCTGGGCGGAGGCCGCTCGGACCCCGGGCGCCGAGTCTTTGCCTGGGCGGAGGCTGTACGGGCTCACACTATTGTCGCCGAGTCTTTGCCTGGACGGAGACCGCCCGGATTCACACTCTGGGCGCCGAGTCCTTGCCTGGGTGGAGGCTGCCCGGACCCCGGGCGCCGAGTCTTTGCCTGGGTGGAGACTGCACGGGCTCACACTCTGGGCGCCGAGTCTTTGCCTGGGCGGAGGCCTCCCGGATTTACACTCTGGGTGCCGAGTTTTTGCCTAGGCGGAGGCCGCCCATATTCACACTCTGGGCGCCGAGTCTTTGCCTGGGCAGAGGCCGCCCGGATTTACACTCTGGGCGCCGAGTCTTTGCCTAGGCGGAGGCAGCCCGGACTCTCACTCTGGGCGCCGAGTCTTTGCCTAGGCGAAGTCCGCCCGGACTCTCACTCTGGGCGCCGAGTCTTTACCTGGGCGGAGGCCGCCCGGATTCACACTCTGGACGCCGAGTCTTTGCCTGGGCGGAGGCCATCCGGATTCACACTCTGGGCGCCGAGTTTTTGCCTGGGCGGAGGCCGCCCGGATTCACACTCTGGGCGCCGTGTCTTTGCCTGGGCGGAGGCCGCATGGACTCTCACTCTGGGTGCTGAGTCTTTCCCTGCGCGGAGGCGGCCCGGACTCTCACTCTGGGCGCCGAGGCTTTGCCTGGGCGGAGGCCGCCCAGATTAACACTCCGGGTGCCGAGTCTTTGCCTGGGCGGAGGCCGCCTGGACTCTCATTGTGGGCGCCAAGTCTGCCTGGGCGGAGGCCGCCCGGATTCACACTCTGGGCGCCGAGTCTTTGCCTGGGTGGAGGCCGCCCGGATTCACACTCTGGGCGCCGAGTTTTTGCCTGGGCGGAGGCCGCCCGGATTCACACTCTGGGCAACGAGTCTTTGCCTGGGCGGAGACCGCCCGGATTCACACCCTGGGCGCCGAGTCTTTGCCTGGGCGGAGGCCGCCCGGATTCACTCTGAGTGCCGAGTCTTTACCTGGGCGGAGGCCGCTCGGACTCTCACTCTGGGTGCTGAGTCTTTCCCTGCGCGGAGGCGGCCCGGACTCTCACTCTGGGCGTCGAGTCTTTGCCTGGGCGGAGGCCGCGTGGATTCACACTCTGGGCGCCGACTCTTTGCCTGGGCGAAGGTCGCCAGGACTCTCACTCTGGGCGCCGAGTCTTTACCTGGGCGGAGGCCGCCCAGATTCACACTCTGGGCGCCGAGTGTCTGCCTGGGCGGAGGCCGCCCGGATTCACACTCTGGGCGCCGTGTCTTTGCTTGGGGCGGAGGCCGCTTGGACTCTCACTCTGGGTGCTGAGTCTTTCCCTGCGCTGAGGCGGCCCGGACTCTCACTCTGGGCGTCGAGTCTTTGCCTGGGCGGAGGCCGCCTGGATTCACACTTTTGGCACCGAGTCTTTGCCTGGGCGGAGGACGCCCAGATTCACACTCTGGGCGCCGAGTCTTTGCCTGGGCGGAGGCCGCCCAGATTAACACTCTGGGTGCCGAGTCTTTGCCTGGGTGGAGGCTGCCCGTATTCACACTCTGGGCGCCGAGTTTTTGCCTGGGCGGAGGCCGCCCGGACTCACACTCTGGGCGCCGAGTCTTTGCCTGGGCGGAGGCCGCCCGGATTCACACTCTGGGCGCCGAGTCATTGCCTGGGCGGAGGCTGCCCGGATTCACACTCTGGGCGCCGAGTATTTGCCTGGGCGGAGGCCGCCCGGATTCACACTCTGGGCGCCGTGTCTTTACCTGGGCGGAGGCCGCCCAGATTCACACTCTGGGCGCCGAGTGTCTGCCTGGGCGGAGGCCGCCCGGATTCACACTCTGAGTGCCGAGTCTTTACCTGGGCGGAGGCCGCTCGGACTCTCACTCTGGGTGCTGAGTCTTTCCCTGCGCGGAGGCGGCCCGGACTCTAACTCTGGGCGCTGAGTGTTTGCCTGGGCGGAGACCACGTGGATTCACACTCTGGGCGCCGAGTCTTTGCCTGGGCGAAGGTCGCCCGGACTCTCACTCTGGGCGCCGAGTCTTTACCTGGGCGGAGGCCGCCCAGATTCACACTCTGGGCGCCGAGAGTCTGCCTGGGCGGAGGCCGCCCGGATTCACACTCTGGGCGCCGTGTCTTTGCCTGGGGCGGAGGCCGCTTGGACTCTCACTCTGGGTGCTGAGTCTTTCCCTGCGCTGAGGCGGCCCGGACTCTCACTCTGGGCGCCGAGTCTTTGCCTGGGCTTAGGCCGCCCGGATTCACACTCTGGGCGCCGAGCCTTTGCCTGGGCGGAGGCCGCCCGGATTCACACTCTTGGCACCGAGTCTTTGCCTGGGCGGAGGACGCCCAGATTCACACTCTGGGCGCCGAGTCTTTGCCTGGGCGGAGGCCACCCAGATTAACACTCTAGGTGCCGAGTCTTTGCCTGGGTGGAGGCTGCCCGTATTCACACTCTGGGCGCCGAGTTTTTGCCTGGGCGGAGGCCGCCCGGACTCACACTCTGGGCGCCGAGTCTTTGCCTGGGCGGAGGCCGCCCCGGATTCACACTCTGGGCGCCGAGTCTTTGCCTGGGCGGAGGCTGCCCGGATTCACACTCTGGGCGCCGAGTCTTTGCCTGGGCGGAGGCCGCTCGGACCCCGGGCGCCGAGTCTTTTCCTGGGCGGAGGCTGTACGGGCTCACACTATTGTCGCCGAGTCTTTGCCTGGACGGAGACCGCCCGGATTCACACTCTGGGCGCCGAGTCCTTGCCTGGGTGGAGGCTGCCCGGACCCCGGGCGCCGAGTCTTTGCCTGGGTGGAGACTGCACGGGCTCACACTCTGGGCGCCGAGTCTTTGCCTGGGCGGAGGCCTCCCGGATTTACACTCTGGGTGCCGAGTTTTTGCCTAGGCGGAGGCCGCCCATATTCACACTCTGGGCGCCGAGTCTTTGCCTGGGCAGAGGCCGCCCGGATTTACACTCTGGGCGCCGAGTCTTTGCCTAGGCGGAGGCAGCCCGGACTCTCACTCTGGGCGCCGAGTCTTTGCCTAGGCGAAGTCCGCCCGGACTCTCACTCTGGGCGCCGAGTCTTTCCCTGCGCGGAGGCGGCCCGGACTCTCACTCTGGGCGCCGAGTCTTTGCCTGGGCGGAGGCCGCCCAGATTAACACTCTGGGTGCCGAGCCTTTGCCTGGGCGGAGGCCGCCTGGACTCTCATTGTGGGCGCCGAGTCTGCCTGGGCGGAGGCCGCCCGGATTCACACTCTGGGCGCCGAGTCTTTGCCTGGGTGGAGGCCGCACGGATTCACACTCTGGGCGCTGAGTTTTTGCCTGGGCGGAGGCCGCCCGGATTCACACTCTGGGCGACGAGTCTTTGCCTGGGCGGAGACCGCCCGGATTCACACTCTGGGCGCCGAGTCTTTGCCTGGGCGGAGGCCGCCCGGATTCACTCTGAGTGCCGAGTCTTTACCTGGGCGGAGGCCGCTCGGACTCTCACTCTGGGTGCTGAGTCTTTCCCTGCGCGGAGGCGGCCCGGACTCTAACTCTGGGCGCTGAGTCTTTGCCTGGGCGGAGACCGCGTGGATTCACACTCTGGGCGCCGACTCTTTGCCTGGGCGAAGGTCGCCCGGACTCTCACTCTGGGCGCCGAGTCTTTACCTGGGCGGAGGCCGCCCAGATTCACACTCTGGGCGCCGAGTGTCTGCCTGGGCGGAGGCCGCCCGGATTCACACTCTGGGTGCCGTGTCTTTGCCTGGGGCGGAGGCCGCTTGGACTTTCACTCTGGGTGCTGAGTCTTTCCCTGCGCTGAGGCGGCCCGGACTCTCACTCTGGGCGTCGAGTCTTTGCCTGGGCGGAGGCCGCCTGGATTCACACTCTTGGCACCGAGTCTTTGCCTGGGCGGAGGACGCCCAGATTCACACTCTGGGCGCCGAGTCTTTGCCTGGGCGGAGGCCGCCCAGATTAACACTCTGGGTGCCGAGTCTTTGCCTGGGTGGAGGCTGCCCGTATTCACACTCTGGGTGCCGAGTTTTTGCCTGGGCGGAGGCCGCCCGGACTCACACTCTGGGCGCCGAGTCTTTGCCTGGGCGGAGGCCGCCCGGATTCACACTCTGGGCGCCGAGCCATTGCCTGGGCGGAGGCTGCCCGGATTCACACTCTGGGCGCCGAGTCTTTGCCTGGGCGGAGGCCGCCCGGATTCACACTCTGGGCGCCGTGTCTTTGCCTGGGCGGAGGCCGCTTGGACTCTCACTCTGGGTGCTGAGTCTTTCCCTGCGGGGAGGCGGCCCGGACTCTCACTCTGGGCGCCGAGACTTTGCCTGGGCGGAGGCCGCTTGGACTCTCACTCTGGGTGCTGAGTCTTTCCCTGCGCGGAGGCGGCCCGGACTCTCACTCTGGGCGCCGAGTCTTTGCCTGGGCGGAGGCCGCCCGGATTCACACTCTGGGCGCCGAGTCTTTGCCTGGGCGGAGGCCGCCCGGATTCACACCCTGGGCGCAGGGTCTTTGCCTGGGCGGAGGCCGCCCAGATTCACACTCTGGGCGCCGAGTCCTTGCCTGGGCGGAGGCCGCCCAGATTCACACACTGGGCGCTGAGTCTTTGCCTGGGCGGAGGCCGCTTGGACTCTCACTCTGGGTGCTGAGTCTCCCTGCGTGGAGGCGGCCCGGACTCTCACTCTGGGCGCCGAGTCTTTGCCTGGGCGGAGGCCGCCCGGATTCACACTCTGGGCGCCGAGTCTTTGCCTGGACGGAGGCCGCCCGGATTCACACTCTGGGCGCCGAGTCTTTGCCTGGGCGGAGGCCTCCCGGATTCACACTCTGGGTGCCGAGTTTTTGCCTAGGCGGAGGCCGCCCATATTCACACTCTGGGCGCCGAGTCTTTGCCTGGGCAGAGGCCGCCCGGATTTACACTCTGGGCGCCGAGTCTTTGCCTAGGCGGAGGTTGCCCGGACTCTCACTCTGGGCGCCGAGTCTTTGCCTAGGCGAAGTCCGCCCGGACTCTAACTCTGGGCGCCGAGTCTTTACCTGGGCGGAGGCCGCCCGGATTCACACTCTGGACGCCGAGTCTTTGCCTGGGCGGAGGCCATCCGGATTCACACTCTGGGCGCCGAGTTTTTGCCTGGGCGGAGGCCGCCCGGATTCACACTCTGGGCGCCGTGTCTTTGCCTGGGCGGAGGCCGCATGGACTCTCACTCTGGGTGCTGAGTCTTTCCCTGCGCGGAGGCGGCCCGGACTCTCACTCTGGGCGCCGAGTCTTTGCCTGGGCGGAGGCCGCCCAGATTAACACTCTGGGTGCCGAGTCTTTGCCTGGGCGGTGGCCGCCTGGACTCTCATTGTGGGCACCGAGTCTGCCTGGGCGGAGGCCGCCCGGATTCACACTCTGGGCGCCGAGTCTTTGCCTGGGTGGAGGCCGCCCGGATTCACACTCTGGGCGCCGAGTTTTTGCCTGGGCGGAGGCCGCCCGGATTCACACTCTGGGCGACGAGTCTTTGCCTGGGCGGAGACCGCCCGGATTCACACTCTGGGCGCCGAGTCTTTGCCTGGGCGGAGGCCGCCCGGATTCACTCTGAGTGCCGAGTCTTTACCTGGGCGGAGGCCGCTCGGACTCTCACTCTGGGTGCTGAGTCTTTCCCTGCGCGGAGGCGGCCCGGACTCTAACTCTGGGCGCTGAGTCTTTGCCTGGGCGGAGACCGCGTGGATTCACACTCTGGGCGCCGAGTCTTTGCCTGGGCGAAGGTCGCCCGGACTCTCACTCTGGGCGCCGAGTCTTTACCTGGGCGGAGGCCGCCCAGATTCACACTCTGGGCGCCGAGTGTCTGCCTGGGCGGAGGCCGCCCGGATTCACACTCTGGGCGCCGTGTCTTTGCCTGGGGCGGAGGCCGCTTGGACTCTCACTCTGGGTGCTGAGTCTTTCCCTGCGCTGAGGCGGCCCGGACTCTCACTCTGGGCGTCGAGTCTTTGCCTGGGCGGAGGCCGCCTGGATTCACACTCTTGGCACCGAGTCTTTGCCTGGGCGGAGGACGCCCAGATTCACACTCTGGGCGCCGAGTCTTTGCCTGGGCGGAGGCCGCCCAGATTAACACTCTGGGTGCCGAGTCTTTGCCTGGGTGGAGGCTGCCCGTATTCACACTCTGGGCGCCGAGTTTTTGCCTGGGCGGAGGCCGCCCGGACTCACACTCTGGGCGCCGAGTCTTTGCCTGGGCGGAGGCCGCCCGGATTCACACTCTGGGCGCCGAGCCATTGCCTGGGCGGAGGCTGCCCGGATTCACACTCTGGGCGCCGAGTCTTTGCCTGGGCAGAGGCCGCCCGGATTCACACTCTGGGCGCCGTGTCTTTGCCTGGGCGGAGGCCGCTTGGACTCTCACTCTGGGTGCTGAGTCTTTCCCTGCGGGGAGGCGGCCCGGACTCTCACTCTGGGCGCCGAGTCTTTGCCTGGGCGGAGGCCGCCCGGATTCAAGCTCTGGGCGCCGAGACTTTGCCTGGGCGGAGGCCGCTTGGACTCTCACTCTGGGTGCTGAGTCTTTCCCTGCGCGGAGGCGGCCCGGACTCTCACTCTGGGCGCCGAGTCTTTGCGTGGGCGGAGGCCGCCCGGATTCACACTCTGGGCGCCGAGTCTTTGCCTGGGCGGAGGCCGCCCGGATTCACACTCTGGGCGCAGGGTCTTTGCCTGGGCGGAGGCCGCCCAGATTCACACTCTGGGCGCCGAGTCCTTGCCTGGGCGGAGGCCGCCCAGATTCACACACTGGGCGCTGAGTCTTTGCCTGGGCGCAGGCCGCTTGGACTCTCACTCTGGGTGCAGAGTCTTTCCCTGCGCGGAGGCGGCCCGCACTCTCTTTCTGGTTGCCGAGTCTTTGCCTGGGCGGAGACGGCCTGGATTCACACTCTGGGCGCCGTGTCTTTGCCTGGGCGGAGGCCGCCCGGATTCACACTCTGGGCGCCGAGTCTTTGCCTGGGCGGAGGCCGCCCGGATTCACACTGTGGGCGCAGAGTCTTTGCCTGGGCGGAGGCCGCCCGGATTCACACTCTGGGCGCCGAGTCTTTGCCTGGGCGGAGGCCTCCCGGATTCACACTCTGGGCGCCGAGTCTTTCCTGTGCGAAGGCCGCCCATATTCACACTCTGGGCGCCGAGTCTTTGCCTGGGCAGAGGCCGCCCGGATTTACAGTCTGGGCGCCGAGTCTTTGCCTAGGCGGAGGCCGCCCATAATCACACTCTGGGTGCCGAGTCCTTGCCTGGGTGGAGGCCGCCGGGACCCCGGGCGCCGAGTCTTTGCCTGGGCGGAGGCTGCCCGGATTCACACTCTGGGTGCCGAGTCTTTGCCTGGGCAGAGGCCGCCCAGATTCACACTCTGGGCGCCGAGTGTTTGCCTGGGCGGAGGCCGCCCGGATCCACTCTGGGTGCCGAGTCTTTCCCTGTGCGGAGGCGGCCCGGACTCTCACTCTGGGCGCCGAGTCTTTGCCTGGGCGGAGACCGCCTGGATTCACACTCTGGGCGCCGTGTTTTTGCCTGGGCGGAGGCCGCACGGATTCACACTCTGGGCGCCGAGTCTTTGCCTGGGCGGAGACCGCCCGGATTCACACTCTGGGCACCGAGCCTTTGCCTGGGCGGAGGCCGCCCCGGATTCACACTCTGGGCGCCGAGTTATTGCCTGGGCGGAGGCCGCTCGGACCCCGGGCGCCGAGTCTTTGCCTGGGCGGAGGCTGTACGGGCTCACACTATTGTCGTCGAGTCTTTGCCTGGACGGAGACCGCCCGGATTCACACTCTGGGTGCCGAGTCCTTGCCTGGGTGGAGGCTGCCCGGACCCCGGGCGCCGAGTCTTTGCCTGGGTGGAGACTGCACGGGCTCACACTCTGGGCGCCGAGTCTTTGCCTGGGCGGAGGCCTCCCGGATTCACACTCTGGGTGCCGAGTTTGTGCCTAGGCGGAGGCCGCCCATATTCACACTCTGGGCGCTGAGTCTTTGCCTGGGCAGAGGCCGCCCGGATTTACACTCTGGGCGCCGAGTCTTTGCCTAGGCGGAGGCAGCCCGGACTCTCACTCTGGGCGCCGAGTCTTTGCCTGGGCGAAGTCCGCCCGGACTCTCACTCTGGGCGCCGAGTCTTTACCTGGGCGGAGGCCGCCCGCATTCACACTCTGGACGCCGAGTCTTTGCCTGGGCGGAGGCCATCCGGATTCACACTCTGGGCGCCGAGTCTTTGCCTGGGCGGAGGCCGCCCGGATTCACACTCTGGGCGCCGCGTCTTTGCCTGGGCGGAGGCCGCATGGACTCTCACTCTGGGTGCTGAGTCTTTCCCTGCGCGGAGGCGGCCCGGACTCTCACTCTGGGCGCCGAGTCTTTGCCTGGGCGGAGGCCGCCCAGATTAACACTCTGGGTGCCGAGTCTTTGCCTGGGCGGAGGCCGCCTGGACTCTCATTGTGGGCGCCGAGTCTGCCTGGGCGGAGGCCGCCCGGATTCACACTCTGGGCGCCGAGTCTTTGCCTGGGTGGAGGCCGCCCGGATTCACACTCTGGGCGCCGAGTTTTTGCCTGGGCGGAGGCCGCCCGGATTCACACTCTGGGCGACGAGTCTTTGCCTGGGCGGAGACCGCCCGGATTCACACTCTGGGCGCCGAGTCTTTGCCTGGGCGGAGGCCGCCCAGATTAACACTCTGGGTGCCGAGTCTTTGCCTGGGCGGAGGCCGCCTGGACTCTCATTGTGGGCGCCGAGTCTGCCTGGGCGGAGGACGCCCGGATTCACACTCTGGGCGCCGAGTCTTTGCCTGGGTGGAGGCCGCCCGGATTCACACTCTGGGCGCCGAGTTTTTGCCTGGGCGGAGGCCACCCGGATTCACACTCTGGGCGACGAGTCTTTGCCTGGGCGGAGACCGCCCGGATTCACACTCTGGGTGCCGAGTCTTTACCTGGGCGGAGGCCGCTCGGACTCTCACTCTGGGTGCTGAGTCTTTCCCTGCGCGGAGGCGGCCCGGACTCTAACTCTGGGCGCTGAGTCTTTGCCTGGGCGGAGACCGCGTGGATTCACACTCTGGGCGCCGACTCTTTGCCTGGGCGAAGGTCGCCCGGACTCTCACTCTGGGCGCCGAGTCTTTACCTGGGCGGAGGCCGCCCAGATTCACACTCTGGGCGCCGAGTGTCTGCCTGGGCGGAGGCCGCCCGGATTCAGACTCTGGGCGCCGTGTCTTTGCCTGGGGCGGAGGCCGCTTGGACTCTCACTCTGGGTGCTGAGTCTTTCCCTGCGCTGAGGCGGCCTGGACTCTCACTCTGGGCGTCGAGTCTTTGCCTGGGCGGAGGCCGCCCGGATTCACACTCTGGGCGCCGAGCCTTTGCCTGGGCGGAGGCCGCCCGGATTCACACTCTTGGCACCGAGTCTTTGCCTGGGCGGAGGACGCCCAGATTCACACTCTGGGCGCAGAGTCTTTGCCTGGGCGGAGGCCGCCCAGATTAACACTCTGGGTGCCGAGTCTTTGCCTGGGTGGAGGCTGCCCGTATTCACACTCTGGGCGCCGAGTTTTTGCCTGGGCGGAGGCCGCCCGGACTCACACTCTGGGCGCCGAGTCTTTGCCTGGGTGGAGGCCGCCCGGATTCACACTCTGGGCGCCGAGTCTTTGCCTGGGCGGAGGCCGCCCGGATTCACACTCTGGGCGCCGAGTCTTTGCCTGGGCGGAGGCTGCCCGGACTCACACTCTGGGCGCCGAGTCTTTGCCTGGGCGGAGGCCGCCCGGATTCACACTCTGGGCGCCGTGTCTTTGCCTGGGCGGAGGCCGCTTGGACTCTCACTCTGGGTGCTGAGTCTTTCCCTGCGCGGAGGCGGCCCGGACTCTCACTCTGGGCGCCGAGTCTTTGCCTGGGCGGAGGCCGCCCGGAATTCAAACTCTGGGCGCCGAGACTTTGCCTGGGCGGAAGCCGCTTGGACTCTCACTCTGGGTGCTGAGTCTTTCCCTGCGCGGAGGTGGCCCGGACTCTCACTCTGGGCGCTGAGTCTTTGCCTGGGCGGAGGCCGCCCGGATTCACACTCTGGGCGCCGAGTCTTTGCCTGGGCGGAGGCCGCCCGGATTCACACTCTGGGCGCAGAGTCTTTGCCTGGGCGGAGGCTGCCCAGATTCACACTCTGGGCGCCGAGTCCTTGCCTGGGCGGAGGCCGTCCAGATTCACACACTGGGCGCTGAGTCTTTGCCTGGGCGGAGGCCGCTTGGACTCTCACTCTGGGTGCTGAGTCTTTCCCTGCGCGGAGGCGGCCCGGACTCTCACTCTGGGCGCCGAGTCTTTGCCTGGGCGGAGGCTGCCCGGATTCACACTCTGGGCGCCGAGTCTTTGCCTGGGCGGAGGCCGCCCGGATTCACACTCTGGGCGCCGTGTCTTTGCCTGGGCGGAGGCCGCTTGGACTCTCACTCTGGGTGCTGAGTCTTTCCCTGCGCGGAGGCAGCCCGGACTCTCACTCTGGGCGCCGAGTCTTTGCCTGGGTGGAGGCCGCCCGGATTCACACTCTGGGCGCCGAGTTTTTGCCTGGGCGGAGGCCGCCCGGATTCACACTCTGGGCGACGAGTCTTTGCCTGGGCGGAGACCGCCCGGATTCACACTCTGGGCGCCGAGTCTTTGCCTGGGCGGAGGCCGCCCCGGATTCACACTCTGGGCGCCGAGTCTTTGCCTGGGCGGAGGCCGCCCGGATTCACACTCTGGGCGCCGTGTCTTTGCCTGGGGCGGAGGCCGCTTGGACTCTCACTCTGGGTGCTGAGTCTTTCCCTGCGCTGAGGCGGCCCGGACTCTCACTCTGGGCGCCGAGTCTTTGCCTGGGCGGAGGCCGCCCGGATTCACACTCTGGGCGCCGAGCCTTTGCCTGGGCGGAGGCCGCCCGGATTCACACTCTTGGCACCGAGTCTTTGCCTGGGCGGAGGACGCCCAGATTCACACTCTGGGCGCCGAGTCTTTGCCTGGGCGGAGGCCACCCAGATTAACACTCTGGGTGCCGAGTCTTTGCCTGGGTGGAGGCTGCCCGTATTCACACTCTGGGCGCCGAGTTTTTGCCTGGGCGGAGGCCGCCCGGACTCACACTCTGGGCGCCGAGTCTTTGCCTGGGCGGAGGCCGCCTGGATTCACACTCTGGGCGCCGAGTCTTTGCCTGGGCGGAGGCTGCCCGGATTCACACTCTGGGCGCCGAGTCTTTGCCTGGGCGGAGGCCGCTCGGACCCCGGGCGCCGAGTCTTTGCCTGGGCGGAGGCTGTACGGGCTCACACTATTGTCGCCGAGTCTTTGCCTGGACGGAGACCGCCCGGATTCACACTCTGGGCGCCGAGTCCTTGCCTGGGTGGAGGCTGCCCGGACCCCGGGCGCCGAGTCTTTGCCTGGGTGGAGACTGCACGGGCTCACACTCTGGGCGCCGAGTCTTTGCCTGGGCGGAGGCCTCCCGGATTCACACTCTGGGTGCCGAGTTTTTGCCTAGGCGGAGGCCGCCCATATTCACACTCTGGGCGCCGAGTCTTTGCCTGGGCAGAGGCCGCCCGGATTTACACTCTGGGCGCCGAGTCTTTGCCTAGGCGGAGGCAGCCCGGACTCTCACTCTGGGCGCCGAGTCTTTGCCTAGGCGGAGGCAGCCCGGACTCTCACTCTGGGCGCCGAGTCTTTGCCTAGGCGAAGTCCGCCCGGACTCTCACTCTGGGCGCCGAGTCTTTACCTGGGCGGAGGCCGCCCGGATTCACACTCTGGACGCCGAGTCTTTGCCTGGGCGGAGGCCATCCGGATTCACACTCTGGGCGCCGAGTTTTTGCCTGGGCGGAGGCCGCCCGGATTCACACTCTGGACGCCGAGTCTTTGCCTGGGCGGAGGCCATCCGGATTCACACTCTGGGCGCCGAGTTTTTGCCTGGGCGGAGGCCGCCCGGATTCACACTCTGGGCGCCGTGTCTTTGCCTGGGCGGAGGCCGCATGGACTCTCACTCTGGGTGCTGAGTCTTTCCCTGCGTGGAGGCGGCCCGGACTCTCACTCTGGGCGCCGAGTCTTTGCCTGGGCGGAGGCCGCCCAGATTAACACTCTGGGTGCCGAGTCTTTGCCTGGGCGGAGGCCGCCTGGACTCTCATTGTGGGCGCCGAGTCTGCCTGGGCGGAGGCCGCCCGGATTCACACTCTGGGCGCCGAGTCTTTGCCTGGGTGGAGGCCGCCCGGATTCACACTCTGGGCGCCGAGTTTTTGCCTGGGCGGAGGCCGCCCGGATTCACACTCTGGGCGACGAGTCTTTGCCTGGGCGGAGACCGCCCGGATTCACACTCTGGGCGCCGAGTCTTTGCCTGGGCGGAGGCCGCCCGGATTCACTCTGAGTGCCGAGTCTTTACCTGGGCGGAGGCCGCTCGGACTCTCACTCTGGGTGCTGAGTCTTTCCCTGCGCGGAGGCGGCCCGGACTCTAACTCTGGGCGCTGAGTCTTTGCCTGGGCGGAGACCGCGTGGATTCACACTCTGGGCGCCGACTCTTTGCCTGGGCGAAGGTCGCCCGGACTCTCACTCTGGGCGCCGAGTCTTTACCTGGGCGGAGGCCGCTCAGATTCACACTCTGGGAGCCGAGTGTCTGCCTGGGCGGAGGCCGCCCGGATTCACACTCTGGGCGCCGTGTCTTTGCCTGGGGCGGAGGCCGCTTGGACTCTCACTCTGGGTGCTGAGTCTTTCCCTGCGCTGAGGCGGCCTGGACTCTCACTCTGGGCGTCGAGTCTTTGCCTGGGCGGAGGCCGCCTGGATTCACACTCTTGGCACCGAGTCTTTGCCTGGGCGGAGGACGCCCAGATTCACACTCTGGGCGCCGAGTCTTTGCCTGGGCGGAGGCCGCCCAGATTAACACTCTGGGTGCCGAGTCTTTGCCTGGGTGGAGGCTGCCCGTATTCACACTCTGGATGCCGAGTTTTTGCCTGGGCGGAGGCCGCCCGGACTCACACTCTGGGCGCCGAGTCTTTGCCTGGGCGGAGGCCGCCCGGATTCACACTCTGGGCGCCGAGCCATTGCTTGGGCGGAGGCTGCCCGGATTCACACTCTGGGCGCCGAGTCTTTGCCTGGGCGGAGGCCGCCCGGATTCACACTCTGGGCGCCGTGTCTTTGCCTGGGCGGAGGCCGCTTGGACTCTCACTCTGGGTGCTGAGTCTTTCCCTGCGGGGAGGCGGCCCGGACTCTCACTCTGGGCGCCGAGTCTTTGCCTGGGCGGAGGCCGCCCGGATTCAAGCTCTGGGCGCCGAGACTTTGCCTGGGCGGAGGCCGCTTGGACTCTCACTCTGGGTGCTGAGTCTTTCCCTGCGCGGAGGCGGCCCGTACTCTCACTCTGGGCGCCGAGTCTTTGCCTGGGCGGAGGCCGCCCAGATTCACACTCTGGGCGCCGAGTCTTTGCCTGGGCGGAGGCCGCCCGGATTCACACTCTGGGCGCAGGGCCTTTGCCTGGGCGGAGGCCGCCCAGATTCACACTCTGGGCGCCGAGTCCTTGCCTGGGCGGAGGCCGCCCAGATTCACACACTGGGCGCTGAGTCTTTGCCTGGGCGGAGGCCGCTTGGACTCTCACTCTGGGTGCTGAGTCTCCCTGCGTGGAGGCGGCCCGGACTCTCACTCTGGGCGCCGAGTCTTTGCCTGGGCGGAGGCCGCCCGGATTCACACTCTGGGCGCCGAGTCTTTGCCTGGGCGGAGGCCGCCCGGATTCACACTCTGGGCGCCGAGTCTTTGCCTGGGCGGAGGCCTCCCGGATTCACACTCTGGGTGCCGAGTTTTTGCCTAGGCGGAGGCCGCCCATATTCACACTCTGGGTGCCGAGTCTTTGCCTGGGCAGAGGCCGCCCGGATTTACTCTCTGGGCGCCGAGTCTTTGCCTAGGCGGAGGCAGCCCGGACTCTCACTCTGGGCGCCGAGTCTTTGCCTAGGCGAAGTCCGCCCGGACTCTCACTCTGGGCGCCGAGTCTTTACCTGGGCGGAGGCCGCCCGGATTCACACTCTGGACGCCGAGTCTTTGCCTGGGCGGAGGCCATCCGGATTCACACTCTGGGCGCCGAGTTTTTGCCTGGGCAGAGGCCGCCCGGATTTACAGTCTGGGCGCCGAGTCTTTGCCTAGGCGGAGGCCGCCCATAATCACACTCTGGGTGCCGAGTCCTTGCCTGGGTGGAGGCCGCCGGGACCCCGGGCGCCGAGTCTTTGCCTGGGCGGAGGCTGCCCGGATTCACACTCTGGGTGCCGAGTCTTTGCCTGGGCAGAGGCCGCCCAGATTCACACTCTGGGCGCCGAGTGTTTGCCTGGGCAGAGGCCGCCCGGATCCACTCTGGGTGCCGAGTCTTTGCCTGGGCGGAGGCCCCTCGGACTCTCACTCTGGGTGCTGAGTCTTTCCCTGTGCGGAGGCGGCCCGGACTCTCACTCTGGGCGCCGAGTCTTTGCCTGGGCGGAGACCGCCTGGATTCACACTCTGGGCACCGAGCCTTTGCCTGGGCGGAAGCCGCCCCGGATTCACACTCTGGGCGCCGAGTTTTTGCCTGGGCGGAGGCCGCTCGGACCCCGGGCGCCGAGTCTTTGCCTGGGCGGAGGCTGTACGGGCTCACACTATTGTCGTCGAGTCTTTGCCTGGACGGAGACCGCCCGGATTCACACTCTGGGTGCCGAGTCCTTGCCTGGGTGGAGGCTGCCCGGACCCCGGGCGCCGAGTCTTTGCCTAGGCGGAGGCAGCCCGGACTCTCACTCTGGGCGCCGAGTCTTTGCCTGGGCGAAGTCCGCCCGGACTCTCACTCTGGGCGCCGAGTCTTTACCTGGGCGGAGGCCGCCCGCATTCACACTCTGGACGCCGAGTCTTTGCCTGGGCGGAGGCCATCCGGATTCACACTCTGGGCGCCGAGTGTTTGCCTGGGCGGAGGCCGCCCGGATTCACACTCTGGGCGCCGCGTCTTTGCCTGGGCGGAGGCCGCATGGACTCTCACTCTGGGTGCTGAGCCTTTCCCTGCGCGGAGGCGGCCCGGACTCTCACTCTGGGCGCCGAGTCTTTGCCTGGGCGGAGGCCGCCCAGATTAACACTCTGGGTGCCGAGTCTTTGCCTGGGCGGAGGCCGCCTGGACTCTCATTGTGGGCGCCGAGTCTGCCTGGGCGGAGGCCGCCCGGATTCACACTCTGGGCGCCGAGTCTTTGCCTGGGTGGAGGCCGCCCGGATTCACACTCTGGGCGCCGAGTTTTTGCCTGGGCGGAGGCCGCCCGGATTCACACTCTGGGCGACGAGTCTTTGCCTGGGCGGAGACCGCCCGGATTCACACTCTGGGCGCCGAGTCTTTGCCTGGGCGGAGGCCGCCCAGATTAACACTCTGGGTGCCGAGTCTTTGCCTGGGCGGAGGCCGCCTGGACTCTCATTGTGGGCGCCGAGTCTGCCTGGGCGGAGGCCGCCCGGATTCACACTCTGGGCGCCGAGTCTTTGCCTGGGTGGAGGCCGCCCGGATTCACACTCTGGGCGCCGAGTTTTTGCCTGGGCGGAGGCCGCCCGGATTCACACTCTGGGCGACGAGTCTTTGCCTGGGCGGAGACCGCCCGGATTCACACTCTGGGTGCCGAGTCTTTACCTGGGCGGAGGCCGCTCGGACTCTCACTCTGGGTGCTGAGTCTTTCCCTGCGCGGAGGCGGCCCGGACTCTAACTCTGGGCGCTGAGTCTTTGCCTGGGCGGAGACCGCGTGGATTCACACTCTGGGCGCCTACTCTTTGCCTGGGCGAAGGTCGCCCGGACTCTCACTCTGGGCGCCGAGTCTTTACCTGGGCGGAGGCCGCCCAGATTCACACTCTGGGCGCCGAGTGTCTGCCTGGGCGGAGGCCGCCCGGATTCAGACTCTGTGCGCCGTGTCTTTGCCTGGGGCGGAGGCCGCTTGGACTCTCACTCTGGGTGCTGAGTCTTTCCCTGCGCTGAGGCGGCCTGGACTCTCACTCTGGGCGTCGAGTCTTTGCCTGGGCGGTGGCCGCCCGGATTCACATTCTGGGCGCCGAGCCTTTGCCTAGGCGGAGGCCGCCCGGATTCACACTCTTGGCACCGAGTCTTTGCCTGGGCGGAGGACGCCCAGATTCACACTCTGGGCGCAGAGTCTTTGCCTGGGCGGAGGCCGCCCAGATTAACACTCTGGGTGCCGAGTCTTTGCCTGGGTGGAGGCTGCCCGTATTCACACTCTGGGCGCCGAGTTTTTGCCTGGGCGGAGGCCGCCCGGACTCACACTCTGGGCGCTGAGTCTTTGCCTGGGCGGAGGCCGCCCGGATTCACACTCTGGGCGCCGAGTCTTTGCCTGGGCGGAGGCCGCCCGGATTCACACTCTGGGCGCCGAGTCTTTGCCTGGGCGGAGGCCGCCCGGACTCACACTCTGGGCGCCGAGTCTTTGCCTGGGCGGAGGCCGCCCGGATTCACACTCTGGGCGTCGTGTCTTTGCCTGGGCGGAGGCCGCTTGGACTCTCACTCTGGGTGCTGAGTCTTTCCCTGCGCGGAGGCGGCCCGGACTCTCACTCTGGGCGCCGAGTCTTTGCCTGGGCGGAGGCCGCCCGGATTCAAACTCTGGGCGCCGAGACTTTGCCTGGGCGGAAGCCGCTTGGACTCTCACTCTGGGTGCTGAGTCTTTCCCTGCGCGGAGGTGGCCCGGACTCTCACTCTGGGCACTGAGTCTTTGCCTGGGCGGAGGCCGCCCGGATTCACACTCTGGGCGCCGAGTCTTTGCCTGGGCGGAGGCCGCCCGGATTCACACTCTGGGCGCAGAGTCTTTGCCTGGGCGGAGGCTGCCCAGATTCACACTCTGGGCGCCGAGTCCTTGCCTGGGCGGAGGCCGTCCAGATTCACACACTGGGCGCTGAGTCTTTGCCTGGGCGGAGGCCGCTTGGACTCTCACTCTGGGTGCTGAGTCTTTCCCTGCGCGGAGGCGGCCCGGACTCTCACTCTGGGTGCCGAGTCTTTGCCTGGGCGGAGGCTGCCCGGATTCACACTCTGGGCGCCGAGTCTTTGCCTGGGCGGAGGCCGCCCGGATTCACACTCTGGGCGCCGTGTCTTTGCCTGGGCGGAGGCCGCTTGGACTCTCACTCTGGGTGCTGAGTCTTTCCCTGCGCGGAGGCAGCCCGGACTCTCACTCTGGGCGCCGAGTCTTTGCCTGGGTGGAGGCCGCCCGGATTCACACTCTGGGCGCCGAGTTTTTGCCTGGGCGGAGGCCGCCCGGATTCACACTCTGGGCGACGAGTCTTTGCCTGGGCGGAGACCGCCCGGATTCACACTCTGGGCGCCGAGTCTTTGCCTGGACGGAGACCGCTTGGACTCTCACTCTGGGTGCTGAGTCTTTCCCTGCGCGGAGGCAGCCCGGATTCACACTCTGGGCGCCGTGTCTTTGCCTGGGCGGAGGCCGCTTGGACTCTCACTCTGGGTGCTGAGTCTTTCCCTGCGCGGAGGCAGCCCGGACTCTCACTCTGGGCGCTGAGTCTTTGCCTGGGCGGAGACCGCGTGGATTCACACTCTGGGCGCCGACTCTTTGCCTGGGCGAAGGTCGCCCGGACTCTCACTCTGGGCGCCGAGTCTTTACCTGGGCGGAGGCCGCCCAGATTCACACTCTGGGCGCCGAGTGTCTGCTGGGCGGAGGCCGCCCGGATTCAGACTCTGGGCGCCGTGTCTTTGCCTGGGGCGGAGGCCGCTTGGACTCTCACTCTGGGTGCTGAGTCTTTCCCTGCGCTGAGGCGGCCTGGACTCTCACTCTGGGCGTCGAGTCTTTGCCTGGGCGAAGGTCGCCCGGACTCTCACTCTGGGCGCCGAGTCTTTACCTGGGCGGAGGCCGCCCAGATTCACACTCTGGGCGCCGAGTGTCTGCCTGGGCGGAGGCCGCCCGGATTCACACTCTGGGCGCCGTGTCTTTGCCTGGGGCGGAGGCCGCTTGGACTCTCACTCTGGGTGCTGAGTCTTTCCCTGCGCTGAGGCGGCCCGGACTCTCACTCTGGGCGCCGAGTCTTTGCCTGGGCGGAGGCCGCCCGGATTCACACTCTGGGCGCCGAACCTTTGCCTGGGCGGAGGCCGCCCGGATTCACACTCTTGGCACCGAGTCTTTGCCTGGGCGGAGGACGCCCAGATTCACACTCTGGGCGCCGAGTCTTTGCCTGGGCGGAGGCCACCCAGATTAACACTCTGGGTGCCGAGTCTTTGCCTGGGTGGAGGCTGCCCGTATTCACACTCTGGGCGCCGAGTTTTTGCCTGGGCGGAGGCCGCCCGGACTCACACTCTGGGCGCCGAGTCTTTGCCTGGGCGGAGGCCGCCCAGATTCACACACTGGGCGCTGAGTCTTTGCCTGGGCGGGGGCCGCTTGGACTCTCACTCTGGGTGCTGAGTCTCCCTGCGTGGAGGCGGCCCGGACTCTCACTCTGGGCGCCGAGTATTTGCCTGGGCGGAGGCCGCCCGGATTCACACTCTGGGCGCCGAGTCTTTGCCTGGACGGAGGCCGCCCGGATTCACACTCTGGGCGCCGAGTCTTTGCCTGGGCGGAGGCCTCCCGGATTCACACTCTGGGCGCCGAGTCTTTGCCTAGGCGGAGGCAGCCCGGACTCTCACTCTGGGCGCCGAGTCTTTACCTGGGCGGAGGCCGCCCGGATTCACACTCTGGACGCCGAGTCTTTGCCTGGGCGGAGGCCATCCGGATTCACACTCTGGGCGCCGAGTTTTTGCCTGGGCGGAGGCCGCCCGGATTCACACTCTGGGCGCCGTGTCTTTGCCTGGGCGGAGGCCGCATGGACTCTCACTCTGGGTGCTGAGTCTTTCCCTGCGCGGAGGCGGCCCGGACTCTCACTCTGGGCGCCGAGTCTTTGCCTGGGCGGAGGCCGCCCAGATTAACACTCTGGGTGCCGAGTCTTTGCCTGGGCGGAGGCCGCCTGGACTCTCATTGTGGGCACCGAGTCTGCCTGGGCGGAGGCCGCCCGGATTCACACTCTGGGCGCCGAGTCTTTGCCTGGGTGGAGGCCGCCCGGATTCACACTCTGGGCGCCGAGTTTTTGCCTGGGCGGAGGCCGCCCGGATTCACACTCTGGGCGACGAGTCTTTGCCTGGGCGGAGACCGCCCGGATTCACACTCTGGGCGCCGAGTCTTTGCCTGGGCGGAGGCCGCCCGGATTCACTCTGAGTGCCGAGTCTTTACCTGGGCGGAGGCCGCTCGGACTCTCACTCTGGGTGCTGAGTCTTTCCCTGCGCGGAGGCGGCCCGGACTCTAACTCTGGGCGCTGAGTCTTTGCCTGGGCGGAGACCGCGTGGATTCACACTCTGGGCGCCGACTCTTTGCCTGGGCGAAGGTCGCCCGGACTCTCACTCTGGGCGCCGAGTCTTTACCTGGGCGGAGGCCGCCCAGATTCACACTCTGGGTGCCGAGTGTCTGCCTGGGCGGAGGCCGCCCGGATTCACACTCTGGGCGCCGTGTCTTTGCCTGGGGCGGAGGCCGCTTGGACTCTCACTCTGGGTGCTGAGTCTTTCCCTGCGCTGAGGCGGCCCGGACTCTCACTCTGGGCGTCTAGTCTTTGCCTGGGCGGAGGCCGCCTGGATTCACACTCTTGGCACCGAGTCTTTGCCTGGGCGGAGGACGCCCAGATTCACACTCTGGGCGCCGAGTCTTTGCCTGGGCGGAGGCCGCCCAGATTAACACTCTGGGTGCCGAGTCTTTGCCTGGGTGGAGGCTGCCCGTATTCACACTCTGGGCGCCGAGTTTTTGCCTGGGCGGAGGCCGCCCGGACTCACACTCTGGGCGCCGAGTCTTTGCCTGGGCGGAGGCCGCCCGGATTCACACTCTGGGCGCCGAGCCATTGCCTGGGCGGAGGCTGCCCGGATTCACACTCTGGGCGCCGAGTCTTTGCCTGGGCGGAGGCCGCCCGGATTCACACTCTGGGCGCCGTGTCTTTGCCTGGGCGGAGACCGCTTGGACTCTCACTCTGGGTGCTGAGTCTTTCCCTGCGGGGAGGCGGCCCGGACTCTCACTCTGGGCGCCGAGTCTTTGCCTGGGCGGAGGCCGCCCGGATTCAAGCTCTGGGCGCCGAGACTTTGCCTGGGCGGAGGCCGCTTGGACTCTCACTCTGGGTGCTGAGTCTTTCCCTGCGCGGAGGCGGCCCGGACTCTCACTCTGGGCGCCGAGTCTTTGCCTGGGCGGAGGCCGCCCGGATTCACACTCTGGGCGCAGGGTCTTTGCCTGGGCGGAGGCCGCCCAGATTCACACTCTGGGCGCCGAGTCCTTGCCTGGGCGGAGGCCGCCCAGATTCACACACTGGGCGCTGAGTCTTTGCCTGGGCGGAGGCCGCTTGGACTCTCACTCTGGGTGCAGAGTCTTTCCCTGCGCGGAGGCGGCCCGCACTCTCTTCCTGGTTGCCGAGTCTTTCCCTGCGCGGAGGCGGCCCGGACTCTCACTCTGGGCGCCGAGTGTTTGCCTGGGCGGAGGCCGCCCGGATTCAAACTCTGGGCGCCGAGACTTTGCCTTGGCGGAGGCCGCTTGGACTCTCACTCTGGGTGCTGAGTCTTTCCCTGCGCGGAGGCGGCCCGGACTCTCACTCTGGGCGCCGAGTCCTTGCCTGGGCGTAGGCCGCCCAGATTCACACTCTGGGCGGTGAGTCTTTGCCTGGGCGGAGGCCGCTTGGACTCTCACTCTGGGTGCAGAGTCTTTCCCTGCGCGGAGGCGGCCCGGACTCTCTTTCTGGTTGCCGAGTCTTTGCCTGGGCGGAGACCGCCTGGATTCACACTCTGGGCGCCGTGTTTTTGCCTGGGCGGAGGCCGCCCGGATTCTTACTCTGGGCGCCGAGTCTTTGCCTGGGCAGAGGCCGCCCGGATTCACACTGTGGGCGCAGAGTCTTTGCCTGGGCGGAGGCCGCCCGGATTCACGCTCTGGGCGCCGAGTCTTTGCCTGGGCGGAGGCCGCTCGGACTCTCACTCTGGGTGCTGAGTCTTTCCCTGCGCGGAGGCGGCCCGGACTCTAACTCTGGGCGCTGAGTCTTTGCCTGGGCGGAGACCGCGTGGATTCACACTCTGGGCGCCGACTCTTTGCCTGGGCGAAGGTCGCCCGGACTCTCACTCTGGGCGCCGAGTCTTTACCTGGGCGGAGGCCGCCCAGATTCACACTCTGGGCGCCGAGTGTCTGCCTGGGCGGAGGCCGCCCGGATTCAGACTCTGGGCGCCGTGTCTTTGCCTGGGGCGGAGGCCGCTTGGACTCTCACTCTGGGTGCTGAGTCTTTCCCTGCGCTGAGGCGGCCTGGACTCTCACTCTGGGCGTCGAGTCTTTGCCTGGGCGGAGGCCGCCCGGATTCACACTCTGGGCGCCGAGCCTTTGCCTGGGCGGAGGCCGCCCGGATTCACACTCTTGGCACCGAGTCTTTGCCTGGGCGGAGGACGCCCAGATTCACACTCTGGGCGCAGATTCTTTGCCTGGGCGGAGGCCGCCCAGATTAACACTCTGGGTGCCGAGTCTTTGCCTGGGTGGAGGCTGCCCGTATTCACACTCTGGGCGACGAGTATTTGCCTGGGCGGAGGCCGCCCGGACTCACACTCTGGGCGCCGAGTCTTTGCCTGGGCGGAGGCCGCCCGGACTCACACTCTGGGCGCCGAGTCTTTGCCTGGGCGGAGGCCGCCCGGATCCACACTCTGGGCGCCGAGTCTTTGCCTGGGCGGAGGCCGCCCGGATTCACACTCTGGGCGCCGAGTCTTTGCCTGGGCGGAGGCTGCCCGGACTCACACTCTGGGCGCCGAGTCTTTGCCTGGGCGGAGGCCGCCCGGATTCACACTCTGGGCGCCGTGTCTTTGCCTGGGCGGAGGCCGCTTGGACTCTCACTCTGGGTGCTGAGTCTTTCCCTGCGCGGAGGCGGCCCGGACTCTCACTCTGGGCGCCGAGTCTTTGCCTGGGCGGAGGCCGCCCGGATTCAAACTCTGGGCGCCGAGACTTTGCCTGGGCGGAAGCCGCTTGGACTCTCACTCTGGGTGCTGAGTCTTTCCCTGCGCGGAGGTGGCCCGGACTCTCACTCTGGGCGCTGAGTCTTTGCCTGGGCGGAGGCCGCCCGGATTCACACTCTGGGCGCCGAGTCTTTGCCTGGGCGGAGGCCGCCCGGATTCACACTCTGGGCGCCGAGTCTTTGCCTGGACGGAGACCGCCCGGATTCACACTCTGGGCGCCGAGTCCTTGCCTGGGTGGAGGCTGCCCGGACCCCGGGCGCCGAGTCTTTGCCTGGGTGGAGGCTGCACGGGCCCCGGGCGCCGAGTCCTTGCCGGGGTGGAGGCTGCCCGGACCCCGGGCGCCGAGTTTCTGCCTAGGCGGAGGCCGCCCATATTCACACTCTGGGTGCCGAGTCTTTGCCTGGGCAGAGGCCGCCCGGATTTACACTCTGGGCGCCGAGTCTTTGCCTAGGCGGAGGCAGCCCGGACTCTCACTCTGGGCGCCAAGTCTTTGCCTGGGCGGAGGCCGCCCAGATTAACACTCTGGGCGCCGAGTCTTTGCCTGGGCGAAGTCCGCCCGGACTCTCACTCTGGGCGCCGAGTCCTTACCTGGGCGGAGGCCGCCCGGATTCACACTCTGGACGCCGAGTCTTTGCCTGGGCGGAGGCCATCCGGATTCACACTCTGGGCGCCGAGTCTTTGCCTGGGCGGAGGCCGCCCGGATTCACACTCTGGGCGCCGTGTCTTTGCCTGGGCGGAGGCCGCATGGACTCTCACTCTGGGTGCTGAGTCTTTCCCTGCGCGGAGGCGGCCCGGACTCTCACTCTGGGCGCCGCGTCTTTGCCTGGGCGGAGGCCGCCTGGACTCTCATTGTGGGCGCCGAGTCTGCCTGGGCAGAGACCGCGTGGATTCACACTCTGGGCGCCGAGTCCTTGCCTGGGCGAAGGTCGCCCGGACTCTCACTCTGGGCGCTGAGTCTTTACCTGGGCGGAGGCCGCCCAGATTCACACTCTGGGCGCCGAGTGTCTGCCTGGGCGGAGGCCGCCCGGATTCACACTCTGGGCGCCGTGTCTTTGCCTGGGGCGGAGGCCGCTTGGACTCTCACTCTGGGTGCTGGGTCTTTCCCTGCGCTGAGGCAGCCCGGACTCTCACTCTGGGCGCCGAGTCTTTGCCTGGGCGGAGGCCGCCCGGATTCACACTCTGGGCGCCGAGCCTTTGCCTGGGCGGAGGCCGCCCGGATTCACACTCTTGGCACCGAGTCTTTGCCTGGGCGGAGGACGCCTAGATTCACACTCTGGGCGCCGAGTCTTTGCCTGGGCGGAGGCCGCCCAGATTAACACTCTGGGTGCCGAGTCTTTGCCTGGGTGGAGGCTGCCCGTATTCACACTCTGGGCGCCGAGTTTTTGCCTGGGCGGAGGCCGCCCGGATTCACACTCTGGGCGCCGCGTCTTTGCCTGGGCGGAGGCCGCATGGACTCTCACTCTGGGTGCTGAGTCTTTCCCTGCGCGGAGGCGGCCCGGACTCTCACTCTGGGCGCCGAGTCTTTGCCTGGGCGGAGGCCGCCCAGATTAACACTCTGGGTGCCGAGTCTTTGCCTGGGCGGAGGCCGCCTGGACTCTCATTGTGGGCGCCGAGTCTGCCTGGGCGGAGGCCGCCCGGATTCACACTCTGGGCGCCGAGTCTTTGCCTGGGTGGAGGCCGCCCGGATTCACACTCTGGGCGCCGAGTTTTTGCCTGGGCGGAGGCCGCCCGGATTCACACTCTGGGCGACGAGTCTTTGCCTGGGCGGAGACCGCCCGGATTCACACTCTGGGCGCCGAGTCTTTGCCTGGGCGGAGGCCGCCCAGATTAACACTCTGGGTGCCGAGTCTTTGCCTGGGCGGAGGCCGCCTGGACTCTCATTGTGGGCGCCGAGTCTGCCTGGGCGGAGGACGCCCGGATTCACACTCTGGGCGCCGAGTCTTTGCCTGGGTGGAGGCCGCCCGGATTCACACTCTGGGCGCCGAGTTTTTGCCTGGGCGGAGGCCACCCGGATTCACACTCTGGGCGACGAGTCTTTGCCTGGGCGGAGACCGCCCGGATTCACACTCTGGGTGCCGAGTCTTTACCTGGGCGGAGGCCGCTCGGACTCTCACTCTGGGTGCTGAGTCTTTCCCTGCGCGGAGGCGGCCCGGACTCTAACTCTGGGCGCTGAGTCTTTGCCTGGGCGGAGACCGCGTGGATTCACACTCTGGGCGCCGACTCTTTGCCTGGGCGAAGGTCGCCCGGACTCTCACTCTGGGCGCCGAGTCTTTACCTGGGCGGAGGCCGCCCAGATTCACACTCTGGGCGCCGAGTGTCTGCCTGGGCGGAGGCCGCCCGGATTCAGACTCTGGGCGCCGTGTCTTTGCCTGGGGCGGAGGCCGCTTGGACTCTCACTCTGGGTGCTGAGTCTTTCCCTGCGCTGAGGCGGCCTGGACTCTCACTCTGGGCGTCGAGTCTTTGCCTGGGCGGAGGCCGCCCGGATTCACACTCTGGGCGCCGAGCCTTTGCCTGGGCGGAGGCCGCCCGGATTCACACTCTTGGCACCGAGTCTTTGCCTGGGCGGAGGACGCCCAGATTCACACTCTGGGCGCAGAGTCTTTGCCTGGGCGGAGGCCGCCCAGATTAACACTCTGGGTGCCGAGTCTTTGCCTGGGTGGAGGCTGCCCGTATTCACACTCTGGGCGCCGAGTTTTTGCCTGGGCGGAGGCCGCCCGGACTCACACTCTGGGCGCCGAGTCTTTGCCTGGGTGGAGGCCGCCCGGATTCACACTCTGGGCGCCGAGTCTTTGCCTGGGCGGAGGCCGCCCGGATTCACACTCTGGGCGCCGAGTCTTTGCCTGGGCGGAGGCTGCCCGGACTCACACTCTGGGCGCCGAGTCTTTGCCTGGGCGGAGGCCGCCCGGATTCACACTCTGGGCGCCGTGTCTTTGCCTGGGCGGAGGCCGCTTGGACTCTCACTCTGGGTGCTGAGTCTTTCCCTGCGCGGAGGCGGCCCGGACTCTCACTCTGGGCGCCGAGTCTTTGCCTGGGCGGAGGCCGCCCGGAATTCAAACTCTGGGCGCCGAGACTTTGCCTGGGCGGAAGCCGCTTGGACTCTCACTCTGGGTGCTGAGTCTTTCCCTGCGCGGAGGTGGCCCGGACTCTCACTCTGGGCGCTGAGTCTTTGCCTGGGCGGAGGCCGCCCGGATTCACACTCTGGGCGCCGAGTCTTTGCCTGGGCGGAGGCCGCCCGGATTCACACTCTGGGCGCAGAGTCTTTGCCTGGGCGGAGGCTGCCCAGATTCACACTCTGGGCGCCGAGTCCTTGCCTGGGCGGAGGCCGTCCAGATTCACACACTGGGCGCTGAGTCTTTGCCTGGGCGGAGGCCGCTTGGACTCTCACTCTGGGTGCTGAGTCTTTCCCTGCGCGGAGGCGGCCCGGACTCTCACTCTGGGCGCCGAGTCTTTGCCTGGGCGGAGGCTGCCCGGATTCACACTCTGGGCGCCGAGTCTTTGCCTGGGCGGAGGCCGCCCGGATTCACACTCTGGGCGCCGTGTCTTTGCCTGGGCGGAGGCCGCTTGGACTCTCACTCTGGGTGCTGAGTCTTTCCCTGCGCGGAGGCAGCCCGGACTCTCACTCTGGGCGCCGAGTCTTTGCCTGGGTGGAGGCCGCCCGGATTCACACTCTGGGCGCCGAGTTTTTGCCTGGGCGGAGGCCGCCCGGATTCACACTCTGGGCGACGAGTCTTTGCCTGGGCGGAGACCGCCCGGATTCACACTCTGGGCGCCGAGTCTTTGCCTGGGCGGAGGCCGCCCCGGATTCACACTCTGGGCGCCGAGTCTTTGCCTGGGCGGAGGCCGCCCGGATTCACACTCTGGGCGCCGTGTCTTTGCCTGGGGCGGAGGCCGCTTGGACTCTCACTCTGGGTGCTGAGTCTTTCCCTGCGCTGAGGCGGCCCGGACTCTCACTCTGGGCGCCGAGTCTTTGCCTGGGCGGAGGCCGCCCGGATTCACACTCTGGGCGCCGAGCCTTTGCCTGGGCGGAGGCCGCCCGGATTCACACTCTTGGCACCGAGTCTTTGCCTGGGCGGAGGACGCCCAGATTCACACTCTGGGCGCCGAGTCTTTGCCTGGGCGGAGGCCACCCAGATTAACACTCTGGGTGCCGAGTCTTTGCCTGGGTGGAGGCTGCCCGTATTCACACTCTGGGCGCCGAGTTTTTGCCTGGGCGGAGGCCGCCCGGACTCACACTCTGGGCGCCGAGTCTTTGCCTGGGCGGAGGCCGCCTGGATTCACACTCTGGGCGCCGAGTCTTTGCCTGGGCGGAGGCTGCCCGGATTCACACTCTGGGCGCCGAGTCTTTGCCTGGGCGGAGGCCGCTCGGACCCCGGGCGCCGAGTCTTTGCCTGGGCGGAGGCTGTACGGGCTCACACTATTGTCGCCGAGTCTTTGCCTGGACGGAGACCGCCCGGATTCACACTCTGGGCGCCGAGTCCTTGCCTGGGTGGAGGCTGCCCGGACCCCGGGCGCCGAGTCTTTGCCTGGGTGGAGACTGCACGGGCTCACACTCTGGGCGCCGAGTCTTTGCCTGGGCGGAGGCCTCCCGGATTCACACTCTGGGTGCCGAGTTTTTGCCTAGGCGGAGGCCGCCCATATTCACACTCTGGGCGCCGAGTCTTTGCCTGGGCAGAGGCCGCCCGGATTTACACTCTGGGCGCCGAGTCTTTGCCTAGGCGGAGGCAGCCCGGACTCTCACTCTGGGCGCCGAGTCTTTGCCTAGGCGGAGGCAGCCCGGACTCTCACTCTGGGCGCCGAGTCTTTGCCTAGGCGAAGTCCGCCCGGACTCTCACTCTGGGCGCCGAGTCTTTACCTGGGCGGAGGCCGCCCGGATTCACACTCTGGACGCCGAGTCTTTGCCTGGGCGGAGGCCATCCGGATTCACACTCTGGGCGCCGAGTTTTTGCCTGGGCGGAGGCCGCCCGGATTCACACTCTGGACGCCGAGTCTTTGCCTGGGCGGAGGCCATCCGGATTCACACTCTGGGCGCCGAGTTTTTGCCTGGGCGGAGGCCGCCCGGATTCACACTCTGGGCGCCGTGTCTTTGCCTGGGCGGAGGCCGCATGGACTCTCACTCTGGGTGCTGAGTCTTTCCCTGCGTGGAGGCGGCCCGGACTCTCACTCTGGGCGCCGAGTCTTTGCCTGGGCGGAGGCCGCCCAGATTAACACTCTGGGTGCCGAGTCTTTGCCTGGGCGGAGGCCGCCTGGACTCTCATTGTGGGCGCCGAGTCTGCCTGGGCGGAGGCCGCCCGGATTCACACTCTGGGCGCCGAGTCTTTGCCTGGGTGGAGGCCGCCCGGATTCACACTCTGGGCGCCGAGTTTTTGCCTGGGCGGAGGCCGCCCGGATTCACACTCTGGGCGACGAGTCTTTGCCTGGGCGGAGACCGCCCGGATTCACACTCTGGGCGCCGAGTCTTTGCCTGGGCGGAGGCCGCCCGGATTCACTCTGAGTGCCGAGTCTTTACCTGGGCGGAGGCCGCTCGGACTCTCACTCTGGGTGCTGAGTCTTTCCCTGCGCGGAGGCGGCCCGGACTCTAACTCTGGGCGCTGAGTCTTTGCCTGGGCGGAGACCGCGTGGATTCACACTCTGGGCGCCGACTCTTTGCCTGGGCGAAGGTCGCCCGGACTCTCACTCTGGGCGCCGAGTCTTTACCTGGGCGGAGGCCGCTCAGATTCACACTCTGGGAGCCGAGTGTCTGCCTGGGCGGAGGCCGCCCGGATTCACACTCTGGGCGCCGTGTCTTTGCCTGGGGCGGAGGCCGCTTGGACTCTCACTCTGGGTGCTGAGTCTTTCCCTGCGCTGAGGCGGCCTGGACTCTCACTCTGGGCGTCGAGTCTTTGCCTGGGCGGAGGCCGCCTGGATTCACACTCTTGGCACCGAGTCTTTGCCTGGGCGGAGGACGCCCAGATTCACACTCTGGGCGCCGAGTCTTTGCCTGGGCGGAGGCCGCCCAGATTAACACTCTGGGTGCCGAGTCTTTGCCTGGGTGGAGGCTGCCCGTATTCACACTCTGGATGCCGAGTTTTTGCCTGGGCGGAGGCCGCCCGGACTCACACTCTGGGCGCCGAGTCTTTGCCTGGGCGGAGGCCGCCCGGATTCACACTCTGGGCGCCGAGCCATTGCTTGGGCGGAGGCTGCCCGGATTCACACTCTGGGCGCCGAGTCTTTGCCTGGGCGGAGGCCGCCCGGATTCACACTCTGGGCGCCGTGTCTTTGCCTGGGCGGAGGCCGCTTGGACTCTCACTCTGGGTGCTGAGTCTTTCCCTGCGGGGAGGCGGCCCGGACTCTCACTCTGGGCGCCGAGTCTTTGCCTGGGCGGAGGCCGCCCGGATTCAAGCTCTGGGCGCCGAGACTTTGCCTGGGCGGAGGCCGCTTGGACTCTCACTCTGGGTGCTGAGTCTTTCCCTGCGCGGAGGCGGCCCGTACTCTCACTCTGGGCGCCGAGTCTTTGCCTGGGCGGAGGCCGCCCAGATTCACACTCTGGGCGCCGAGTCTTTGCCTGGGCGGAGGCCGCCCGGATTCACACTCTGGGCGCAGGGCCTTTGCCTGGGCGGAGGCCGCCCAGATTCACACTCTGGGCGCCGAGTCCTTGCCTGGGCGGAGGCCGCCCAGATTCACACACTGGGCGCTGAGTCTTTGCCTGGGCGGAGGCCGCTTGGACTCTCACTCTGGGTGCTGAGTCTCCCTGCGTGGAGGCGGCCCGGACTCTCACTCTGGGCGCCGAGTCTTTGCCTGGGCGGAGGCCGCCCGGATTCACACTCTGGGCGCCGAGTCTTTGCCTGGGCGGAGGCCGCCCGGATTCACACTCTGGGCGCCGAGTCTTTGCCTGGGCGGAGGCCTCCCGGATTCACACTCTGGGTGCCGAGTTTTTGCCTAGGCGGAGGCCGCCCATATTCACACTCTGGGTGCCGAGTCTTTGCCTGGGCAGAGGCCGCCCGGATTTACTCTCTGGGCGCCGAGTCTTTGCCTAGGCGGAGGCAGCCCGGACTCTCACTCTGGGCGCCGAGTCTTTGCCTAGGCGAAGTCCGCCCGGACTCTCACTCTGGGCGCCGAGTCTTTACCTGGGCGGAGGCCGCCCGGATTCACACTCTGGACGCCGAGTCTTTGCCTGGGCGGAGGCCATCCGGATTCACACTCTGGGCGCCGAGTTTTTGCCTGGGCAGAGGCCGCCCGGATTTACAGTCTGGGCGCCGAGTCTTTGCCTAGGCGGAGGCCGCCCATAATCACACTCTGGGTGCCGAGTCCTTGCCTGGGTGGAGGCCGCCGGGACCCCGGGCGCCGAGTCTTTGCCTGGGCGGAGGCTGCCCGGATTCACACTCTGGGTGCCGAGTCTTTGCCTGGGCAGAGGCCGCCCAGATTCACACTCTGGGCGCCGAGTGTTTGCCTGGGCAGAGGCCGCCCGGATCCACTCTGGGTGCCGAGTCTTTGCCTGGGCGGAGGCCCCTCGGACTCTCACTCTGGGTGCTGAGTCTTTCCCTGTGCGGAGGCGGCCCGGACTCTCACTCTGGGCGCCGAGTCTTTGCCTGGGCGGAGACCGCCTGGATTCACACTCTGGGCACCGAGCCTTTGCCTGGGCGGAAGCCGCCCCGGATTCACACTCTGGGCGCCGAGTTTTTGCCTGGGCGGAGGCCGCTCGGACCCCGGGCGCCGAGTCTTTGCCTGGGCGGAGGCTGTACGGGCTCACACTATTGTCGTCGAGTCTTTGCCTGGACGGAGACCGCCCGGATTCACACTCTGGGTGCCGAGTCCTTGCCTGGGTGGAGGCTGCCCGGACCCCGGGCGCCGAGTCTTTGCCTAGGCGGAGGCAGCCCGGACTCTCACTCTGGGCGCCGAGTCTTTGCCTGGGCGAAGTCCGCCCGGACTCTCACTCTGGGCGCCGAGTCTTTACCTGGGCGGAGGCCGCCCGCATTCACACTCTGGACGCCGAGTCTTTGCCTGGGCGGAGGCCATCCGGATTCACACTCTGGGCGCCGAGTGTTTGCCTGGGCGGAGGCCGCCCGGATTCACACTCTGGGCGCCGCGTCTTTGCCTGGGCGGAGGCCGCATGGACTCTCACTCTGGGTGCTGAGCCTTTCCCTGCGCGGAGGCGGCCCGGACTCTCACTCTGGGCGCCGAGTCTTTGCCTGGGCGGAGGCCGCCCAGATTAACACTCTGGGTGCCGAGTCTTTGCCTGGGCGGAGGCCGCCTGGACTCTCATTGTGGGCGCCGAGTCTGCCTGGGCGGAGGCCGCCCGGATTCACACTCTGGGCGCCGAGTCTTTGCCTGGGTGGAGGCCGCCCGGATTCACACTCTGGGCGCCGAGTTTTTGCCTGGGCGGAGGCCGCCCGGATTCACACTCTGGGCGACGAGTCTTTGCCTGGGCGGAGACCGCCCGGATTCACACTCTGGGCGCCGAGTCTTTGCCTGGGCGGAGGCCGCCCAGATTAACACTCTGGGTGCCGAGTCTTTGCCTGGGCGGAGGCCGCCTGGACTCTCATTGTGGGCGCCGAGTCTGCCTGGGCGGAGGCCGCCCGGATTCACACTCTGGGCGCCGAGTCTTTGCCTGGGTGGAGGCCGCCCGGATTCACACTCTGGGCGCCGAGTTTTTGCCTGGGCGGAGGCCGCCCGGATTCACACTCTGGGCGACGAGTCTTTGCCTGGGCGGAGACCGCCCGGATTCACACTCTGGGTGCCGAGTCTTTACCTGGGCGGAGGCCGCTCGGACTCTCACTCTGGGTGCTGAGTCTTTCCCTGCGCGGAGGCGGCCCGGACTCTAACTCTGGGCGCTGAGTCTTTGCCTGGGCGGAGACCGCGTGGATTCACACTCTGGGCGCCTACTCTTTGCCTGGGCGAAGGTCGCCCGGACTCTCACTCTGGGCGCCGAGTCTTTACCTGGGCGGAGGCCGCCCAGATTCACACTCTGGGCGCCGAGTGTCTGCCTGGGCGGAGGCCGCCCGGATTCAGACTCTGTGCGCCGTGTCTTTGCCTGGGGCGGAGGCCGCTTGGACTCTCACTCTGGGTGCTGAGTCTTTCCCTGCGCTGAGGCGGCCTGGACTCTCACTCTGGGCGTCGAGTCTTTGCCTGGGCGGTGGCCGCCCGGATTCACATTCTGGGCGCCGAGCCTTTGCCTAGGCGGAGGCCGCCCGGATTCACACTCTTGGCACCGAGTCTTTGCCTGGGCGGAGGACGCCCAGATTCACACTCTGGGCGCAGAGTCTTTGCCTGGGCGGAGGCCGCCCAGATTAACACTCTGGGTGCCGAGTCTTTGCCTGGGTGGAGGCTGCCCGTATTCACACTCTGGGCGCCGAGTCTTTGCCTGGGTGGAGGCTGCCCGTATTCACACTCTGGATGCCGAGTTTTTGCCTGGGCGGAGGCCGCCCGGACTCACACTCTGGGCGCCGAGTCTTTGCCTGGGCGGAGGCCGCCCGGATTCACACTCTGGGCGCCGAGCCATTGCTTGGGCGGAGGCTGCCCGGATTCACACTCTGGGCGCCGAGTCTTTGCCTGGGCGGAGGCCGCCCGGATTCACACTCTGGGCGCCGTGTCTTTGCCTGGGCGGAGGCCGCTTGGACTCTCACTCTGGGTGCTGAGTCTTTCCCTGCGGGGAGGCGGCCCGGACTCTCACTCTGGGCGCCGAGTCTTTGCCTGGGCGGAGGCCGCCCGGATTCAAGCTCTGGGCGCCGAGACTTTGCCTGGGCGGAGGCCGCTTGGACTCTCACTCTGGGTGCTGAGTCTTTCCCTGCGCGGAGGCGGCCCGTACTCTCACTCTGGGCGCCGAGTCTTTGCCTGGGCGGAGGCCGCCCAGATTCACACTCTGGGCGCCGAGTCTTTGCCTGGGCGGAGGCCGCCCGGATTCACACTCTGGGCGCAGGGCCTTTGCCTGGGCGGAGGCCGCCCAGATTCACACTCTGGGCGCCGAGTCCTTGCCTGGGCGGAGGCCGCCCAGATTCACACACTGGGCGCTGAGTCTTTGCCTGGGCGGAGGCCGCTTGGACTCTCACTCTGGGTGCTGAGTCTCCCTGCGTGGAGGCGGCCCGGACTCTCACTCTGGGCGCCGAGTCTTTGCCTGGGCGGAGGCCGCCCGGATTCACACTCTGGGCGCCGAGTCTTTGCCTGGGCGGAGGCCGCCCGGATTCACACTCTGGGCGCCGAGTCTTTGCCTGGGCGGAGGCCTCCCGGATTCACACTCTGGGTGCCGAGTTTTTGCCTAGGCGGAGGCCGCCCATATTCACACTCTGGGTGCCGAGTCTTTGCCTGGGCAGAGGCCGCCCGGATTTACTCTCTGGGCGCCGAGTCTTTGCCTAGGCGGAGGCAGCCCGGACTCTCACTCTGGGCGCCGAGTCTTTGCCTAGGCGAAGTCCGCCCGGACTCTCACTCTGGGCGCCGAGTCTTTACCTGGGCGGAGGCCGCCCGGATTCACACTCTGGACGCCGAGTCTTTGCCTGGGCGGAGGCCATCCGGATTCACACTCTGGGCGCCGAGTTTTTGCCTGGGCAGAGGCCGCCCGGATTTACAGTCTGGGCGCCGAGTCTTTGCCTAGGCGGAGGCCGCCCATAATCACACTCTGGGTGCCGAGTCCTTGCCTGGGTGGAGGCCGCCGGGACCCCGGGCGCCGAGTCTTTGCCTGGGCGGAGGCTGCCCGGATTCACACTCTGGGTGCCGAGTCTTTGCCTGGGCAGAGGCCGCCCAGATTCACACTCTGGGCGCCGAGTGTTTGCCTGGGCAGAGGCCGCCCGGATCCACTCTGGGTGCCGAGTCTTTGCCTGGGCGGAGGCCCCTCGGACTCTCACTCTGGGTGCTGAGTCTTTCCCTGTGCGGAGGCGGCCCGGACTCTCACTCTGGGCGCCGAGTCTTTGCCTGGGCGGAGACCGCCTGGATTCACACTCTGGGCACCGAGCCTTTGCCTGGGCGGAAGCCGCCCCGGATTCACACTCTGGGCGCCGAGTTTTTGCCTGGGCGGAGGCCGCTCGGACCCCGGGCGCCGAGTCTTTGCCTGGGCGGAGGCTGTACGGGCTCACACTATTGTCGTCGAGTCTTTGCCTGGACGGAGACCGCCCGGATTCACACTCTGGGTGCCGAGTCCTTGCCTGGGTGGAGGCTGCCCGGACCCCGGGCGCCGAGTCTTTGCCTAGGCGGAGGCAGCCCGGACTCTCACTCTGGGCGCCGAGTCTTTGCCTGGGCGAAGTCCGCCCGGACTCTCACTCTGGGCGCCGAGTCTTTACCTGGGCGGAGGCCGCCCGCATTCACACTCTGGACGCCGAGTCTTTGCCTGGGCGGAGGCCATCCGGATTCACACTCTGGGCGCCGAGTGTTTGCCTGGGCGGAGGCCGCCCGGATTCACACTCTGGGCGCCGCGTCTTTGCCTGGGCGGAGGCCGCATGGACTCTCACTCTGGGTGCTGAGCCTTTCCCTGCGCGGAGGCGGCCCGGACTCTCACTCTGGGCGCCGAGTCTTTGCCTGGGCGGAGGCCGCCCAGATTAACACTCTGGGTGCCGAGTCTTTGCCTGGGCGGAGGCCGCCTGGACTCTCATTGTGGGCGCCGAGTCTGCCTGGGCGGAGGCCGCCCGGATTCACACTCTGGGCGCCGAGTCTTTGCCTGGGTGGAGGCCGCCCGGATTCACACTCTGGGCGCCGAGTTTTTGCCTGGGCGGAGGCCGCCCGGATTCACACTCTGGGCGACGAGTCTTTGCCTGGGCGGAGACCGCCCGGATTCACACTCTGGGCGCCGAGTCTTTGCCTGGGCGGAGGCCGCCCAGATTAACACTCTGGGTGCCGAGTCTTTGCCTGGGCGGAGGCCGCCTGGACTCTCATTGTGGGCGCCGAGTCTGCCTGGGCGGAGGCCGCCCGGATTCACACTCTGGGCGCCGAGTCTTTGCCTGGGTGGAGGCCGCCCGGATTCACACTCTGGGCGCCGAGTTTTTGCCTGGGCGGAGGCCGCCCGGATTCACACTCTGGGCGACGAGTCTTTGCCTGGGCGGAGACCGCCCGGATTCACACTCTGGGTGCCGAGTCTTTACCTGGGCGGAGGCCGCTCGGACTCTCACTCTGGGTGCTGAGTCTTTCCCTGCGCGGAGGCGGCCCGGACTCTAACTCTGGGCGCTGAGTCTTTGCCTGGGCGGAGACCGCGTGGATTCACACTCTGGGCGCCTACTCTTTGCCTGGGCGAAGGTCGCCCGGACTCTCACTCTGGGCGCCGAGTCTTTACCTGGGCGGAGGCCGCCCAGATTCACACTCTGGGCGCCGAGTGTCTGCCTGGGCGGAGGCCGCCCGGATTCAGACTCTGTGCGCCGTGTCTTTGCCTGGGGCGGAGGCCGCTTGGACTCTCACTCTGGGTGCTGAGTCTTTCCCTGCGCTGAGGCGGCCTGGACTCTCACTCTGGGCGTCGAGTCTTTGCCTGGGCGGTGGCCGCCCGGATTCACATTCTGGGCGCCGAGCCTTTGCCTAGGCGGAGGCCGCCCGGATTCACACTCTTGGCACCGAGTCTTTGCCTGGGCGGAGGACGCCCAGATTCACACTCTGGGCGCAGAGTCTTTGCCTGGGCGGAGGCCGCCCAGATTAACACTCTGGGTGCCGAGTCTTTGCCTGGGTGGAGGCTGCCCGTATTCACACTCTGGGCGCCGAGTTTTTGCCTGGGCGGAGGCCGCCCGGACTCACACTCTGGGCGCTGAGTCTTTGCCTGGGCGGAGGCCGCCCGGATTCACACTCTGGGCGCCGAGTCTTTGCCTGGGCGGAGGCCGCCCGGATTCACACTCTGGGCGCCGAGTCTTTGCCTGGGCGGAGGCCGCCCGGACTCACACTCTGGGCGCCGAGTCTTTGCCTGGGCGGAGGCCGCCCGGATTCACACTCTGGGCGTCGTGTCTTTGCCTGGGCGGAGGCCGCTTGGACTCTCACTCTGGGTGCTGAGTCTTTCCCTGCGCGGAGGCGGCCCGGACTCTCACTCTGGGCGCCGAGTCTTTGCCTGGGCGGAGGCCGCCCGGATTCAAACTCTGGGCGCCGAGACTTTGCCTGGGCGGAAGCCGCTTGGACTCTCACTCTGGGTGCTGAGTCTTTCCCTGCGCGGAGGTGGCCCGGACTCTCACTCTGGGCACTGAGTCTTTGCCTGGGCGGAGGCCGCCCGGATTCACACTCTGGGCGCCGAGTCTTTGCCTGGGCGGAGGCCGCCCGGATTCACACTCTGGGCGCAGAGTCTTTGCCTGGGCGGAGGCTGCCCAGATTCACACTCTGGGCGCCGAGTCCTTGCCTGGGCGGAGGCCGTCCAGATTCACACACTGGGCGCTGAGTCTTTGCCTGGGCGGAGGCCGCTTGGACTCTCACTCTGGGTGCTGAGTCTTTCCCTGCGCGGAGGCGGCCCGGACTCTCACTCTGGGTGCCGAGTCTTTGCCTGGGCGGAGGCTGCCCGGATTCACACTCTGGGCGCCGAGTCTTTGCCTGGGCGGAGGCCGCCCGGATTCACACTCTGGGCGCCGTGTCTTTGCCTGGGCGGAGGCCGCTTGGACTCTCACTCTGGGTGCTGAGTCTTTCCCTGCGCGGAGGCAGCCCGGACTCTCACTCTGGGCGCCGAGTCTTTGCCTGGGTGGAGGCCGCCCGGATTCACACTCTGGGCGCCGAGTTTTTGCCTGGGCGGAGGCCGCCCGGATTCACACTCTGGGCGACGAGTCTTTGCCTGGGCGGAGACCGCCCGGATTCACACTCTGGGCGCCGAGTCTTTGCCTGGACGGAGACCGCTTGGACTCTCACTCTGGGTGCTGAGTCTTTCCCTGCGCGGAGGCAGCCCGGATTCACACTCTGGGCGCCGTGTCTTTGCCTGGGCGGAGGCCGCTTGGACTCTCACTCTGGGTGCTGAGTCTTTCCCTGCGCGGAGGCAGCCCGGACTCTCACTCTGGGCGCTGAGTCTTTGCCTGGGCGGAGACCGCGTGGATTCACACTCTGGGCGCCGACTCTTTGCCTGGGCGAAGGTCGCCCGGACTCTCACTCTGGGCGCCGAGTCTTTACCTGGGCGGAGGCCGCCCAGATTCACACTCTGGGCGCCGAGTGTCTGCTGGGCGGAGGCCGCCCGGATTCAGACTCTGGGCGCCGTGTCTTTGCCTGGGGCGGAGGCCGCTTGGACTCTCACTCTGGGTGCTGAGTCTTTCCCTGCGCTGAGGCGGCCTGGACTCTCACTCTGGGCGTCGAGTCTTTGCCTGGGCGAAGGTCGCCCGGACTCTCACTCTGGGCGCCGAGTCTTTACCTGGGCGGAGGCCGCCCAGATTCACACTCTGGGCGCCGAGTGTCTGCCTGGGCGGAGGCCGCCCGGATTCACACTCTGGGCGCCGTGTCTTTGCCTGGGGCGGAGGCCGCTTGGACTCTCACTCTGGGTGCTGAGTCTTTCCCTGCGCTGAGGCGGCCCGGACTCTCACTCTGGGCGCCGAGTCTTTGCCTGGGCGGAGGCCGCCCGGATTCACACTCTGGGCGCCGAACCTTTGCCTGGGCGGAGGCCGCCCGGATTCACACTCTTGGCACCGAGTCTTTGCCTGGGCGGAGGACGCCCAGATTCACACTCTGGGCGCCGAGTCTTTGCCTGGGCGGAGGCCACCCAGATTAACACTCTGGGTGCCGAGTCTTTGCCTGGGTGGAGGCTGCCCGTATTCACACTCTGGGCGCCGAGTTTTTGCCTGGGCGGAGGCCGCCCGGACTCACACTCTGGGCGCCGAGTCTTTGCCTGGGCGGAGGCCGCCCAGATTCACACACTGGGCGCTGAGTCTTTGCCTGGGCGGGGGCCGCTTGGACTCTCACTCTGGGTGCTGAGTCTCCCTGCGTGGAGGCGGCCCGGACTCTCACTCTGGGCGCCGAGTATTTGCCTGGGCGGAGGCCGCCCGGATTCACACTCTGGGCGCCGAGTCTTTGCCTGGACGGAGGCCGCCCGGATTCACACTCTGGGCGCCGAGTCTTTGCCTGGGCGGAGGCCTCCCGGATTCACACTCTGGGCGCCGAGTCTTTGCCTAGGCGGAGGCAGCCCGGACTCTCACTCTGGGCGCCGAGTCTTTACCTGGGCGGAGGCCGCCCGGATTCACACTCTGGACGCCGAGTCTTTGCCTGGGCGGAGGCCATCCGGATTCACACTCTGGGCGCCGAGTTTTTGCCTGGGCGGAGGCCGCCCGGATTCACACTCTGGGCGCCGTGTCTTTGCCTGGGCGGAGGCCGCATGGACTCTCACTCTGGGTGCTGAGTCTTTCCCTGCGCGGAGGCGGCCCGGACTCTCACTCTGGGCGCCGAGTCTTTGCCTGGGCGGAGGCCGCCCAGATTAACACTCTGGGTGCCGAGTCTTTGCCTGGGCGGAGGCCGCCTGGACTCTCATTGTGGGCACCGAGTCTGCCTGGGCGGAGGCCGCCCGGATTCACACTCTGGGCGCCGAGTCTTTGCCTGGGTGGAGGCCGCCCGGATTCACACTCTGGGCGCCGAGTTTTTGCCTGGGCGGAGGCCGCCCGGATTCACACTCTGGGCGACGAGTCTTTGCCTGGGCGGAGACCGCCCGGATTCACACTCTGGGCGCCGAGTCTTTGCCTGGGCGGAGGCCGCCCGGATTCACTCTGAGTGCCGAGTCTTTACCTGGGCGGAGGCCGCTCGGACTCTCACTCTGGGTGCTGAGTCTTTCCCTGCGCGGAGGCGGCCCGGACTCTAACTCTGGGCGCTGAGTCTTTGCCTGGGCGGAGACCGCGTGGATTCACACTCTGGGCGCCGACTCTTTGCCTGGGCGAAGGTCGCCCGGACTCTCACTCTGGGCGCCGAGTCTTTACCTGGGCGGAGGCCACCCAGATTCACACTCTGGGTGCCGAGTGTCTGCCTGGGCGGAGGCCGCCCGGATTCACACTCTGGGCGCCGTGTCTTTGCCTGGGGCGGAGGCCGCTTGGACTCTCACTCTGGGTGCTGAGTCTTTCCCTGCGCTGAGGCGGCCCGGACTCTCACTCTGGGCGTCGAGTCTTTGCCTGGGCGGAGGCCGCCTGGATTCACACTCTTGGCACCGAGTCTTTGCCTGGGCGGAGGACGCCCAGATTCACACTCTGGGCGCCGAGTCTTTGCCTGGGCGGAGGCCGCCCAGATTAACACTCTGGGTGCCGAGTCTTTGCCTGGGTGGAGGCTGCCCGTATTCACACTCTGGGCGCCGAGTTTTTGCCTGGGCGGAGGCCGCCCGGACTCACACTCTGGGCGCCGAGTCTTTGCCTGGGCGGAGGCCGCCCGGATTCACACTCTGGGCGCCGAGCCATTGCCTGGGCGGAGGCTGCCCGGATTCACACTCTGGGCGCCGAGTCTTTGCCTGGGCGGAGGCCGCCCGGATTCACACTCTGGGCGCCGTGTCTTTGCCTGGGCGGAGACCGCTTGGACTCTCACTCTGGGTGCTGAGTCTTTCCCTGCGGGGAGGCGGCCCGGACTCTCACTCTGGGCGCCGAGTCTTTGCCTGGGCGGAGGCCGCCCGGATTCAAGCTCTGGGCGCCGAGACTTTGCCTGGGCGGAGGCCGCTTGGACTCTCACTCTGGGTGCTGAGTCTTTCCCTGCGCGGAGGCGGCCCGGACTCTCACTCTGGGCGCCGAGTCTTTGCCTGGGCGGAGGCCGCCCGGATTCACACTCTGGGCGCAGGGTCTTTGCCTGGGCGGAGGCCGCCCAGATTCACACTCTGGGCGCCGAGTCCTTGCCTGGGCGGAGGCCGCCCAGATTCACACACTGGGCGCTGAGTCTTTGCCTGGGCGGAGGCCGCTTGGACTCTCACTCTGGGTGCAGAGTCTTTCCCTGCGCGGAGGCGGCCCGCACTCTCTTCCTGGTTGCCGAGTCTTTCCCTGCGCGGAGGCGGCCCGGACTCTCACTCTGGGCGCCGAGTGTTTGCCTGGGCGGAGGCCGCCCGGATTCAAACTCTGGGCGCCGAGACTTTGCCTTGGCGGAGGCCGCTTGGACTCTCACTCTGGGTGCTGAGTCTTTCCCTGCGCGGAGGCGGCCCGGACTCTCACTCTGGGCGCCGAGTCCTTGCCTGGGCGTAGGCCGCCCAGATTCACACTCTGGGCGGTGAGTCTTTGCCTGGGCGGAGGCCGCTTGGACTCTCACTCTGGGTGCAGAGTCTTTCCCTGCGCGGAGGCGGCCCGGACTCTCTTTCTGGTTGCCGAGTCTTTGCCTGGGCGGAGACCGCCTGGATTCACACTCTGGGCGCCGTGTTTTTGCCTGGGCGGAGGCCGCCCGGATTCTTACTCTGGGCGCCGAGTCTTTGCCTGGGCAGAGGCCGCCCGGATTCACACTGTGGGCGCAGAGTCTTTGCCTGGGCGGAGGCCGCCCGGATTCACGCTCTGGGCGCCGAGTCTTTGCCTGGGCGGAGGCCGCTCGGACTCTCACTCTGGGTGCTGAGTCTTTCCCTGCGCGGAGGCGGCCCGGACTCTAACTCTGGGCGCTGAGTCTTTGCCTGGGCGGAGACCGCGTGGATTCACACTCTGGGCGCCGACTCTTTGCCTGGGCGAAGGTCGCCCGGACTCTCACTCTGGGCGCCGAGTCTTTACCTGGGCGGAGGCCGCCCAGATTCACACTCTGGGCGCCGAGTGTCTGCCTGGGCGGAGGCCGCCCGGATTCAGACTCTGGGCGCCGTGTCTTTGCCTGGGGCGGAGGCCGCTTGGACTCTCACTCTGGGTGCTGAGTCTTTCCCTGCGCTGAGGCGGCCTGGACTCTCACTCTGGGCGTCGAGTCTTTGCCTGGGCGGAGGCCGCCCGGATTCACACTCTGGGCGCCGAGCCTTTGCCTGGGCGGAGGCCGCCCGGATTCACACTCTTGGCACCGAGTCTTTGCCTGGGCGGAGGACGCCCAGATTCACACTCTGGGCGCAGATTCTTTGCCTGGGCGGAGGCCGCCCAGATTAACACTCTGGGTGCCGAGTCTTTGCCTGGGTGGAGGCTGCCCGTATTCACACTCTGGGCGACGAGTATTTGCCTGGGCGGAGGCCGCCCGGACTCACACTCTGGGCGCCGAGTCTTTGCCTGGGCGGAGGCCGCCCGGACTCACACTCTGGGCGCCGAGTCTTTGCCTGGGCGGAGGCCGCCCGGATCCACACTCTGGGCGCCGAGTCTTTGCCTGGGCGGAGGCCGCCCGGATTCACACTCTGGGCGCCGAGTCTTTGCCTGGGCGGAGGCTGCCCGGACTCACACTCTGGGCGCCGAGTCTTTGCCTGGGCGGAGGCCGCCCGGATTCACACTCTGGGCGCCGTGTCTTTGCCTGGGCGGAGGCCGCTTGGACTCTCACTCTGGGTGCTGAGTCTTTCCCTGCGCGGAGGCGGCCCGGACTCTCACTCTGGGCGCCGAGTCTTTGCCTGGGCGGAGGCCGCCCGGATTCAAACTCTGGGCGCCGAGACTTTGCCTGGGCGGAAGCCGCTTGGACTCTCACTCTGGGTGCTGAGTCTTTCCCTGCGCGGAGGTGGCCCGGACTCTCACTCTGGGCGCTGAGTCTTTGCCTGGGCGGAGGCCGCCCGGATTCACACTCTGGGCGCCGAGTCTTTGCCTGGGCGGAGGCCGCCCGGATTCACACTCTGGGCGCCGAGTCTTTGCCTGGACGGAGACCGCCCGGATTCACACTCTGGGCGCCGAGTCCTTGCCTGGGTGGAGGCTGCCCGGACCCCGGGCGCCGAGTCTTTGCCTGGGTGGAGGCTGCACGGGCCCCGGGCGCCGAGTCCTTGCCGGGGTGGAGGCTGCCCGGACCCCGGGCGCCGAGTTTCTGCCTAGGCGGAGGCCGCCCATATTCACACTCTGGGTGCCGAGTCTTTGCCTGGGCAGAGGCCGCCCGGATTTACACTCTGGGCGCCGAGTCTTTGCCTAGGCGGAGGCAGCCCGGACTCTCACTCTGGGCGCCAAGTCTTTGCCTGGGCGGAGGCCGCCCAGATTAACACTCTGGGCGCCGAGTCTTTGCCTGGGCGAAGTCCGCCCGGACTCTCACTCTGGGCGCCGAGTCCTTACCTGGGCGGAGGCCGCCCGGATTCACACTCTGGACGCCGAGTCTTTGCCTGGGCGGAGGCCATCCGGATTCACACTCTGGGCGCCGAGTCTTTGCCTGGGCGGAGGCCGCCCGGATTCACACTCTGGGCGCCGTGTCTTTGCCTGGGCGGAGGCCGCATGGACTCTCACTCTGGGTGCTGAGTCTTTCCCTGCGCGGAGGCGGCCCGGACTCTCACTCTGGGCGCCGCGTCTTTGCCTGGGCGGAGGCCGCCTGGACTCTCATTGTGGGCGCCGAGTCTGCCTGGGCAGAGACCGCGTGGATTCACACTCTGGGCGCCGAGTCCTTGCCTGGGCGAAGGTCGCCCGGACTCTCACTCTGGGCGCTGAGTCTTTACCTGGGCGGAGGCCGCCCAGATTCACACTCTGGGCGCCGAGTGTCTGCCTGGGCGGAGGCCGCCCGGATTCACACTCTGGGCGCCGTGTCTTTGCCTGGGGCGGAGGCCGCTTGGACTCTCACTCTGGGTGCTGGGTCTTTCCCTGCGCTGAGGCAGCCCGGACTCTCACTCTGGGCGCCGAGTCTTTGCCTGGGCGGAGGCCGCCCGGATTCACACTCTGGGCGCCGAGCCTTTGCCTGGGCGGAGGCCGCCCGGATTCACACTCTTGGCACCGAGTCTTTGCCTGGGCGGAGGACGCCTAGATTCACACTCTGGGCGCCGAGTCTTTGCCTGGGCGGAGGCCGCCCAGATTAACACTCTGGGTGCCGAGTCTTTGCCTGGGTGGAGGCTGCCCGTATTCACACTCTGGGCGCCGAGTTTTTGCCTGGGCGGAGGCCGCCCGGACTCACACTCTGGGCGCCGAGTCTTTGCCTGGGCGGAGGCCGCCCGGATTCACACTCTGGGCGCCGAGTCTTTGCCTGGGCGGAGGCTGCCCGGATTCACACTCTGGGCGCCGAGTCTTTGCCTGGGCGGAGGCCGCCCGGATTCACACTCTGGGCGCCGTGTCTTTGCCTGGGCGGAGGCCGCTTGGACTCTCACTCTGGGTGCTGAGTCTTTCCCTGCGCGGAGGCGGCCCGGACTCTCACTCTGGGCGCCGAGTGTTTGCCTGGGCGGAGGCCGCCCGGATTCAAACTCTGGGCGCCGAGACTTTGCCTTGGCGGAGGCCGCTTGGACTCTCACTCTGGGTGGTGAGTCTTTCCCTGCGCGGAGGCGGCCCGGACTCTCACTCTGGGCGCCGAGTCCTTGCCTGGGCGTAGGCCGCCCAGATTCACACTCTGGGCGGTGAGTCTTTGCCTGGGCGGAGGCCGCTTGGACTCTCACTCTGGGTGCAGAGTCTTTCCCTGCGCGGAGGCGGCCCGGACTCTCTTTCTGGTTGCCGAGTCTTTGCCTGGGCGGAGACCGCCCGGATTCACGCTCTGGGCGCCGAGTCTTTGCCTGGGCGGAGGCCGCCCGGATCCACTCTGGGTGCCGAGTCTTTGCCTGGGCGGAGGCCGCTCGGACTCTCACTCTGGGTGCTGAGTCTTTGCCTGGGCGGAGGCCGCTCGGACTCTCACTCTGGGTGCTGAGTCTTTCCCTGCGCGGAGGCCGCCCGGATTCACACTCTGGGCGCCGAGTCTTTGCCTGGGCGGAGGCCGCCCGGATTCACACTCTGGGCGCCGAGTCTTTGCCTGGGCGGAGGCTGCCCGGACTCACACTCTGGGCGCCGAGTCTTTGCCTGGGCGGAGGCCGCCCGGATTCACACTCTGGGCGCCGTGTCTTTGCCTGGGCGGAGGCCGCTTGGACTCTCACTCTGGGTGCTGAGTCTTTCCCTGCGCGGAGGCGGCCCGGACTCTCACTCTGGGCGCCGAGTCTTTGCCTGGGCGGAGGCCGCCCGGATTCAAACTCTGGGCGCCGAGACTTTGCGTGGGCGGAAGCCGCTTGGACTCTCACTCTGGGTGCTGAGTCTTTCCCTGCGCGGAGGTGGCCCGGACTCTCACTCTGGGCGCTGAGTCTTTGCCTGGGCGGAGGCCGCCCGGATTCACACTCTGGGCGCCGAGTCTTTGCCTGGGCGGAGGCCGCCCGGATTCACACTCTGGGCGCCGAGTCTTTGCCTGGACGGAGACCGCCCGGATTCACACTCTGGGCGCCGAGTCCTTGCCTGGGTGGAGGCTGCCCGGACCCCGGGCGCCGAGTCTTTGCCTGGGTGGAGGCTGCACGGGCCCCGGGCGCCGAGTCCTTGCCGGGGTGGAGGCTGCCCGGACCCCGGGCGCCGAGTTTCTGCCTAGGCGGAGGCCGCCCATATTCACACTCTGGGTGCCGAGTCTTTGCCTGGGCAGAGGCCGCCCGGATTTACACTCTGGGTGCCGAGTCTTTGCCTAGGCGGAGGCAGCCCGGACTCTCACTCTGGGCGCCAAGTCTTTGCCTGGGCGGAGGCCGCCCAGATTAACACTCTGGGCGCCGAGTCTTTGCCTGGGCGAAGTCCGCCCGGACTCTCACTCTGGGCGCCGAGTCCTTACCTGGGCGGAGGCCGCCCGGATTCACACTCTGGACGCCGAGTCTTTGCCTGGGCGGAGGCCATCCGGATTCACACTCTGGGCGCCGAGTCTTTGCCTGGGCGGAGGCCGCCCGGATTCACACTCTGGGCGCCGTGTCTTTGCCTGGGCGGAGGCCGCATGGACTCTCACTCTGGGTGCTGAGTCTTTCCCTGCGCGGAGGCGGCCCGGACTCTCACTCTGGGCGCCGCGTCTTTGCCTGGGCGGAGGCCGCCTGGACTCTCATTGTGGGCGCCGAGTCTGCCTGGGCAGAGACCGCGTGGATTCACACTCTGGGCGCCGAGTCCTTGCCTGGGCGAAGGTCGCCCGGACTCTCACTCTGGGCGCTGAGTCTTTACCTGGGCGGAGGCCGCCCAGATTCACACTCTGGGCGCCGAGTGTCTGCCTGGGCGGAGGCCGCCCGGATTCACACTCTGGGCGCCGTGTCTTTGCCTGGGGCGGAGGCCGCTTGGACTCTCACTCTGGGTGCTGGGTCTTTCCCTGCGCTGAGGCAGCCCGGACTCTCACTCTGGGCGCCGAGTCTTTGCCTGGGCGGAGGCCGCCCGGATTCACACTCTGGGCGCCGAGCCTTTGCCTGGGCGGAGGCCGCCCGGATTCACACTCTTGGCACCGAGTCTTTGCCTGGGCGGAGGACGCCTAGATTCACACTCTGGGCGCCGAGTCTTTGCCTGGGCGGAGGCCGCCCAGATTAACACTCTGGGTGCCGAGTCTTTGCCTGGGTGGAGGCTGCCCGTATTCACACTCTGGGCGCCGAGTCTTTGCCTGGGCGGAGGCCGCCCGGATTCACACTCTGGGCGCCGAGTCTTTGCCTGGGCGGAGGCTGCCCGGATTCACACTCTGGGCGCCGAGTCTTTGCCTGGGCGGAGGCCGCCCGGATTCACACTCTGGGCGCCGTGTCTTTGCCTGGGCGGAGGCCGCTTGGACTCTCACTCTGGGTGCTGAGTCTTTCCCTGCGCGGAGGCGGCCCGGACTCTCACTCTGGGCGCCGAGTGTTTGCCTGGGCGGAGGCCGCCCGGATTCAAACTCTGGGCGCCGAGACTTTGCCTTGGCGGAGGCCGCTTGGACTCTCACTCTGGGTGGTGAGTCTTTCCCTGCGCGGAGGCGGCCCGGACTCTCACTCTGGGCGCCGAGTCCTTGCCTGGGCGTAGGCCGCCCAGATTCACACTCTGGGCGGTGAGTCTTTGCCTGGGCGGAGGCCGCTTGGACTCTCACTCTGGGTGCAGAGTCTTTCCCTGCGCGGAGGCGGCCCGGACTCTCTTTCTGGTTGCCGAGTCTTTGCCTGGGCGGAGACCGCCCGGATTCACGCTCTGGGCGCCGAGTCTTTGCCTGGGCGGAGGCCGCCCGGATCCACTCTGGGTGCCGAGTCTTTGCCTGGGCGGAGGCCGCTCGGACTCTCACTCTGGGTGCTGAGTCTTTGCCTGGGCGGAGGCCGCTCGGACTCTCACTCTGGGTGCTGAGTCTTTCCCTGCGCGGAGGCGGCTCGGACTCTCACTCTGGGCGCCGAGTCTTTGCCTGGGCGGAGACCGCCTGGATTCACACTCTGGGCGCCGTGTTTTTGCATGGGCGGAGGCCGCACGGATTCACACTCTGGGCGCCGAGTCTTTGCCTGGGCGGAGACCGCCCGGATTCACACTCTGGGCGCCGAGCCTTTGCCTGGGCGGAGGCCGCCCCGGATTCACTCTGAGTGCCGAGCCTTTACCTGGGCGGAGGCCGCTCGGACTCTCACTCTGGGTGCTGAGTCTTTCCCTGCGCGGAGGCGGCCCGGACTCTCACTCTGGGCGCCGAGTCTTTGCCTGGGCGGAGACCGCCCGGATTCACACTCTGGGCGCCGAGTCTTTGCCTGGGCGGAGGCCACCCGGATTCACCCTCTGGGCGCCGAGTATTTGCCTGGGCGGAGGCCGCCCGGATTCACACTCTGGGCGCCGAGTCTTTGCCTGGGCGGAGGCCGCCCAGATTAACACTCTGGGCGCCGAGTCTTTGCCTGGGCGAAGTCCGCCCGGACTCTCACTCTGGGCGCCGAGTCTTTACCTGGGCGGAGGCCGCCCGGATTCACACTCTGGATGCCGAGTCTTTGCCTGGGCGGAGGCCATCCCAATTCACACTCTGGGCGCCGAGTCTTTGCCTGGGCGGAGGCCGCCCGGATTCACACTCTGGGCGCCGTGTCTTTGCCTGGGCGGAGGCCGCATGGACTCTCACTCTGGGTGCTGAGTCTTTCCCTGCGCGGAGGCGGCCCGGACTCTCACTCTGGGCGCCGAGTCTTTGCCTGGGCGGAGGCCGCCCAGATTAACACTCTGGGCGCCGAGTCTTTGCCTGGGCGGAGGCCGCCCAGATTAACACTCTGGGTGCCGAGTCTTTGCCTGGGCGGAGGCCGCCCAGATTAACACTCTGGGTGCCGAGTCTTTGCCTGGGCGGAGGCCGCCTGGACTCTCATTGTGGGCGCCGAGTCTTTGCCTGGGTGGAGGCCGCCCGGATTCACACTCTGGGCGCCGAGTCGTTGCCTGGGCGGAGGCCGCCCGGATTCACACTCTGGGCGCCGAGTCTTTGCCTGGGCGGAGGCCGCCCGGATTCACACTCTGGGCGCCGAGTCTTTGCTGTGCGAAGGCTGCCCATATTCACACTCTGGGCGCCGAGTCTTTGCCTGGGCAGAGGCCGCCCTGATTTACACTCTGGGCGCCGAGTGTTTGCCTAGGCGGAGGCCGCCCATATTCACACTCTGGGTGCCGAGTCCTTGCCTGGGTGGAGGCCGCCTGGACCCCGGGCGCCGAGTCTTTGCCTGTGTGGAGGCTGTACGGGCTCACACTCTGAGCGCCGAGTCTTTGCCTGGACGGAGACCGCCCGGATTCACACTCTGGGCGCCGAGTCCTTGCCTGGGTGGAGGCTGCCCGGACCCCGGGCGCCGAGTCGTTGCCTGGGTGGAGGCTGCACGGGCTCACACTCTGGGCGCCGAGTCTTTGCCTTGGCGGATGCCGCCCGGATTCACACTCTGGGTGCCGAGTCTTTGCCTGGGCGGAGGCCACCCGGATTCACACTCTGGGCGCCGAGTCTTTGCCTTGGCGGAGGCCGCCCGGATTCACACTCTGGGCGCCGTGTTTTTGCCTGGGCGGAGGCCGCTTGGACTCTCAATCTGGGTGCTGAGTCTTTCCCTGCGCGGAGGCGGCCCGGACTCTCACTCTGGGCGCCGAGTGTTTGCCTGGGCGGAGGCCGCCCGGATTCACACTCTGGGCGCCGAGTCTTTGCCTGGGCGGAGGCCGCCCAGATTCACACTCTGGGCTCCGAGTCTTTGCTTGGGCGGAGGCCGCCCAGATTAACACTCTGGGTGCCGAGTCTTTGCCTGGGCCGAGGCCGCCCGGATTCACACTCTGGGCGCTGAGTCTTTGCCTGGGCGGGGACCGCCCGGATTCACACTCTGGGCGCCGAGTCTTTGCCTGGGCGGGGACCGCCCGGATTCACACTCTGGGCGCCGAGTCCTTGCCTGGGCGGAGGCCGCCCGGATTCACTCTGGGTGCCGAGTCTTTGCCTGGGCGGAGGCCGCTCGGACTCTCACTCTGGGTGCTGAGTCTTTCCCTGCGCGGAGGCGGCCCGGACTCTCACTCTGGGCGCCGAGTCTTTGCCTGGGCGGAGGCCGCCCGGACCCCGGGCGCCGAGTCTTTGCCTGGGCGGAGGCTGCACGGGCTCACACTCTGGGCGCCGAGTCTTTGCCTGGGCAGAGGCCGCCCTGATTTACACTCTGGGCGCCGAGTCTTTGCCTAGGCGGAGACCGCCCATATTCACACTCTGGGTGCCGAGTCCTTGCCTGGGTGGAGGCCGCCCGGACCCCGGGCGCCGAGTCTTTGCCTGGGTGGAGGCTGTACGGGCTCCCACTCTGAGCGCCGAGTCTTTGCCTGGGCGGAGGCCGCCCAGATTCACACTCTGGGCTCCGAGTCTTTGCTTGGGCGGAGGCCGCCCAGATTATCACTCTGGGTGCCGAGTCTTTGCCTGGGCGGAGGCCGCCCGGATTCACACTCTGGGCGCCGAGTCTTTGCCTGGGCGGGGACCGCCCGGATTCACACTCTGGGCGTCGAGTCTTTGCCTGGGCGGGGACCGCCCGGATTCACACTCTGGGCGCCGAGTATGTGCCTGGGCGGAGGCCGCCCGGATTCACTCTGGGTGCCGAGTCTTTGCCTGGGCGGAGGCCGCTCGGACTCTCACTCTGGGTGCTGAGTCTTTCCCTGCGCGGAGGCGGCCCGGACTCTCACTCTGGGCGCCGAGTCTTTGCCTGGGCGGAGGCCGCCCGGACCCCGGGCGCCGAGTCTTTGCCTGGGCGGAGGCTGCACGGGCTCACACTCTGGGCACCGAGTCTTTGCCTGGGCAGAGGCCGCCCGGATTCACACTCTGGGTGCCGAGTCTTTGCCTAGGCGGAGGCCGCCCATATTCACACTCTGGGCGCAGAGTCTTTGCCTGAGCGGAGGCCACCCGGATTCACACTCTGGGCGCCAAATCTTTGCCTGGGCGGAGGCGGCCCGGACTCTCACTCTGGGCGCCGAGTCTTTGCCTGGGCGGAGACCTCCCGGACTCACACTCTGGGCGCCGAGTCTTTGCCTGGGCGGAGGCCGCCCGGATTCACTCTGGGTGCCGAGTCTTTGCCTGGGCGGAGGCCGCTTGGACTCTCACTCTGGGTGCTGAGTCTTTCCCTGCGCGGAGGCGGCCCAGACTCTCACTCTGGGCGATGAGTCTTTGCCTGGGCGGAGACCGCCCGGATTCACACTCTGGGCGCCATGTCTTTGCCTGGGCGGAGGCCGCCTGGACTCTCACTCTGGGCGCCGAGTCTTTGTCTGGGCGGAGGCCGCCCGGACTCACACTCTGGGCGGCGAGTCTTTGCCTGGGCGGAGGCCGCCCGGATTAACACTCTGGGCGCCGAGTCTTTGCCTGGGCTAAGGCCGCCCGGACTCTCACTGTGGGCGCCGAGTCTTTGCCTGGGCGGGGGCCGCCCGGATTCACACTCGGGGCGCCGAGTTTTTGTCTGGGCGGAGGCCGACCGGATTCATTCTGGGTGCCGAGTCTTTGCCTGGGCGGAGGCCGCCCGGACTTTCACTCTGGGTGCAGAGTCTTTCCCTGCACGGAGGCCGCCCGGACTCTCACTCTGGACGCCGAGTCTTTGCCTGGGCGGAGACCGCCCGGATTCAAACTTTGTGCGCCGAGCCTTTGCTTGGGCGGAGGCCGCCCGGACTCCGGGCGCCGAGTCTTTGCCTGGGCGGAGGCTGCCCGGACTCACACTCTGGGCGCCGAGTTTTTGCCTGGGCGGAGGCCTCCCAGATTAACTCTCTGGGCGCCGAGCTTCTGCCTGGGCGGAGGCCGCCAGATTCACACTCTGGGCGCCGAGTCTTTGCCTGGGCGGAGGCCGCCCGGATTCACACTCTGGGCGTCGAGTCTTTGCCTGGGGGAGGCTGCCCGGATTCACACTCTGGGCGCCGAGTCTTTACCTGGGCGGAGGCCGCCCAGATTCACACTCTGGGCGCCGAGTGTCTGCCTGGGCGGAGGCCGCCCGGATTCAGACTCTGGGCGCCGTGTCTTTGCCTGGGGCGGAGGCCGCTTGGACTCTCACTCTGGGTGCTGAGTCTTTCCCTGCGCTGAGGCGGCCTGGACTCTCACTCTGGGCGTCGAGTCTTTGCCTGGGCGGAGGCCGCCCGGATTCACACTCTGGGCGCCGAGCCTTTGCCTGGGCGGAGGCCGCCCGGATTCACACTCTTGGCACCGAGTCTTTGCCTGGGCGGAGGACGCCCAGATTCACACTCTGGGCGCAGATTCTTTGCCTGGGCGGAGGCCGCCCAGATTAACACTCTGGGTGCCGAGTCTTTGCCTGGGTGGAGGCTGCCCGTATTCACACTCTGGGCGACGAGTATTTGCCTGGGCGGAGGCCGCCCGGACTCACACTCTGGGCGCCGAGTCTTTGCCTGGGCGGAGGCCGCCCGGACTCACACTCTGGGCGCCGAGTCTTTGCCTGGGCGGAGGCCGCCCGGATCCACACTCTGGGCGCCGAGTCTTTGCCTGGGCGGAGGCCGCCCGGATTCACACTCTGGGCGCCGAGTCTTTGCCTGGGCGGAGGCTGCCCGGACTCACACTCTGGGCGCCGAGTCTTTGCCTGGGCGGAGGCCGCCCGGATTCACACTCTGGGCGCCGTGTCTTTGCCTGGGCGGAGGCCGCTTGGACTCTCACTCTGGGTGCTGAGTCTTTCCCTGCGCGGAGGCGGCCCGGACTCTCACTCTGGGCGCCGAGTCTTTGCCTGGGCGGAGGCCGCCCGGATTCAAACTCTGGGCGCCGAGACTTTGCCTGGGCGGAAGCCGCTTGGACTCTCACTCTGGGTGCTGAGTCTTTCCCTGCGCGGAGGTGGCCCGGACTCTCACTCTGGGCGCTGAGTCTTTGCCTGGGCGGAGGCCGCCCGGATTCACACTCTGGGCGCCGAGTCTTTGCCTGGGCGGAGGCCGCCCGGATTCACACTCTGGGCGCCGAGTCTTTGCCTGGACGGAGACCGCCCGGATTCACACTCTGGGCGCCGAGTCCTTGCCTGGGTGGAGGCTGCCCGGACCCCGGGCGCCGAGTCTTTGCCTGGGTGGAGGCTGCACGGGCCCCGGGCGCCGAGTCCTTGCCGGGGTGGAGGCTGCCCGGACCCCGGGCGCCGAGTTTCTGCCTAGGCGGAGGCCGCCCATATTCACACTCTGGGTGCCGAGTCTTTGCCTGGGCAGAGGCCGCCCGGATTTACACTCTGGGCGCCGAGTCTTTGCCTAGGCGGAGGCAGCCCGGACTCTCACTCTGGGCGCCAAGTCTTTGCCTGGGCGGAGGCCGCCCAGATTAACACTCTGGGCGCCGAGTCTTTGCCTGGGCGAAGTCCGCCCGGACTCTCACTCTGGGCGCCGAGTCCTTACCTGGGCGGAGGCCGCCCGGATTCACACTCTGGACGCCGAGTCTTTGCCTGGGCGGAGGCCATCCGGATTCACACTCTGGGCGCCGAGTCTTTGCCTGGGCGGAGGCCGCCCGGATTCACACTCTGGGCGCCGTGTCTTTGCCTGGGCGGAGGCCGCATGGACTCTCACTCTGGGTGCTGAGTCTTTCCCTGCGCGGAGGCGGCCCGGACTCTCACTCTGGGCGCCGCGTCTTTGCCTGGGCGGAGGCCGCCTGGACTCTCATTGTGGGCGCCGAGTCTGCCTGGGCAGAGACCGCGTGGATTCACACTCTGGGCGCCGAGTCCTTGCCTGGGCGAAGGTCGCCCGGACTCTCACTCTGGGCGCTGAGTCTTTACCTGGGCGGAGGCCGCCCAGATTCACACTCTGGGCGCCGAGTGTCTGCCTGGGCGGAGGCCGCCCGGATTCACACTCTGGGCGCCGTGTCTTTGCCTGGGGCGGAGGCCGCTTGGACTCTCACTCTGGGTGCTGGGTCTTTCCCTGCGCTGAGGCAGCCCGGACTCTCACTCTGGGCGCCGAGTCTTTGCCTGGGCGGAGGCCGCCCGGATTCACACTCTGGGCGCCGAGCCTTTGCCTGGGCGGAGGCCGCCCGGATTCACACTCTTGGCACCGAGTCTTTGCCTGGGCGGAGGACGCCTAGATTCACACTCTGGGCGCCGAGTCTTTGCCTGGGCGGAGGCCGCCCAGATTAACACTCTGGGTGCCGAGTCTTTGCCTGGGTGGAGGCTGCCCGTATTCACACTCTGGGCGCCGAGTTTTTGCCTGGGCGGAGGCCGCCCGGACTCACACTCTGGGCGCCGAGTCTTTGCCTGGGCGGAGGCCGCCCGGATTCACACTCTGGGCGCCGAGTCTTTGCCTGGGCGGAGGCTGCCCGGATTCACACTCTGGGCGCCGAGTCTTTGCCTGGGCGGAGGCCGCCCGGATTCACACTCTGGGCGCCGTGTCTTTGCCTGGGCGGAGGCCGCTTGGACTCTCACTCTGGGTGCTGAGTCTTTCCCTGCGCGGAGGCGGCCCGGACTCTCACTCTGGGCGCCGAGTGTTTGCCTGGGCGGAGGCCGCCCGGATTCAAACTCTGGGCGCCGAGACTTTGCCTTGGCGGAGGCCGCTTGGACTCTCACTCTGGGTGGTGAGTCTTTCCCTGCGCGGAGGCGGCCCGGACTCTCACTCTGGGCGCCGAGTCCTTGCCTGGGCGTAGGCCGCCCAGATTCACACTCTGGGCGGTGAGTCTTTGCCTGGGCGGAGGCCGCTTGGACTCTCACTCTGGGTGCAGAGTCTTTCCCTGCGCGGAGGCGGCCCGGACTCTCTTTCTGGTTGCCGAGTCTTTGCCTGGGCGGAGACCGCCCGGATTCACGCTCTGGGCGCCGAGTCTTTGCCTGGGCGGAGGCCGCCCGGATCCACTCTGGGTGCCGAGTCTTTGCCTGGGCGGAGGCCGCTCGGACTCTCACTCTGGGTGCTGAGTCTTTGCCTGGGCGGAGGCCGCTCGGACTCTCACTCTGGGTGCTGAGTCTTTCCCTGCGCGGAGGCCGCCCGGATTCACACTCTGGGCGCCGAGTCTTTGCCTGGGCGGAGGCCGCCCGGATTCACACTCTGGGCGCCGAGTCTTTGCCTGGGCGGAGGCTGCCCGGACTCACACTCTGGGCGCCGAGTCTTTGCCTGGGCGGAGGCCGCCCGGATTCACACTCTGGGCGCCGTGTCTTTGCCTGGGCGGAGGCCGCTTGGACTCTCACTCTGGGTGCTGAGTCTTTCCCTGCGCGGAGGCGGCCCGGACTCTCACTCTGGGCGCCGAGTCTTTGCCTGGGCGGAGGCCGCCCGGATTCAAACTCTGGGCGCCGAGACTTTGCCTGGGCGGAAGCCGCTTGGACTCTCACTCTGGGTGCTGAGTCTTTCCCTGCGCGGAGGTGGCCCGGACTCTCACTCTGGGCGCTGAGTCTTTGCCTGGGCGGAGGCCGCCCGGATTCACACTCTGGGCGCCGAGTCTTTGCCTGGGCGGAGGCCGCCCGGATTCACACTCTGGGCGCCGAGTCTTTGCCTGGACGGAGACCGCCCGGATTCACACTCTGGGCGCCGAGTCCTTGCCTGGGTGGAGGCTGCCCGGACCCCGGGCGCCGAGTCTTTGCCTGGGTGGAGGCTGCACGGGCCCCGGGCGCCGAGTCCTTGCCGGGGTGGAGGCTGCCCGGACCCCGGGCGCCGAGTTTCTGCCTAGGCGGAGGCCGCCCATATTCACACTCTGGGTGCCGAGTCTTTGCCTGGGCAGAGGCCGCCCGGATTTACACTCTGGGCGCCGAGTCTTTGCCTAGGCGGAGGCAGCCCGGACTCTCACTCTGGGCGCCAAGTCTTTGCCTGGGCGGAGGCCGCCCAGATTAACACTCTGGGCGCCGAGTCTTTGCCTGGGCGAAGTCCGCCCGGACTCTCACTCTGGGCGCCGAGTCCTTACCTGGGCGGAGGCCGCCCGGATTCACACTCTGGACGCCGAGTCTTTGCCTGGGCGGAGGCCATCCGGATTCACACTCTGGGCGCCGAGTCTTTGCCTGGGCGGAGGCCGCCCGGATTCACACTCTGGGCGCCGTGTCTTTGCCTGGGCGGAGGCCGCATGGACTCTCACTCTGGGTGCTGAGTCTTTCCCTGCGCGGAGGCGGCCCGGACTCTCACTCTGGGCGCCGCGTCTTTGCCTGGGCGGAGGCCGCCTGGACTCTCATTGTGGGCGCCGAGTCTGCCTGGGCAGAGACCGCGTGGATTCACACTCTGGGCGCCGAGTCCTTGCCTGGGCGAAGGTCGCCCGGACTCTCACTCTGGGCGCTGAGTCTTTACCTGGGCGGAGGCCGCCCAGATTCACACTCTGGGCGCCGAGTGTCTGCCTGGGCGGAGGCCGCCCGGATTCACACTCTGGGCGCCGTGTCTTTGCCTGGGGCGGAGGCCGCTTGGACTCTCACTCTGGGTGCTGGGTCTTTCCCTGCGCTGAGGCAGCCCGGACTCTCACTCTGGGCGCCGAGTCTTTGCCTGGGCGGAGGCCGCCCGGATTCACACTCTGGGCGCCGAGCCTTTGCCTGGGCGGAGGCCGCCCGGATTCACACTCTTGGCACCGAGTCTTTGCCTGGGCGGAGGACGCCTAGATTCACACTCTGGGCGCCGAGTCTTTGCCTGGGCGGAGGCCGCCCAGATTAACACTCTGGGTGCCGAGTCTTTGCCTGGGTGGAGGCTGCCCGTATTCACACTCTGGGCGCCGAGTTTTTGCCTGGGCGGAGGCCGCCCGGACTCACACTCTGGGCGCCGAGTCTTTGCCTGGGCGGAGGCCGCCCGGATTCACACTCTGGGCGCCGAGTCTTTGCCTGGGCGGAGGCTGCCCGGATTCACACTCTGGGCGCCGAGTCTTTGCCTGGGCGGAGGCCGCCCGGATTCACACTCTGGGCGCCGTGTCTTTGCCTGGGCGGAGGCCGCTTGGACTCTCACTCTGGGTGCTGAGTCTTTCCCTGCGCGGAGGCGGCCCGGACTCTCACTCTGGGCGCCGAGTGTTTGCCTGGGCGGAGGCCGCCCGGATTCAAACTCTGGGCGCCGAGACTTTGCCTTGGCGGAGGCCGCTTGGACTCTCACTCTGGGTGGTGAGTCTTTCCCTGCGCGGAGGCGGCCCGGACTCTCACTCTGGGCGCCGAGTCCTTGCCTGGGCGTAGGCCGCCCAGATTCACACTCTGGGCGGTGAGTCTTTGCCTGGGCGGAGGCCGCTTGGACTCTCACTCTGGGTGCAGAGTCTTTCCCTGCGCGGAGGCGGCCCGGACTCTCTTTCTGGTTGCCGAGTCTTTGCCTGGGCGGAGACCGCCCGGATTCACGCTCTGGGCGCCGAGTCTTTGCCTGGGCGGAGGCCGCCCGGATCCACTCTGGGTGCCGAGTCTTTGCCTGGGCGGAGGCCGCTCGGACTCTCACTCTGGGTGCTGAGTCTTTGCCTGGGCGGAGGCCGCTCGGACTCTCACTCTGGGTGCTGAGTCTTTCCCTGCGCGGAGGCGGCTCGGACTCTCACTCTGGGCGCCGAGTCTTTGCCTGGGCGGAGACCGCCTGGATTCACACTCTGGGCGCCGTGTTTTTGCATGGGCGGAGGCCGCACGGATTCACACTCTGGGCGCCGAGTCTTTGCCTGGGCGGAGACCGCCCGGATTCACACTCTGGGCGCCGAGCCTTTGCCTGGGCGGAGGCCGCCCCAGATTCACTCTGAGTGCCGAGCCTTTACCTGGGCGGAGGCCGCTCGGACTCTCACTCTGGGTGCTGAGTCTTTCCCTGCGCGGAGGCGGCCCGGACTCTCACTCTGGGCGCCGAGTCTTTGCCTGGGCGGAGACCGCCCGGATTCACACTCTGGGCGCCGAGTCTTTGCCTGGGCGGAGGCCACCCGGATTCACCCTCTGGGCGCCGAGTATTTGCCTGGGCGGAGGCCGCCCGGATTCACACTCTGGGCGCCGTGTCTTTGCCTGGGCGGAGGCCGCATGGACTCTCACTCTGGGTGCTGAGTCTTTCCCTGCGCGGAGGCGGCCCGGACTCTCACTCTGGGCGCCGAGTCTTTGCCTGGGCGGAGGCCGCCCAGATTAACACTCTGGGTGCCGAGTCTTTGCCTGGGCGGAGGCCGCCTGGACTCTCATTGTGGGCGCAGAGTCTGCCTGGGCGGAGGCCGCCCGGATTCACACTCTGGGCGCCGAGTCTTTGCCTGGGTGGAGGCCGCCCGGATTCACACTCTGGGCGCCGAGTTTTTGCCTGGGCGGAGGCCGCCTGGATTCACACTCTGGGCGACGAGTCTTTGCCTGGGCGGAGACCGCCCGGATTCACACTCTGGGCGCCGAGTCTTTGCCTGGGCGGAGGCCGCCCAGATTAACACTCTGGGCGCCGAGTCTTTGCCTGGGCGAAGTCCGCCCGGACTCTCACTCTGGGCGCCGAGTCTTTACCTGGGCGGAGGCCGCCCGGATTCACACTCTGGATGCCGAGTCTTTGCCTGGGCGGAGGCCATCCCAATTCACACTCTGGGCGCCGAGTCTTTGCCTGGGCGGAGGCCGCCCGGATTCACACTCTGGGCGCCGTGTCTTTGCCTGGGCGGAGGCCGCATGGACTCTCACTCTGGGTGCTGAGTCTTTCCCTGCGCGGAGGCGGCCCGGACTCTCACTCTGGGCGCCGAGTCTTTGCCTGGGCGGAGGCCGCCCAGATTAACACTCTGGGCGCCGAGTCTTTGCCTGGGCGGAGGCCGCCCAGATTAACACTCTGGGTGCCGAGTCTTTGCCTGGGCGGAGGCCGCCCAGATTAACACTCTGGGTGCAGAGTCTTTGCCTGGGCGGAGGCCGCCTGGACTCTCATTGTGGGCGCCGAGTCTTTGCCTGGGTGGAGGCCGCCCGGATTCACACTCTGGGCGCCGAGTCGTTGCCTGGGCGGAGGCCGCCCGGATTCACACTCTGGGCGCCGAGTCTTTGCCTGGGCGGAGGCCGCCCGGATTCACACTCTGGGCGCCGAGTCTTTGCTGTGCGAAGGCTGCCCATATTCACACTCTGGGCGCCGAGTCTTTGCCTGGGCAGAGGCCGCCCTGATTTACACTCTGGGCGCCGAGTGTTTGCCTAGGCGGAGGCCGCCCATATTCACACTCTGGGTGCCGAGTCCTTGCCTGGGTGGAGGCCGCCTGGACCCCGGGCGCCGAGTCTTTGCCTGTGTGGAGGCTGTACGGGCTCACACTCTGAGCGCCGAGTCTTTGCCTGGACGGAGACCGCCCGGATTCACACTCTGGGCGCCGAGTCCTTGCCTGGGTGGAGGCTGCCCGGACCCCGGGCGCCGAGTCGTTGCCTGGGTGGAGGCTGCACGGGCTCACACTCTGGGCGCCGAGTCTTTGCCTTGGCGGATGCCGCCCGGATTCACACTCTGGGTGCCGAGTCTTTGCCTGGGCGGAGGCCACCCGGATTCACACTCTGGGCGCCGAGTCTTTGCCTTGGCGGAGGCCGCCCGGATTCACACTCTGGGCGCCGTGTTTTTGCCTGGGCGGAGGCCGCTTGGACTCTCAATCTGGGTGCTGAGTCTTTCCCTGCGCGGAGGCGGCCCGGACTCTCACTCTGGGCGCCGAGTGTTTGCCTGGGCGGAGGCCGCCCGGATTCACACTCTGGGCGCCGAGTCTTTGCCTGGGCGGAGGCCGCCCAGATTCACACTCTGGGCTCCGAGTCTTTGCTTGGGCGGAGGCCGCCCAGATTAACACTCTGGGTGCCGAGTCTTTGCCTGGGCCGAGGCCGCCCGGATTCACACTCTGGGCGCTGAGTCTTTGCCTGGGCGGGGACCGCCCGGATTCACACTCTGGGCGCCGAGTCTTTGCCTGGGCGGGGACCGCCCGGATTCACACTCTGGGCGCCGAGTCCTTGCCTGGGCGGAGGCCGCCCGGATTCACTCTGGGTGCCGAGTCTTTGCCTGGGCGGAGGCCGCTCAGACTCTCACTCTGGGTGCTGAGTCTTTCCCTGCGCGGAGGCGGCCCGGACTCTCACTCTGGGCGCCGAGTCTTTGCCTGGGCGGAGGCCGCCCGGACCCCGGGCGCCGAGTCTTTGCCTGGGCGGAGGCTGCACGGGCTCACACTCTGGGCGCCGAGTCTTTGCCTGGGCAGAGGCCGCCCTGATTTACACTCTGGGCGCCGAGTCTTTGCCTAGGCGGAGACCGCCCATATTCACACTCTGGGTGCCGAGTCCTTGCCTGGGTGGAGGCCGCCCGGACCCCGGGCGCCGAGTCTTTGCCTGGGTGGAGGCTGTACGGGCTCCCACTCTGAGCGCCGAGTCTTTGCCTGGGCGGAGGCCGCCCAGATTCACACTCTGGGCTCCGAGTCTTTGCTTGGGCGGAGGCCGCCCAGATTAACACTCTGGGTGCCGAGTCTTTGCCTGGGCGGAGGCCGCCCGGATTCACACTCTGGGCGCCGAGTCTTTGCCTGGGCGGGGACCGCCCGGATTCACACTCTGGGCGTCGAGTCTTTGCCTGGGCGGGGACCGCCCGGATTCACACTCTGGGCGCCGAGTATGTGCCTGGGCGGAGGCCGCCCGGATTCACTCTGGGTGCCGAGTCTTTGCCTGGGCGGAGGCCGCTCGGACTCTCACTCTGGGTGCTGAGTCTTTCCCTGCGCGGAGGCGGCCCGGACTCTCACTCTGGGCGCCGAGTCTTTGCCTGGGCGGAGGCCGCCCGGACCCCGGGCGCCGAGTCTTTGCCTGGGCGGAGGCTGCACGGGCTCACACTCTGGGCACCGAGTCTTTGCCTGGGCAGAGGCCGCCCGGATTCACACTCTGGGTGCCGAGTCTTTGCCTAGGCGGAGGCCGCCCATATTCACACTCTGGGCGCAGAGTCTTTGCCTGAGCGGAGGCCACCCGGATTCACACTCTGGGCGCCAAATCTTTGCCTGGGCGGAGGCGGCCCGGACTCTCACTCTGGGCGCCGAGTCTTTGCCTGGGCGGAGACCTCCCGGACTCACACTCTGGGCGCCGAGTCTTTGCCTGGGCGGAGGCCGCCCGGATTCACTCTGGGTGCCGAGTCTTTGCCTGGGCGGAGGCCGCTTGGACTCTCACTCTGGGTGCTGAGTCTTTCCCTGCGCGGAGGCGGCCCAGACTCTCACTCTGGGCGATGAGTCTTTGCCTGGGCGGAGACCGCCCGGATTCACACTCTGGGCGCCATGTCTTTGCCTGGGCGGAGGCCGCCTGGACTCTCACTCTGGGCGCCGAGTCTTTGTCTGGGCGGAGGCCGCCCGGACTCACACTCTGGGCGGCGAGTCTTTGCCTGGGCGGAGGCCGCCCGGATTAACACTCTGGGCGCCGAGTCTTTGCCTGGGCTAAGGCCGCCCGGACTCTCACTGTGGGCGCCGAGTCTTTGCCTGGGCGGGGGCCGCCCGGATTCACACTCGGGGCGCCGAGTTTTTGTCTGGGCGGAGGCCGACCGGATTCATTCTGGGTGCCGAGTCTTTGCCTGGGCGGAGGCCGCCCGGACTTTCACTCTGGGTGCAGAGTCTTTCCCTGCACGGAGGCCGCCCGGACTCTCACTCTGGACGCCGAGTCTTTGCCTGGGCGGAGACCGCCCGGATTCAAACTTTGTGCGCCGAGCCTTTGCTTGGGCGGAGGCCGCCCGGACTCCGGGCGCCGAGTCTTTGCCTGGGCGGAGGCTGCCCGGACTCACACTCTGGGCGCCGAGTTTTTGCCTGGGCGGAGGCCTCCCAGATTAACTCTCTGGGCGCCGAGCTTCTGCCTGGGCGGAGGCCGCCAGATTCACACTCTGGGCGCCGAGTCTTTGCCTGGGCGGAGGCCGCCCGGATTCACACTCTGGGCGTCGAGTCTTTGCCTGGGGGAGGCTGCCCGGATTCACACTCTGGGCGCCGAGTCTTTGCCTGGGCGGAGGCCGCCAAGATTAACACTGGGCGCAGAGTCTTTGCCTGGGCGGAGGCCGCTCGGACTCTCACTCTGGGTGCTGAGTCTTTCCCTGCGCGGAGGTGGCCCGGACTCTCACTCTGGGCGCCGAGTCTTTGCCTGGGCGGAGACCGCCTGGATTCACACTCTGGGCGCCGAGTCCTTGCCTGGGCGGAGGCCGCCCGGATTCACACCCTGGGCGCCGAGTCTTTGCCTGGGCGGAGACCGCCCGGATTCACACTCTGGGCGCAGAGTCTTTGCCCGGGCGGAGGCCGCCCGGATCCACACTCTGGGCGCCGAGTCTTTGCCTGGGCAGAGGCCGCCCGGATTTACACTCTGGGCGCCGAGTCTTTGCCTAGGAAGAGGCCGCCCATATTCACACTCTGGGTGCCGAGTCCTTGCCTAGGTGGAGGCCGCCCGGACCCCGGGCGCCGAGTCTTTGCCTGGGCGGAGGCTGTACGGGCTCACACTCTGGGCGCCGAGTCTTTGCCTGGACGGAGACCGCCCGGATTCACACTCTGGGTGCCGAATCTTTGCCTGGACGGAGTCCGCCCGGATTCACACTCTGAGCGCCGAGTCTTTGCTGTGCGAAGGCTGCCCATATTCACACTCTGGGCGCCGAGTCTTTGCCTGGGCAGAGGCCGCCCTTATTTACACTCTGGGCGCCGAGTCTTTGCCTAGGCGGAGGCCGCCAATATTCACACTCTGGGTGCCGAGTCCTTGCCTGGGTGGAGGCCGCCCGGACCCCGGGCGCCGAGTCTTTGCCTGGGTGGAGGCTGTACGGGCTCACACTCTGAGCGCCGAGTCTTTGCCTGGACGGAGACCGCCCGGATTCACACTCTGGGCGCCGAGTCCTTGCCTGGGTGGAGGCTGCCCGGACCCCGGGCGCCGAGTCGTTGCCTGGGTGGAGGCTGCACGGGCTCACACTCTGGGCGCCGAGTCTTTACCTTGGCGGAGGCCGCCCGGATTCACACTCTGGGTGCCAAGTCATTGCCTAGGCGGAGGCCGCCCATATTCACACTCTGGGCGCCGAGTCTTTGCCTGGGCAGAGGCCGCCCGGATTTACACTCTGGGCGCCGAGTCTTTGCCTAGGCGGAGGCCGCCCGGACTCTCACTCTGGGCGCCGAATCTTTGCCTGGGCGGAGGCCGCCCAGATTAACACTCTGGGCGCCGAGTCTTTGCCTTGGCGAAGGCCGCCCGGACTCTCACTCTGGGCGCCTAGTCTTTCCCTGCGCGGAGGCCGACCGGATTCATTCTGGGTGCCGAGTCTTTGCTTGGGCGGAGGCCGCCCGGACTTTCACTCTGGGCGTCGAGTCTTTGCCTGGGCGGAGGCCGCCCGGATTTACACTCTGGGCGCCGAGTCTTTGCCTGGGCGGAGGCCGCCCGGATTCACACTCTGGGCGTCGAGTCTTTGCCTGGGCGGAGGTGGCCCGGACTCTCACTCTGGGCGCCGAGTCTTTGCCTGGGCGGAGGCTGTACGGGCTCACACTCTGGGCGCCGAGTCTTTGCCTGGACTGAGACCGCCCAGGTTCACACTCTGGGCGCCGAGTCCTTGCCTGGGTGGAGGCCGCCCGGATTCACACTCTGGGCGTCGAGCCTTTGCCTGGGCGGAGGCCGCCCGGATTCACACTCTGGGCGCCGAGTCTTTGCCTGGGCGGAGGCCGCCAAGATTAACACTGGGCGCAGAGTCTTTGCCTGGGCGGAGGCCGCTCGGACTCTCACTCTGGGTGCTGAGTCTTTCCCTGCGCGGAGGCCGACCGGATTCATTCTGGGTGCCGAGTCTTTGCTTGGGCGGAGGCCGCCCGGACTTTCACTCTGGGTGCCGAGTCTTTCCCTGCACGGAGGCCGCCCGGACTCTCACTCTGGGCGCCGAGTGTTTGCCTGGGCGGAGGCCGCCCGGATTCACACTCTGGGCGCCGAGTCTTTGCCTGGGCGGAGGCTGCCCGGATTCACACTCTGGGCGCCGAGTCTTTGCCTGGGCGGAGGCCGCTTGGACTCTCACTCTGGGTGCTGAGTCTTTCCCTGCGCGGAGGTGGCCCGGACTCTCACTCTGGGCGCCGAGTCTTTGCCTGGGCGGACCCGCCCGGATTCACACTCTGGGCGCCGAGTCTTTGCCTGGGCGGAGGCCGCCCGGATTCACACTCTGGGCGTCGAGTCTTTGCCTGGGCGGAGGCCGCCCAGATTAACACTCTGGGCGCCCAGTCTTTGCCTGGGCAAAGGCCGCCCAGACTCTCACTCTGGGCGCCGAGTCTTTGCTGTGCGAAGGCCGCCCATATTCACAGTCTGGGCGCCGAGTGTTTGCCTGGGCGGAGGCCGCTTGGAATCTCACTCTGGGTGCTGAGTCTTTCCCTGCGTGGAGGCGGCCCGGACTCTCAATCTGGGCGCCAAGTCTTTGCCTGGGCGGACCTGCCCGGATTCACACTCTGGGCGCCGAGTCCTTGCCTGGGCGGAGGCCGCCCGGACTCTCACTCTGGGCGCCGAGTCTTTGCCTGGGCGGAGGCCGCCCAGATTAACACTCTGGGCGCCGAGTCTTTGCCTGGGCGAAGGCCGCCCGGACTCTCACTCTGGGCGCCGATTCTTTACCTGGGCGGAGGCCGCCCGGATTCACACTCTGGACGCCGAGTCTTTGCCTGGGCGGAGGCCACCCGGATTCACACTCTGGGCGTCGAGTCTTTGCCTGGGCGGAGGCCACCCGGATTCACACTCTGGGCGCCGAGTCTTTGCCTGGGCGGAGGCCGCCAAGATTAACACTGGGCGCAGAGTCTTTGCCTAGGCGGAGGCCGCTCGGACTCTCACTCTTGGTGCTGAGTCTTTCCCTGCGCGGAGGTGGCCCGGACTCTCACTCTGGGCGCCGAGTCTTTGCCTGGGCGGAGGCTGTACGGGCTCACACTCTGGGCGCCGAGTCTTTGCCTGGACGGATACTGCCCAGATTCACACTCTGGGCGCCGAGTCCTTGCCTGGGTGGAGGCCGCCCGGATTCACACTCTGGGCGTCGAGTCTGTGCCTGGGCGGAGGCCGCCCGGATTCACACTCCGGGCGCTGAGTCTTTGCCTGGGCGGAGGCCGCCAAGATTAACACTGGGCGCAGAGTCTTTGCCTGGGCGGAGGCCGCTCGGACTCTCACTCTGGGTGCTGAGTCTTTCCCTGCGCGGATGCCGACCGGATTCATTCTGGGTGCCGAGTCTTTGCTTGGGCGGAGGCCGCCCGGACTTTCACTCTGGGTGCCGAGTCTTTCCCTGCACGGAGGCCGCCCGGACTCTCACTCTGGACGCAGAGTCTTTGCCTGGGCGGAGACCGCCCGGATTCAAACTCTGTGCGCCGAGCCTTTGCTTGGGGGGAGGCCGCTTGGGACTCCGGGCGCTGAGTCTTTGCCTGGGCGGAGGCATCCCGGACTCACACTCTGGGTGCCGAGTCTTTGCCTGGGCGGAGGCCTCCCAGATTAACTCTCTGGGCGCCGAGTCTTTGCCTGGGCGGAGGCCGCCCGGATTCACACTCTGGGCGTCGAGCCTTTGCCTGGGCGGAGGCCGCCCGGATTCACACTCTGGGCGCCGAGTCTTTGCCTGGGCGGAGGCCGCCAAGATTAACACTGGGCGCAGAGTCTTTGCCTGGGCGGAGGCTGCTCGGACTCTCACTCTGGGCGCCGAGTCTTTACTGTGCGAAGGCCGCCCATATTCACACTTATGGCGCCGAGTCTTTGCCTGGGCGGAGGCCGCCCGGATTCACACTCTGGGCGCCGAGTCTTTGCCTGGGCGGAGGCCGCCCGAAACCACACTCTGGGCGCCGAGTCTTTGCTGTGCGAAGGCCGCCCATATTCACACTCATGGCGCCGAGTCTTTGCCTGGGCAGAGGCCGCCCGGATTCACACTCTGGGTGCCGAGTCCTTGCCTGGGCAGAGGCTGTACGGGCTCACACTCTGGGCGCGAGTCTTTGCCTGGGCGGAGGCCGCCCATATTCACACTCTGGGCGCCGAGTCTTTGCCTGGGCAGAGGCCGCCCGGATTTACACTCTGGGCGCCGAGTCTTTGCCTAGGCGGAGGCCGCCCGGACTCTCACTCTGTGCGCCGAATCTTTGCCTGGGCGGAGGCCGCCCGGACTCTCACTCTGGGAGCCGAGTCTTTACCTGGGCGGAGGCCGCCCGGATTCACACTCTGGACGCCGAGTCTTTGCCTGGGTGGAGGCCACCCGGATTCACACTCTGGGTGCCGAGTCTTTGCCTGGGCGGAGGCCGCCCGGATTCACACTCTGGTAGCCGTGTCTTTGCCTGGGCGGAGGCCGCTTGGACTCTCACTCTGGGTGCTGAGTCTTTCCCTGCGCGGAGGCTGCCCGGACTCTCACTCTGGGCGCCGAGTCTTTGCCTGGGCGGAGGCCGCCTGGATTCACACTCTGGGCGCCGAGTCTTTGCCTGGGCGGAGGCCGCCCGGAATCACACTCTGGGCGCCGAGTCTTTGCCTGGGCGGAGGCCGCCCAGATTAACACTCTGGGTCCAGAGTCTTTGCCTGGGCGAAGACTGCCCGGACTCTCACTGTGGGCGCCGAGTCTTTGCCTGGGCGGAGACCGCCTGGATTCACACTCTGGGCACCGAGTCTTTGCCTGGGCGGAGACCGCCCGGATTCACACTCTGGGCGCCGTGTCTTTGCCTGGGCGGAGGCCACCCGGATTCACACTCTGGGCGCCGAGTCTTTTCCTGGGCGGAGGCCGTCCGAATTCATACTCTGGGCGCCGAGTCTTTGCTGTGCGAAGGCCGCCCATATTCACAGTCTGGGCGCCGAGTCTTTGCCTGGGCAGAGGCCGCCCGGATTTACACTCTGGGCGCCGAGTCTTTGCCTGGGCGGAGGCCTCTCAGGTTAACTCTCTGGGCGCCGAGCTTTGCCTGGGCGGAGGCCGCCCAGATTCACACTCTGGGCGCCGAGTATTTGTCTGGGCGGAGGCCGCCCGGATTCACACTCTGGGCGTCGAGTCTTTGCCTGGGCGGAGGCTGCCCGGATTCACACTCTGGGCGCCGAGTGTTTGCCTGGGCGGAGGCCTCTCAGATTAACTCTCTGGGCGCCAAGCTTTTGCCTGGGCGGAGGCCGCCCAGATTCACACTCTGGGCGCGAGCCTTTGCCTGGGCGGAGGCCGCCCGGATTCACACTCTGGGCGTCGAGTCTTTGCCTGGGCGGAGGCCGCCCGGATTCACACTCTGGGCGCCGAGTCTTTGCCTGGGCGGAGACCGCCTGGATTCACACTCTGGGCGCCGAGTCTTTGCCTAGGCGGAGGCCGCCCATATTCACACTCTGGGTGCCAAGTCCTTGCCTAGGTGGAGGCCGCCCAGACCCCGGGCGCCGAGTCTTTGCCTGGGCGGAAGCTGTACGGGCTCACACTCTGGGCGCCGAGTCTTTGCCTGGACGGAGACCGCCCGGATTCACACTCTGGACGCCGAGTCTTTGCCTGGGCGGAGGCCACCCGGATTCACACTCTGGGCGCCGAGTCTTTGCCTGGGCAGAGGCCAGCCGGACTCTCACTCTGGGCGCCGAGTCTTTGCCTGGGCGGAGGCCGCCCAGATTAACACTCTGGGCGCCGAGTCTTTGCCTGGGCGAAGGCCGCCCGGACTCTCACTCTGGGCGTCGATTCTTTACCTGGGCGGAGGCCGCCCGGATTCACACTCTGGACGCCGAGTCTTTGCCTGGGCGGAGGCCACCCGGATTCACACTCTGGGCGTCGAGTCTTTGCCTGGGCGGAGGCCGCCCGGATTCACACTCTGGGCGCCGAGTCTTTGCCTGGGCGGAGGCCGCCAAGATTAACACTGGGCGCAGAGTCTTTGCCTGGGCGGAGGCCGCTCGGACTCTCACTCTGGGTGCTGAGTCTTTCCCTGCGCGGAGGTGGCCCGGACTCTCACTCTGGGCGCCGAGTCTTTGCCTGGGCGGAGGCTGTACGGGCTCACACTCTGGGCGCCGAGTCTTTGCCTGGACGGATACTGCCCAGATTCACACTCTGGGCGCCGAGTCCTTGCCTGGGTGGAGGCCGCCCGGATTCACACTCTGGGCGTCGAGTCTGTGCCTGGGCGGAGGCCGCCCGGATTCACACTCTGGGCGCCGAGTCTTTGCCTGGGCGGAGGCCGCCAAGATTAACACTGGGCGCAGAGTCTTTGCCTGGGCGGAGGCCGCTCGGACTCTCACTCTGGGTGCTGAGTCTTTCCCTGCGCGGAGGCCGACCGGATTAATTCTGGGTGCCGAGTCTTTGCTTGGGCGGAGGCCGCCCGGACTTTCACTCTGGGTGCCGAGTCTTTCCCTGCATGGAGGCCGCCCGGACTCTCACTCTGGACGCAGAGTCTTTGCCTGGGCGGAGACCGCCCGGATTCAAACTCGGTGCGCCGAGCCTTTGCTTGGGCGGAGGCCGCTTGGGACTCCGGGCGCTGAGTCTTTGCCTGGGCGGAGGCATCCCGGACTCACACTCTGGGTGCCGAGTCTTTGCCTGGGCGGAGGCCTCCCAGATTAACTCTTTGGGCGCCGAGTCTTTGCCTGGGCGGAGGCCGCCCGGATTCACACTCTGGGCGTCGAGCCTTTGCCTGGGCGGAGGCCGCCCGGATTCACACTCTGGGCGCCGAGTCTTTGCCTGGGCGGAGGCCGCCAAGATTAACACTGGGCGCAGAGTCTTTGCCTGGGCGGAGGCTGCTCGGACTCTCACTCTGGGCGCCGAGTCTTTACTGTGCGAAGGCCGCCCATATTCACACTCATGGCGCCGAGTCTTTGCCTGGGCGGAGGCCGCCCGGATTCACACTCTGGGCGCAGAGTCTTTGCCTGGGCGGAGGCCGCCCGAATTCACACTCTGGGCGCCGAGTCTTTGCTGTGCGAAGGCCGCCCATATTCACACTCAACGGCGCCGAGTCTTTGCCTGGGCAGAGGCCGCCCGGATTCACACTCTGGGTGCCGAGTCCTTGCCTGGGCAGAGGCCGCCCATATTCACACTCTGGGCGCCGAGTCTTTGCCTGGGCAGAGGCCGCCCGGATTTACACTCTGGGCGCCGAGTCTTTGCCTAGGCGGAGGCCGCCCGGACTCTCACTCTGTGCGCCGAATCTTTGCCTGGGCGGAGGCCGCCCGGACTCTCACTCTGGGAGCCGAGCCTTTACCTGGGCGGAGGCCGCCCGGATTCACACTCTGGACGCCGAGTCTTTGCCTGGGTGGAGGCCACCCGGATTCACACTCTGGGCGCCGAGTCTTTGCCTGGGCGGAGGCCGCCCGGATTCACACTCTGGGTGCCGTGTCTTTGCCTGGGCGGAGGCCGCTTGGACTCTCACTCTGGGTGCTGAGTCTTTCCCTGCGCGGAGGCTGCCCGGACTCTCACTCTGGGCGCCGAGTCTTTGCCTGGGCGGAGACCGCCTGGATTCACACTCTGGGCGCCAAGTCTTTGCCTGGGCGGAGGCCGCCCGGAATCACACTCTGGGCGCCGAGTCTTTGCCTGGGCGGAGGCCGCCCAGATTAACACTCTGGGTCCAGAGTCTTTGCCTGGGCGAAGACCGCCCGGACTCTCACTGTGGGCGCCGAGTCTTTGCCTGGGCGGAGACCGCCTGGATTCACACTCTGGGCACCGAGTCTTTGCCTGGGCGGAGGCCGCCCGGATTCAGACTCTGGGCGCTGTGTCTTTGCCTGGGGCGGAGGCCGCTTGGACTCTCACTCTGGGTGCTGAGTCTTTCCCTGCGCTGAGGCGGCCTGGACTCTCACTCTGGGCGTCGAGTCTTTGCCTGGGCGGAGGCCGCCCGGATTCACACTCTGGGCGCCGAGCCTTTGCCTGGGCGGAGGCCGCCCGGATTCACACTCTTGGCACCGAGTCTTTGCCTGGGCGGAGGACGCCCAGATTCACACTCTAAGGGAAGGAATTTGGTGTCGGACCCATTACTTCCGGTTTACGGCCGAAACCGGAAGTCCGCGTCTGCTGCACACTCTGCTGTAGTTTTAAATGTAAGTGAACTGTTACTGTTGTTTTCAATAAATATTGAAGTTACTGCACATGAGAGCCCTCTGTGTTTTTTCCACCTTGTATGATCTGGATATCCTGGAGCTATTGGGAGGGCATTTAATATTCAATATCACAGTGAAAAACAATCAGCGGTGGAGCAGTGTGAACGAAGTAGAAGCCTGCAGTTATCCCTATACACAGTGCCTGTTTACCAGTTATTGGAGGTGAGAGGCTGGGGGAAATAGGTGGTGCACCCATTTAATGCACTGAAGTTTGCAGTGATTTGTCACCCGTGGGAATCATCTTTGCACATCTTTTTGCATGAACTTTATTTATATATTTTGCAATGGCATCAGTTATTAGTGCACGTTAATTATGGACTATCACGTGTATATATTGATTGTTTGATCAATTTTTTATTTTTTCACGTATTTTCTCTTCACCATTTTTACACTTAATTTTATATATGTAATTTTACATGTTCTGGATTATTTATGTGGATCATTTTAGGTGTTTAATTTTTTCTTCACGGATTTTTGCTCACTAATTGTTGCACATGTATTATATACACGAGAATTTTTTTATCGATATTGATTTATTTTATGGTATTTATGTTACACTCAGTGGAAATTAGTTGATTTATATATATATATATTTTTTTTAAGAATATTATTCACGGATTGGTTTCAGCACTTTTTTGGTAGCGCCGCATTTTTTACTTATTTATATTCATTTTTGGTGTAGAGATCACTTTTTTATGCTGGCTGCTTCCTTGATACATTATTTCTTTCCTTATGAGATTTTAGGTGGAGCGCACTAGTTTTTTTCTATATAGGTGAGATAAAGTCCCCATTCCCAGGGGAGATGGAGTTCCTGTCCCCAGGAGAGAAGGGGATCCCTGTCCCCAAGAGAGAAGGGGGTTCTTGTCCCCAAGAGAGAAGGGGGGCCCCTGTCCCCAGGAGAGAAGGGGGGCCCCTGTCCCCAGGAGAGAAGGGGGTTCTTGTCCCCAAGAGAGAAGGGGGGCCCCTGTCCCCAGGAGAGAAGGGGGGCCCCTGTCCCCAGGAGAGAAGGGGGGCCCCTGTCCCCAGGAGAGAAGGGGGCCCCTGTCCCCAGGAGAGAAGGGGGCCCCTGTCCTCAGGAGAGAAGGGGGCCCCTGTCCTCAGGAGAGAAGGGGGCCCCTGTCCTCAGG
>NW_027507789.1:157635603-157645603 GCF_037356315.1 Lithobates pipiens | reverse complement strand
ATGATGAGGCAGAAGGAAGCTGGGAACTTCGCCTTTGCTTTCTTTCCCCTCCTTTTCAGAAGCCTTGGAAACTCCTCTCTGGGGTTTAATGTCTTTGTTCTTTTTTTTTTTTTTTTTTTCTTCAGCAATTCCTGGCTGCAAGAATTCAAGCAATAAACTTTCAAACAAGCGAACTCTGGCGAGACGTCTGAAATTGTGTTTTCTTTATCAGTATCATACATGAGCTGGCCATTCTCTCTCCCAGCACAGCCCTTCTGCTCTATCTACTAACTTACCAAAAAAAAAAAAAAAAATCCTTCTTTTCAAACACTGTTTACCACCACCCAGGAGGCCTCTCCTAGGCTCTTGGTTGAAAAAAGCATTTGAATTCATCCTCAAAACACCCTGCTTTTTTTTTATCTTATTTTTTATAAATACTGTGTTTTAGTTCAAAAATAAAAATAAAAGTTTTTACACTTTTCAGTTTACCAAGCGCATTACGCAAAAATGCACACAAGGTGGCGCTCTTGGTCTTTGATTTGTTTTGCTGGGTTGTAAGCATTTATATGGAGTGATACACAGCACTCCTTTATTTTATTTATTTTTTACTTTTTTTTTTCTATATCTGATCATCGTCATAAGAAAAAAAAGCATAAAAAAAGGAGATATCTTATAAATGTAACTTCTGTAGATAATTCAGCTTTATTGCACTGTAAAACGTTTTAACAATCAGTAAATTAGTGAACAATAGCACTGTGGGATGATGAGTGTTGGAAGGAAGAGTTGGAAACCGTCTTGGGGAAATTCTTCCCTGCAGATTGCACTTAATTATAAAGAGGCTTCCAAAAACAGGGTACCCTGTGACGTCAGTGGTCATCAGTGGTCACCCACTAGCAAGGAGGCTGTGAACTCATTCAAGGGGACTGTTACAGCAAGATTTAATCACATAAGATGAATATGGTACTTTAGAAGTATAATCTCTTTACACCAGACCCTAATTAGCATGATTATATGGAAGAATGTTGAACGTTAAAGAAAGGACCATGATGCTTGTGTTGCTTAATTTCCCAATGAGAGATAATGTTACCATAACCTTTAAATCTGTGGGGCATATTCTGCATTAATCCTTAATTTATTGGAGGGATCCGTTTCATTTGCGATACAGTGGGCTCAAGAGAGGTCTAAGCATCGTTACCCCATCAGACAACTGGGTAGAAGAACAAGTGTGTGTGTGTGTGTGTGTGTGTGTGTGTGTGTGTGTGTGTGTGTGTGTGTGTGTGTTAAATTACATATAATCCTACTCCAGAGTGTGGACTAATTCATTTTCTATTTGCTCTAATTTGTTGTTTAATAAATCTGAAAAAACGAAAAAAAAAAAACTTCTGCTGTATAACAAGGGACTGTTGCACCATTTTATGTAAACCCCTGTTGCGGTCCTAGTGGTAGCCATGTCTAAACCCCATTGCCCAGCACCTATAAACAATTGATTCACATTATTTTAAATGATTCAAATAGAGCAAATCATTTCAGAAGTGGTTTATTCCCGGCCCTCTTCAGCTCGAAGAAACGTTTTACTGAAGGAAGAAAAACTCTTCCTCCAGTTTAAAGGCAGTATTTTAGGAATAAATATATCGCCATTGCCTATTAATGTGTCCCAGTGCACTCATCTATATTTAACCGGTATACAGCGCTTAGGCCTTTATGGGAAGATATGTTCCAGGTTTACTTTGGAGGTGTAGATTGCAGTGAGTTACGTCGGAGACACAAAAGATGTGATTTCCCTTTTATGTTTTAAGACAGGAGGCCAAGACTGAGCCATAAATACTCATCCCTGCCCTCGGAGCTTAGATAGATAGATAGATAGATAGATAGATAGATAGATAGATAGATAGATAGATAGATAGATAGATAGATAGATAGATAGATAGATAGATAGATAGATAGAATATGGATAGATAGATAGATAGATAGATAGATAGATAGATAGATAGATAGATAGATAGATAGATAGAATGCTCGAAGACAGATAGCTAGATATATAGATAGAATTTGGAGAGATGGATAGATAGAATATGAATAGACGGATGTATGGATTTGTAAGGATGGATAGATAGATAGATAGATAGATAGATAGATAGATAGATAGATAGATAGATAGATAGATAGATAGAATATGGATAGATAGATAGATAGATAGATAGATAGATAGATAGATAGATAGATAGAATATGGATAGATAGATAGATAGATAGATAGATAGATAGATAGATAGAATAAGAATAGATGGGTGAATAGATAAATATAATGCTAGAAGATTGATAGTTATATATATACACAAGATACATAGATGAATAGACTATAAAAATGCAGATAGATAGATAGATAGATAGATAGATAGATAGATAGATAGGTCGATCGACAGATTATAGGTAAATCAATCGATAGATTGCATGTTAATAGACTATGAAATTATATATCTATATATAGATAGATAGATAGATATATAGTGATAGATAGATTATAGGTAACTAAATAGATTGTAGGTAAATCGACTATAAAAAATAGATATTCAGAAAGATGGATAGATGGATAGATAGATAGATAGATAGATAGATAGATAGATAGATAGATAAACAGACAGAACAAGGATGGATACATTAAATATATAGACGATGGAAATGCAGATAGGTAGATACATATATAGATATATATAGATATAGATACATATATAGATATATATAGATATAGATATATATAGATATAGAATGATTGAATATAGATATATAGATAGATAAAATGTGGATGTTATATATATATATATTAGAATAATGATGGATACATATAGATGCATACAGCATATACATAGATGGACTTTGGAATTATAGATGGTTAGATACCAGTTAGAATGTATATAGATATAGTGTAGATAGATTTAAATGTGTATATGTGTTATAATGGATACACATTAGATTGGCCGAATATTTCTAAAATATTGTGTACTTCGCAGCCTTGAATAAAAGTGCTGCAAAAACACACAAACCTCCTAACACAACCGAGGTGGCCCAGTACAACATGTGCACTCAAGAGACGCCAACAGCAGGCGTAGCGCAGTACACTGGAGTTCAAACAGCACCCACCACATTGGCTTTGAAGCAATGGGTAAATATGAGTGATTTTTATCTTTAGTGAGTGATAAGGAGCTGATAGTTTACAAAGGTCTGGGGGGGGGGGGGGGGGTGTAGAGGCCAGTGCCTGGACTCCGTGTTGGGTCCCCGGCATGTCCTTCCAATAAGTGACATCTTCAAGTGGAAATGTTTAAACTCGAAATAAAAAATAAAATAAACATGAAGAAAATCAAGGAGAAGAGTTGTTCGGAAAACAATCATTATTTTAATTCGCCATTGACACTTGCAGCATCTTGCAGTAATCATTCGCAGGGTGTGAATGGAAGAAGCGCCTGTTTTATCGCAGTCCTGGAAGAGTCTCATAAACCGCTAACGCTTTTTATATTCTGCGACATAAACAACATCAACATCTCAGCTTTATAGCCTTTTATAGTCCGCTAAACAGTTTACAGGCTTTTTTTTTTGTTGTTGGGTTTGGGGGGGGCGATGAACAAACTCCATTCTTTGACGTGTGAACAGCTCCAACCCTTGATCAATAATAGGGGGAATTGATCATTAAAATGTTAAATATGACTGGCTCGTTTGTTGTAAAATATGTTTAGCCTAAGAAACTGTATGATTTGATAACTTGTATTAAAATCCCAATTACATTTATTGGACCCTCTAAAAACTCGTGGCAATTAAATCGTTGTACTTTTACAGTTTTCTAAACCGACCCTGACATTTAAAAAGGCTAAAACTGCCTCGTTAAATTTTTTTCTTTTTTTTTACAAATTAATGACTAAATGTCCTTCTTTTTTTTTTTTTTAATTTCCAGCACTCCCCCCCAAAAAAAAAAAAATCAATCTTTGGGGTGGGCTAAGGTAGGTGATTTGTTGTGATGGGGGATATCTCATTAGAGGAGGTAGTTAAACATATTTAATCCGTATATTTTCTCCACCTCTCCTCCTCTCTGCTCCATCTCCTCTTCTCCTCTCCCTATCCTGCGCACAGTCCGTGTGGAGCGCTAGAAGCCAATAGGAGCCAATAGGAGCAGGCTTTGGTAATAGATGCAAATGTTCGTGAAAAGACGCTGCAAAATATGAAACAAGTCATTTGCTGCGAAGTAAATCACTGAAACTGTTTATGAACTGGCAATCCCTTCTTGGAAATGTAAAGCGACATATCCTTTAAGTGGTTATTTTTTTTTTAATCCAAAAAAAAAAAAAAAAAAAACAACAAAAAAAAAACAAGGGATGCAATATCATCCAGGCATAGACTTTTGATTGTATCTTTTTCTTTTTATATTCCTGGAAATCACAGACACACCAAGCCAGGAACCCCTTTTTTCCTGCTTTCAAGCATTAAAAGAAAAAAAAAAAAGAAATGAGTTCTTATTTTGTTAATTCACTCTTCTCCAAGTACAAGGCAGGGGAATCTTTGCGCCCCAATTATTATGATTGTGGCTTTGCCCAGGATCTAGGAGGCAGACCCACAGTGGTGTATGGACCCGGTGCTGGGGGCACTTTTCAGCACCCTAGCCAGATCCAGGACTTTTACCATGGAACGTCTTCCCTGTCCTCACCCCCTTACCAGCAGAACCCCTGCGCTGTGACCTGTCATGGGGACCCCGGCAGCTTCTACGGATACGACCCTTTGCAAAGGCAGAGCCTGTTCAGCAGCAGCCAGGATTCGGATCTAGTGCAATACACCGACTGTAAGCTGGCCTCAGCTGGCCTGGGGGAAGAAGCAGAGAGCTCAGAGCAGAGTCCTTCGCCCACACAGCTCTTTCCCTGGATGAGACCACAAGGTGAGCAAAAAATAATTAAAAAAAGTGGGCAAAGTGAGACCATCAAGTGACCCTAGCACTTTACTGTTTTATGGGGGGCTAAACTTGTGCACTTGTGAATTGTTTTATAGTTTAATTGCCCGGATGGAGAGGTTTGCTTTTTTTTTTTTTTTTTACTGCTGGTCACTTCCCCCCCAGCCCTCATTTCCCAGCCCTTTGTAGTGTGTGTCACTAAAGGAAATACATGCATTGCTTTTATTTATTTTCTCTTGTTTTGGGATATTTTTTTTACCCCTTTTGATTGCTGCTTTCCCTGTCCTTCCCCTTTGTGTGTGTTCTGCATTGCTTTTTATTTATTTTCTCTTTTTTTGCTAACTTTTTCCCCTTCTGGTTGCTGCTTTCTATGTCATTTGCCCTTGTGTGTGCCCTGCTTTGCTTTTCATGTTCTCTTTTTTAAGTTATTTTTTTTTCCACCTCTGGTTACTGCTTTCCCTGCCCTCCCCCCTTTATGTGTGTCCCGCATTGCCTCCTATTTTATTTTTCTTACTTTTTCCACCTTCCTGATTACTGCTTTCCGCGTCCTTCCCTGCGTGTGTATCCAGCTTTGCTTTTTATTTTTTTATTTTTAAGTTAACTTTTCCTCTTCTGATGACTGCTTTCTCTATCCTATCATTTGTATGTGTCCTGCTTTGCTTTCTATTTTCTTATTTTTTTTTGTTTGCCCCCTTCTGATTATTGTTTTCCCTGCCCTTACCTTTGTGGTTGTCCTGCTTTGCTTTCTATTTTCTCTTTTTTACATTGTTGTTTTCCCGTCTGGTTACTTGCTATACCTATCCTTTTCCATTGTGTGTGTTATGCATTGCTTTTTTTTCCTCTCTTTTTTGGTTATTATTCCTATTCTGGTCCCTGATCTCCCTACCCTACTCCATTGTGTGTGCCATCCATTGCTTTTTTATTTCCTCTCTTTTTGGGTTATTATTCCTATTTCTGGTCACTGCTTTCCCTCCCCTACCCCATTGTGTATGCCATGCAATGCTTTTTTTTATTTAATCTCTTTTTGGGTTATTATTCCTTCTTCTTGTTACTGCTCTCTCTGTCCTACCCCTTTGTGTGTGTGTTATGCATTGCTTTTTTTATTTCCTCTCTTTTTGAGTTATTATTCCTCCTTCTGGTTGCTGCTTTCACTCTCCTTCTCCGTTGTGTGTCGTGCATTGCTTTTTTAGTCTCTCTTTTTTGGGGTTGTGTTTCCCCTTCCTATGGCTGCTTCCCCTGTCCTCCCCTTTGTGTGTGCCCTGCTGCTGCCTACAGCCCTTCATTCTTGTTCTCTTCTCCTCCTCAGCAGCCGCTGGACGTAGGAGAGGTAGACAGACCTACAGCCGCTACCAAACCCTAGAGCTGGAGAAAGAATTCCTCTTCAACCCTTACCTTACCCGCAAGCGGCGGATTGAGGTGTCTCATGCTTTGGGACTTACTGAGAGACAGGTGAAAATATGGTTCCAGAACAGGAGGATGAAATGGAAAAAGGAGAACAACAAAGATAAGTTCCCTAGCAGCAAATGTGAGCAGGAGGAACTGGAGAAACAGAAAATGGAGAGATCACAACAAGACACTGATGAGGCTCTGGATGGACAAAAGGGTGAGAAGAGCCTGGACTGAGAAGCCCACTGACAAAGCTACTTGTCTCTCCAGCTCTCCCCAATGTTCCTGGAAAGATACAGAAGGGGGCACAATGTTGCTGTAAAAGATGTAGCTGTAAATCGCCCCTTTCTCTGTAACTCATCCTATTTGATACCTAAATTGACCGATGCCCCCCCTCTAAGAACCAGGCAACCTGCTGTCTTCCCACCTGGTAGGGGGGATGGAAATGACTTTCTAGTGTCTGTGTATAACGCAATAGCTTTTTGTGGATCATAACTTGGGGTTTTTGTTTTGTTTTTTCTTTTGTTTTGTTTTTTTTTCTTTTTTGTTTTGGTGGGGACGGTTTGCTCTAGAAGTTTTGTGTGCACTATTTCTCTATGTGGTTTACTGTATTTCTTTCTACAAGACATAAAAAACAGACCAACAACATGAAACTGCCTAATTCTGCTGTAGTCCCCCTTCTCTAACACATTGCTAGATGCCCCCCTCTTGTTTTGTTCCTGGCACCCCTCATTCTCTGTGTGTGCGAGGATGTAGATAGCATGCGCCCAGTGAAAAGCCACTTGTGTTTTTTTTAGGGTTACTGTGAACAGACTGTATACTGTATACGTGAATTCCTTTTATTGAAGGGGGGGGGGGGGGGGTCATTCTCTATTTTATGGTTCTGCACACTTTTGTCCTATTGTCTAAACATGGAAGCGGCGGAAGGAGTTACAATAAAGTTTACAAGAGGGACCGTGACATCATGTGTTTTGATGCTTCCTCCTGGGAGATGGGTTGAAAAGAGAAATAAAAGTCATCTGTGTGTTTTGTACCATCCTTGAATCTATAGGGGCTCCTAGAGACAGAGGATGGTTGTGTTTTAGTAGGGGTTTGGGAGATGCTGGCAAAGGCAAAACAAATCAGTTCTGGTCCTCAAATGTGTCCTTGTTGTGGATCCTCGTCAAGAGATCATCATCAAGAGATGTAGATCATCATCGAGAGATCTCATGAAGAGGTCTCATGAAGAGATCATCGTCAAAAGGTCTCATCAAATGATCACCATAGAGAGATCTCATTAGGAGTTCTCATCAAGAGATCATCATCAAAAGGTCTCATCAAATGATCATCATAGAGAGATCTCATTAGGAGTTCTCATCAAGAGATCATCATCAAAAGGTCTCATCAAATGATCATCATAGAGAGATCTCATTAGGAGTTCTCATCAAGAGATCATCATCAAAAGGTCTCATCAAATGATCATCATCGAGAGATCTCATGAGGAGGTCTCTAAAAGAGGTCATCATCAAAAGGTCTCATCAAATGATCATCATCGATAGATCTCATGAAGAGGTCTCACCGAGATCATCATCAAAAGGTCTCATCAAATGATCATCATCTAGAGATCTCATGAAGAGGTCTCATCAAGAGATCACCATCAAACGGTCTCATCAAGGGATCTCATCAAGAGGCCTCATGAAGAGGTCTCATCAAGAGATCTCATCAAGAGTTCTAATCAAAAGATCTGGTCAAGAGAGCCAGGTAATCCAGCTCTAGATTTAAAACGGTGGAACTCAAGGTATTTCCTAAGTATAGACATAACTCATCTGAGTAACATCAACTTCTTTGGGATTGAGTCCCTCTCTGTTTCCATGTTTCGAAACTTGAATATGAGCGAAGTAGCAGGTTACTCCCTCCTGGTCCAGGTAGGTGTAAGGATCAGATGGACCCGTGTATGTTTGTGTGGCTGTGATATAGATTGCAAGCTCTTTAGATCAAGGAGGGGTGAGGACAAATCCATGTAAATGTACAGTGCTTCGGGGCTATGGAGATAAATGGTGATTATAATGATCAGATGGACCCTTGTATGTTTGCGTGGATTGCAAGCTCTCGGGGTCAAGGAAGGCTGTGGACAAACCAATATAAGTGTACAGTGCTTTTTAATAAAGTGTGGGGCTATATAGAAAAATAGGGATTACAATTATCAGATGGACCCCTGTATGTTTGTGTGGATTGCAAGCTCTTGGGATCAAGAAAGGATTTGGACAAACCTATGAAAGTGTACAGTGCTGTTTAATAAAGTTGGTGCTATGGAGATAAATGGTGATTATAACGATCAGATGGACCCCTGTATGTTTGTGTGGATTGCAAGCTCTTGGGATCAACAAAGGACGTGGAGACACCTATGTAAGTGTACAGTGCGTTTAAATAAAGTGGTGCTATAGAGATAAATGGTGATTATAATGATCAGATGGGACCCCTGTATGTTTGTGTGGATTGCAAGCTCTTGGGATCAAGAAAGGATGTGGACAAACCTATGTAAGTGTACAGTGCTGTTTAATTAAGTGGGGCTATGGAGACAAATGGTGATTATAACGATCAGATGGACCTCTGTATGTTTGTGTGGATTGCAAGCTCTGGGATCAAGAAAGGATGTGGACAAAGCTATGTAATTGTACAGTGCTGTTTAATTAAGTGGGGCTATGGAAACAAATGGTGATTATAACGATCAGATGGACCCCTGTATGTTTGTGTGGATTGCAAGCTCCTGGAATCAAGAAAGGATGTGGACACACCTATGTAAGTGTACAGTGCTTTTAAATAAAGTGGTGCTATAGAGCTAAATGGTGATTATAATGATCAGATGGGACCCCTGTATGTTTGTGTGGCTGTGATATGGATTGCAAGCTCTTAAGATCACAGATGGATGTGGCCAAACCTATGTAAGTGTACAGTGCTGTTTAATTAAGTGGGGCTATGGGGATAAATGGTGGTTATAATGATCAGATGGACCCCTGTATGTTTGTGTGGCTGTGATATGGATTGTAAGCTCTTGAGATCAAGAAAGGATGTGCTATGTAAGTGTATAGTGATGTTTAATAAAGTAGGGCTATGGAGATTAATGGTCATTATAATGATCAGCTGGACCCCGTATGCTTGTGTGGCTGTGACATGGAGTGCAAGCTCTTGAGATCAAGAAACGATGTGCTATGAAAGAGTACAGTGCAATCCACACAAACATGAAAGAAAAAAAAGGGAGGGTATGGAGACAAATTGTGATTATAATGTTCAGATAGACCCATGCATGTTTGTGTGGCTATGACATGGATTGCAAGCTCTTGAGATCAATGTGTGTGTGTGGGGGGGGGGGGGGGGGGGGGGGGACTAACCTATGTAAGTGTACAGTGCTGCTTAATAAAATAGGGCTATAGAGATAAATGGGGATTTTAATGATCAGACTGACCCCTGTACGTTTGTGTGGCTGTGAGATGGATTGCAAGCTCTTGAGATCAAGAAATGATGTGCTATGTAAGTAGTGCACAGTGCCATTTAATAAAGGGGATAAATGGTGATTATAATGATCAGGTGGACCCCCGTATGTTCGTGTGCCTGTGATATGGATTGCAAGCTCTTGAGATCCAGAAAGACTGTGGACAAACCAATGAAAAGTGTACAGTGCTGTTTAATAAAGTGGGGCTATGGAGATAAATGGTGATTAGAATGATGATGA
>NW_027507789.1:157555603-157625603 GCF_037356315.1 Lithobates pipiens | reverse complement strand
TTTAGTGTAATTATTCTCTGATATTTAATAGTGACTTGTTTTCAGCTTTCCATCTGTAACAATTGATTGCAAAAAGATTATGGCTGATGACTGTAATAGCTATATTATATAACCCATGTATTTGTTTCTAGCAATATTATTACAATTTAGGCTTAGTTGTGTGTGGTGTTAATAACTGTGAAATGGTGATGATGATGATGATGATGATGATGGTGATGATGGTAATGATTATAATGATTATAAATATTTAAAAAAAACAACGAATAATTAATATTGTTATTATTTTTGTTAAAATTAATTATAATGTTATTATTTCATCATTACAAACTATTAACACTGCACACAGCTAAGCCGAATTATTATTATTATTATTATTATTATTATTATTAACAATTCATAAGGGTATTGTGACAATGGAAATGAAAAGACTACAGAAAAATTGCCATTGCATTGGAAGTCAGGCCTGGTTGCCTGTACAGGGGTCAGTGTATCTTTGTGGTTTGTCGATTATCTAAGCCTATAATCAGGAACAGACACTGCCCATTTCGGGTCTGTTTTTTTGCGAGTTTTCTTTGCAGTAAAAAAAATACAAAGCTTTCCAAAAGTAATTTTTATGGCAGCAATATAAAGTTTCCAAAGTGAGAACCCCCGCTGTGAACTCACTTCATTTTACTTCTAAAGAATGCAATGGGGGGATATGAACAGTTCCTGCCTGTGTACAGTTCACAGTGTTTGGTTGTAAAACGAGGGGGAAATGCCGCTTGTTTTAGTTGTTTTTGTTTGTTTTTCCTTTTTTTTTTTCTTGCTGATATGTGTAAAGTTCATTGAACGTTTGGCCATATTTGTACACTTTGCTGATCTTAAGGCGCAATATAACTTACAATGACCTTTAAAATAAGTTCCTAATTTTTGTTACATAGGTGAGTTTATTGCATAAGAAGACTTTACAAAATTTATAGTAACATCTGATGCATGTAACGGATGAAACAAAAAAGAAATTCTCACACTTTAAACCTTCCATTGAAACACTTTGTCGCCCTCTAGATTTTTTGTCGCACACTAGATACATTTCTGTACAGTAGACCGGCGCCACATTTCAACCAACGAAAATATAATTATTTTATCTTGTACTTTTTTTCCCCCATATCATTACTCTAAAACCCGGAGGACCCAAAGCTTTCCATCGACTCGTTTTACCCTTCGGTTCGATATTGTTCAGTTTGTCGCGGTGTAGGGAAGCTGTCGGAGGACCAGATGGGGGGAAATAGGGCGAAGAGTTCTCTTTGAAATGTACTTAATATAGCAATTAATCCAACAAAAGAGTCTTCTTATAGGTGTATGTGAAAAACAACAGAGTTCCCCTGTAATGATAAAAAAAAAAGTGGAAAAACACAAATTTATTTTACATTCAGATGACCTATCGACATAATAATAATAACAGCAACAACAAGGTAATATAATAATAATAAAAAATAGTAGTAGGAATAATAATAATATTAGAAATAATAATAATACTATTAATAATAATATTAGCAAAACTAATAATTATACTATTAAAATAAATAATAGAAGTAGTATGAATAATAATATTAGCAATTATAATAATAGTAATAATATTAGCAGCAATAATAATAAAAATAATAGTAATATTAAAAATAATAAGGACGAAGTTTATTTTACACTTAAATAATCCAACGATAGCAAAAACAACAACGGAAATAACGATAGCAGTAACAATATAAATAACATTATAAAGATGTATATCCAAATAGATGGATATAAATAGACAATGGATAGATAAATATATATATATATATATATATATATATATATATATATATATATATATATATATATATATATATATATATATATATATATATATATATAGATAGATAGATACATAGATACATAGATACATAGATACATAGATAGATACATAGGTATACATATGGATAGATACAAACAAATTATGTATAAATATATTTAGTGCTTTACACTACATACACAGTGTACACTATATGCCATGGTGTGTGCATTGTGCATTGTGCACATACACACATGCAACATATAATAGTGTGTATATTGTTTTATCATGTACTTTTGAAAATACTTAAAAAAAGAGGTGAATGCTAACTTTCACCTTTTTTATATGATTAAATCCAATACCTCATTTTTTAGCGTGTACCTGTCTATAGACAATCACACTCTTTCTCCTATTCGCTCCCTTTTGACATCCCCATCCACTAGCTGCCAGTATTTACTTTTCCCACATAGAAATATTTCAGCATTGCCCTCTATTCCCTGGAAAATAGGCAATTTTCAGCCCATAAATAAATATGCATGAGTCCCTTTTTTATGTAGATCATTGCAATCAGAGGCAGTCGATAAACCTATAATTCAGCCCTTGACCTGGGAATGAAGCCTGTGTAGCTGTGCTGTAGCTGGCAGCAGCAGCCATCCAATAGGCACATGCGGTCACAGCGATTTTCCAGCATTCTCGGTAGAGGACCGGATCCGATATGATCAATGAGCATCCCTGAGATTTTATTTTCTGTGAATCGATACAGTTTGTGTTTTGTTTTTGTTTTGTTTGTTTTTTTTACCTGATATTTTCTCAGCAGTAAGTCACCAAAGGAAACTGGTTCAATTAGTCCTTGGTAGGCAGGGAGTCTGACCAGGAGATCTTTTCATTTATGAAGAAGCCAGTGGTGTTTTGCACATTTATTGATATGTGTAAATAAATAGTTTTGATGCGTTTTGGTGAGGACTATTGGCTGTATTTGTGGAAAGAGGCTGCTGCTTTGATCAGAGGGGGTCCCTGGTGGAAGAGAAGCCCCTCTAGGGTGCTATTTCGCAATCTCAGCCGCTCGCTATTGGTCAGTATGTGATCATATGCCTCTATTTCCTTCTGTCCCTCACTGGCACCCGGCCATCCCCCTTCAGCTAAAACCCAATCTCCGATAAACTACTAATAGCTAAACCACTTGGACTATAAAACACAACAAATCATAAAGCCAGGAAGGACTACAGCCTCCTCCCAATGAGTTCCTATTTTGTCAACTCCACTTTCCCGGTAACTCTGCCTGGTGGGCAGGAACCCTTCCTAGGACAGATCCCCCTCTACTCCTCCGGCTATGCGGATTCTTTAAGACACTATTCTGCAGGCTATGGGGCCTCTGGAGTGCAGGAAAAGGGCTATGCTTCCTCTTCTTATTATCAGCAGGCTAATGGAGCCTACAGCCGGACAGGCGCTTGTGACTATGGAGCAGCTGGATTTTATAGGGACAAGGAGGCTTCCTGTACTATGTCCTCCCTGGATGAGCAACCTCAGTACAACCATGAGCAGCGCAAACCGGACTGTGCGCACACCAAGCTGCTCTATGAGGACCAGGACGACGCCAAATGCTCCACACCGGTCTACCCCTGGATGCAGAGGATGAACTCCTGTAACGGTAAGTTGCCTTTTACTTCTCTCTCCTGGTCACTCTACTTCTTCCCCCTACCAGAGCTATATAAAGCGCTCATAAATCACACAGGCTGCAACCAAACGTGCAAGTCTATTTGATACTATGCCATGGAGGCTCTGCGACTCTTCTACACATGATATGCGACTATTTATTTCACTAGGATTATGCTCAACCAAAACATTACTAAAGAGTTTCCACCCTTCCCACACATGCTTTTTTATTATTCCAGTAGACTCTGTGAGTCTTGTGTAGTTACATCAGCCGGTCCCTCTCTCTCTATTCTCTCTCTTCACCTCTCTCTCTCTCTATTCTCTCTCTTCACCTCTCTCTCTCTATTCTCTCTCTTCACCTCTCTATTCTCTCTCTTCACCTCTCTCTCTATTCTCTCTCTTCACCTCTCTCTCTCTCTATTCTCTCTCTTCACCTCTCTCTCTCTATTCTCTCTCTTCACCTCTCTATTCTCTCTCTTCACCTCTCTCTCTCTATTCTCTCTCTTCACCTCTCTATTCTCTCTCTTCACCTCTCTCTCTATTCTCTCTCTTCACCTCTCTCTCTCTCTATTCTCCCTCTTCACCCCTCTCTCTCTTTACACCATTTCCTTCCTCTCTCTCTCACTCTCTTTTTACACTTCTTTCTCCCTCCTCTCTCTTTCTCTTTACATCTCTTCCCCACTCTCTCTTTCTCTCCCTCTCTTTACACCTCCTTCTTCCCCCTCTTTCTCTCTTTACACCTTTTTCTTCCCATCCTCTCTCTTTCTGTCTCTCTTTACACCTCTTTGATCTTACTGCATTTCTTTTTCTCTTTACACCTCTTTGATCTCCCTCTCTTTTTTTCTCTCTTTATAACTCTTTCTTCCCCTCTATCTTTCAGTTTTCTATCTGTCTCGCTCTGTGCCTTTCTTTCTCTCACTCTTAATATAAATACACCTCTTTATTCTTTTCTCTACCATCCTCTCCCCCCCCCCCTTTCTCTCTCTCTTCTCTCATTTTCTCTGTCTTTCTCTCACTCTTATTCTCTCCCACTATTTACACCTCTTCCCATCTCTCTCTCTCCTTTCTTTCTTTCTTTCTTTCTTTCTTTCTTTCTTTCTTTCTTTCTCTTTTATTTCTGGCTCTGTCTGTTTCTCTCTCTTTCTCTCCTTTTCTGTCTCTCTTCCTCTTTTATTTTCTCGACCTGTCTCTCTCTCTTTCTCCCGCTCTCTCTCATTTCTGTTTCTCTCACCCATTGTCTCTCTATCTCTATATATTTGTATACCTATTTCTCTCCTTCTCTAACCCTCTCTTCCTTACTTCTCCCTACCTGTTATCTTCTTTTCTCTTCTCTTCTCTCTCTATTTTCTCCCATTCTCTCTGCCCTCTTCCTTCCTTCTCCTTACCTCTTTTCTCTCTTTATTTAATTTTCTCTGTCTGTCTGTCTGTCTGTCTGCCTCTCTGACCCCCTGTCTCACTGTCTCTCTCTGCCCCCTGTCTCTCTGTCTGTCTCTCTCTCTCTCTTTCCCCTTCCCTGTCTCCCTCACTCATCTCCTTTATGTACACATTGATATGAATGGCTATATGTACCCTGTACATGTACATTACTTGCATTTAAAGAGATGCCTTACAATTACCATCAAAGTTTACAGTAATTAAGCAGCCCCAAGAGATAATTTAGACAAGTGACTTATCATCAGTTTAAAAGCATTTTCCCCACTCAAGTCCAAGACTGAAGGGGTCCCCACATTTCCTCACTGTATGTGTGTGTTTGTTTTTCCTTTCAAGGCTGGACCTGCTGCCCATTAGTCAGAATATAAAGTGCTGAATCCATTAATACACAGCTTGTGACGATCAATAGATTTCATTATCACTTAAATGATCAAATCTATTATTGTAACCGCTTGGAGCAATCCGAGGGACACCTTGATCTATAAGAGAATACCAAATATTGCTTTGCACTCACTGACAGCACTCCGATAAGAGCAATTGTGTACTTTTTATTCTTTTTTTATTTATTTGCTTTTTTTTCTGTGCATGTGTGTTGCCATATAACAATATATATAGAGAGAGAGAGAGGGAGAAAGAGAGAGTTACTCTCTCGCTCTCTCTGTCTATCTTTCTATCTATCTATCTATCTATCTATCTATCTATCTATCTATCTATATATATATATATATATATATATATATATATATATATATATATATATATATATATATATATATATATATGTAGTTATGTTAAGCCTTTGAGCATATAATAGACAATTTTACACTATTCATATTATCACTAATACTTTTGCAATCTCATATAGATTTATTAGATATCTTTTACTATGGTAATGGTGAACTCTGAACATGTCATGGACATTTTTACAGTATTTACATACTATATCTATCTATATCTATCTATCTATATATATATATATATATATATATATATATATATATATATATATATATATATATATATATATAGACAAAGCCCTTTGCACTTGATCCTGTTCATATTCATAGCCATTAAATTGCAATCTAATGTAGTAGCCTGTGTTCCAGCATACACATAACTCCCAAGACTTAAGTCATTGTGAGCTGTCACACTGCCATCCAAAATTCCTTTAGTAAACAGCAGGAAGTGGAGTGTGGGCCAGGGAAAGGGCTGTGTTTTCTAATCAATGTTCCTTTGTGCAGGTTCAGTTTTTGGGCCCAGTGGAAGAAGAGGACGACAGACCTACACCAGATACCAGACTCTGGAGCTGGAAAAGGAGTTCCACTTCAACCGCTACCTGACCAGGAGGCGCAGGATCGAGATCGCCCACTCCCTGTGCCTGACTGAGCGACAGATTAAGATCTGGTTCCAGAACAGAAGGATGAAATGGAAAAAGGAGAGCAAATTACTTAACTCTTCTCTTCCGAGTGCAGGAGAGGACGAGAAACCCGCAGAGTGATCCACAGACAGCACTATAAAATGCACCACAATCCTTGTACCTTGAATAAATTATTGTTGCACACAGGACTAGTAAAGAACAAAAGATAGTGACAGATTATCTGTATTATTATTACTACCTATATGTCTGACTGTCGTCGGCCTGCAGTACTGGAATACTATATATATATATATATATATATATATATATATATATATATATATATATATATATATATATATAGTACGTTTCCCACAATGCACGATTGCATATTTTGTTGTCTATTGTATTTCTATGCCTACTGAAAAAAATAAGTAGAAATACTACCTAGAACCTAATTGTGAAATGTTCTATTTTTATTAAGTTGTTTTGTTATTTTTCACTGTGTTTGTGTGTATTTTTTTTTTAAATTCTGTATATTTGTAGTTCTATTGGGGATGGGCCTATAGTGACAGGACATGACAGCTCTCTATGGTGACGGGAAGCAAAGCGTCCCTTGCAATGGAATATGCATCTGACATGTCCAAAGCGTAGTTCTAGTAGAAGCACAACTAGTTTTATGTCTGTTTTTTGTAGCCCAGCACCCATGGGAATTCAGACTGACCAAACATCCGTTCTCATTAAACACTGGCTTTGTCCCTGCACCCCCCCCCCCCCTTACACTCAAAATGAGAGGTACAGTAATAGAAGGAAGAAAATGACTGTATCAGCTCAGCGTCTGAGCAGCCCTCTAATCTAATTCTCTCCTTGCTCAAAACATGAAGCTTGTCTGGGATATTTTATTAAATGTTGTTGACAATGAATACTTGTGGTTATTTTCTCTGTATATTTAGCATCATGGATTAACATATCATATGTCTTCTGGGAATTAAAGATTGCGTTTCTATAAAGAACAAATGTGCAATGTGCTTGTCTTTTTTTTTTGCGAAATGAACAGCAGCTAGTCTGACCAATCCGCCTGCTCCTATGCATTGGGTTTGAATTATATGTTATTTTTGGCTATTAGCAAATGATGCTAATTCATAATTAGATGATCATATTTTGCAAATCCTCTTTTAAAAGGAGTCATGTCATCAATCAGTCATTCTTTTCGACCTAGGGAAATATTAATTAAAACTAAGCACAATTCATCGTATATCCAGGCACCTAGTTCAAGAGCAATTTGATGTCTTTTAAGACATTCGGCCCCTAAGAACTACATTTGACTTGCTTTAAAGGGGAAAAGGTTCAGATTTGATTTATTGTCCATGTAAAACGGTTCATTGTATCATTGTATGATCGATTTATATAGATGAATGTGTGTATATTATATATATATATATATATATATATATATATATATATATATATATACCACTAACTATTACCACTATATACTATAACTTTGATGAAGAGCTTTCACAGATTCAGAAAAAAATAAATATAAATATATATATATATATATATTCTGAATCTGTCTGTGAAGGTTTACCAGGTTATGGTATATATAGTAGTATTAGTTGGTCTTAGTTACCTGGACTTGTCTATAATATATATATATATATATATATATATATATATATATATATATAAAGAAAAGTGAATTGAAATGAAAAGAGAGAGAGAGAGAGAGAGAGATTGTTTATGTTTTATTTTTATTTTTTATTTTTTTTGTTTTCTTACTGAATCTATCTGTGTGAAGGTTCTCATACATCCAGGTTATGATATATAGTAGTGGTAGTTAGTCTTAGCTAACTGGACTTGTGTGTATATATATATATATATATATATATGTGTGTGTGTGTGTGTATGCATATGTGTGTATAGAGAGAGAGAAGGAGAGAGATTGTTCATTTAATTTGAAAATATTTTATTTTTTTTACTGAATCTGTGAAAGTTTTCATTTATCCAGGTTATAGTTTATAGTAGTAGTAGTTAGCTCAGTTAACTGGACTGGTGTATGATATATATATATATATATATATATATATATATATATATATATATAGAGAGAGAGAGAGAGAGAGAGAGAGAGAGAGAGTGTGTTTTTTATTTTACTTTATTTGACTTATTTATTTATTTTTAATTTTTTACTGAATCTGTCTGTGAGCGTCTCCTTTATCCAGGTTATGGTATATAGCAGTGGTAATTAGTTATGGTATATAGCAGTGGTAATTAGTCTTAGTGAACTGGACGTGTGTATAATAGAGAGAGAGAGAAAGAGAGAGATAGATAGTTTATTTTATTTTATTTATTTATTTATTTATTTTTTTTACTGAACCTGTCTGTGAAGGTTCACATGTATCCATGTTATGATATATATCGATAGTAGTTATTCTTAGTAAACTGGACTTGTGTATAATAGAGAGAGAGAGAGAGAGATAGTTTATTTTATTTTACTTTATTTTATTTATGTATTTATTTGTTTTCTACTGAATCTGTCTGTGAAGGTTTTCATTTATCCGAGTAGTAGTTTGTCTTGGTTAACTAGACTTGTTTTGTATTTTACTGAATCTTTTTCTATAGCATTGTTTCCAGTGCCTATTTTATTACCCATATACCAATGATCTATTTTAGGTTAGAGGTAGAAGCCTGGGATCATGATTCCGTTGTCATATCTATAGTTTATCATATCCTATCATATTATTACCATATCATATTAAAAGAACAATTATTTAGATATCACTTAACAAAAAGAAAGAAGGGCACCTAATGGGTTCCTTTTTCAGGGTGTGTACCCAGCGGCAATTCTCCGAATTTCCGGTAGGTGGCGCGGTCTGCTAACAGGCAGAGCCGGCGTCCCAGGGATTTTTTTTTTTTTTTTTTGGAAGCTGTACATCGACTTGGGCCTAACGATTCTCAGATCGTCATTATTTGTAACCATAGAGCATGAATTACCTCTTGAGGTCATCAGTGAGAATTTACGACTGGTCAACAAAAGCACGTGATTTCCAAACGCACCCACACCCCCATATTTGGCCGCATACATAGCTAAAAACCAAGTACAGTTGCATTGCTATAATTCATGAATCCATCATAAATCGTAAGGCACGGGGTGATCCACAAATCAAGCCTCCTAAAAAAAAAAAAAAATCACCCCAATGAGTTCCTACTTTGTGAACTCGTTCTCAGGGCGCTATTCTAATGGCCCCGACTACCATGTGTTAAATTATGGCAGTGGAGGCAGCAGCAATGTGAACGGATCTTACAGGGAGGCAAGCAACATGCATCCCACCTCTTATGGCTACAACTACAATGGTATGGACCTGAGCGTCGGCCGGGAAGCCGCTTCTTCCAGCAACCACTATGCGGACAACTCAGGAGGCTTCCCCGGCCAGGAGAGCAGATTCAGAGCCTCCTCCTCCTCCAGCTGTCCCCTCTCCTCCCCAGAGTCCCAGAGCCTTGGAGGAAAGGGTGAGCAGGTCCCCTCCGACCCAGCTACCTCCAGGAGCTTCACAGAGGTGGAAGAGACCAGTGTATCCTCAGAGCCAGAAGAGGGCACCCCAAGAGGAGCCAACACGTCCAGGGCACAGCCGGAGAGCAGCCCCCCAGGAGCACCCAACACAGACGGACAGAGCCCACAGATCTTCCCCTGGATGAGGAAACTGCACATTAATCACGGTACCTCCAGCTTTTTAATTTCAATTTCATAGGGGGTGGTGGGGAAGGGGGGTGGGATGAGGAAGCTCAGTGTGCCTACTTTACCCCTTTAGAGCGCCTTAGAACACAGGGCAAGGGGACCGACACATGGGTGCTGAAATAAAACCCAACACCGGGTCGGATCTTGACATTAGATCAGTGTTTAATGTACTCTGATTGCATAAAGGGTCTATATTGTACAATTCTTGAATAAATAGACTGCAATGTGTGAGAAATATATAGCTCAGGCTGTCTACTCTCCCCCCCAGAGCCCCAGAGAGCACAGGGCAATGGGACAGACCCATGGGTGCTGAAATAAAACCTACCTTCAGGTTGGATTATAAAAATAGAACAATATTTAATGTACTCTGACTATATACAGAATCATTGAATATATAATATATTGTAGGGGGGAAATGTATATCTCAGTAGGTACCAACCTCATCAGAGCCCCATAGCACACAGAGGAAAGGGGGCAGACCCATGGCTGCTGAAATAAAACTCAACACTAGGTCGGATTTTAAAATTACAATCGTGTTAATGCACTTTGACTGTATACAGAATCATTGTGTCAATTGTATAAATAAAATAATGTAGTTGAACAATTTGTTTCTTAGTAGGTCTACCATCCTCATCAGAGCCCCATAGAACACACAGCAAATGGGCAGACCCATGGGTGCTGAAATAAAACCTAACTTCAGGTTGAATCATAAAAATAGAACAGTGTTTGGTGTACTCTGATTGTATACAGAATCATGGATATATAAAATATTGTAGATGAGCAATTTATATCTCAGTAGGTCTACCATTCTTATCAGAGTCCCATAGAACACAGAGAAAAGGAGCAGACCCATGGGTGCTGAAATAAAACCTAACTTCAGGTTGTTTCATAAAAACAGAACAGGGTTAAATGTACTCTGTATACAGAATCATTATGTCAATCATTATATAAATAAAATAATGTAGGTGAGCAATTTGTGTCTCAGTAGGTTTACCATCCTCTTTAGAGCCCCATAGAACACAGAGCAAAGGGACAGACACTTGGGTGCTGAAATAAAACTCAACACCAGGTCGGATCTTAAAATGACAATAGTATTAATGTACTCTGATTATGTACAGGATCATTATTATACTTAAAATGAATAGATAAAATGTAGTGTGTGAAAAACACGTAGCTCAAAATGTCTGCCATCCCTATCAGAGCCCCATAGAACACAGGGCGATGAGACAGACACATGGGTGCTGAAATAAAACCTAACTCCAGGTCGGATCATAAAAATAGAACAGTGTTTACAGTACTTTGTCTGTATACAGAATCATTATGATAATCACAAATACAATATTGTGTCTACCTGTAAAAAAAATGAAAAATAAAAAAATATGTCGTTGGTGAACAATTTGTATGTCAGTGTGTCTACCATCCATATCAGAGCCCCATAGAACACAGGGTAAATGGACAGACACATGGGTACTGCAATAGAACCCAACTCTGACTGTATACACAATCATCATGACAATCATTGAATAAATACAATATTGTGTCTACCTGTAAAAAAAAATACAGTATTGTAAGTGAGTAGCAATTTGTATGTCAGTGTGTCTACCATCCCTTTCAAAGCTCCATAAAACACAGGGCCATGGGATAGACCACATGGGTGGTGAAATAAAACCCAACTCTGACTGTATACAGAATCATTATGACAATCATTGAATAAATACAATATTGTGTCTACCTGTAAAAAAAAAAAAAAATACAATATTGTAAGTGAATAGCAATTTGTATGTTAGTGTGTCTACCATCCCTATCAAAGCTCCTTAAAACACAGGGCCATGGGACAGACACATGGGTGCTAAAATAAAACCCAACTGTATACAGGATCATTATTTTCCTAAAATAAATACAGAAAATATCGTGGATTACATATGTTTGTGTCTACATTCCTCATAGAACACCGAGCAATGGGACAGACAGGGTGCAGGAATAAAATCAACACCAGGTCTGCCCATAAAAATAGTGACTGTATATGTATATGTAATTCTTTGAAAGGATAAAATGTAGTGGATGATATTTAATGTATTTCCAAGGCTGTAAAATGTAGCTAGCATTGTCGGGAATGAATACAAAGTAATAAAGTGATGGAGCCTGGATGTGGTTTAATTAGACCAAATAAATAGAAAAAAACAAAACAAAAGAGTTTGTAGAGGAAAGGGAAGCTGTGTTCATGGATGAGCAGTCATGTGGGACAAGTGGATGGGGTGAAGGGCAGTTCAGGGAAGGGGAAGTGTGCTCCAGGTGTAGGATGATCAGGATTGTGCCTTTTGTTATTAATCCCCTTGCAATGGTTATCCTCCCCACCATACAGATATGGCAGGTCCTGATGGGAAGCGGGCGAGGACAGCCTACACCCGTTACCAGACGCTGGAGCTGGAGAAAGAATTCCATTTTAATAGGTACCTGACCCGCAGGAGAAGAATTGAGATAGCCCATACCTTGTGTCTGTCCGAGCGCCAGATCAAGATCTGGTTTCAAAATCGAAGAATGAAATGGAAAAAAGATAATAAACTGAAGAGTATGAGCCTGGGCACAGCAGGGAGTGCCTTCCAGCCCTGAGAGGGACACCATGCCCAGGACTCCTAGCTCCCAAAACTGGGAACACTTTTTTTTTGTGGCACTTGCTGTGGGGCACCTCTTGGCATGTCTAGTGTTCTAAGGACACATTTGGTGGCTCCTGGTCCAGGATTACACCCCATCTCCTCATCATTTCTAGCTGTGTTCAGTGCTCTCAGTCCTATATGTTCGTGACTGTAAAATACTGCTGCTTTTTATGGACTACATAGCATGTTTATCTGAGCTCTTAAATGTTCTAACTTATTTATAATGGATAATAATGAAAACAGGTGTTGAACAGTTTACATTTTTGTTTTTGGAAATGTGTTTATCAGTTGTTTTTTTTTCCCTTATGTTCAGGACAGGTGGTCTATGGATGCACTAAAATTCCCGTCTTGAAATGTGTTATTTCAATGTCAGGTCTGTGGTTATGCTCGCAAATTTTTTGCCTTTGCTAATTGTTCTCATACTGCAAGGTTAGACTCATTCTTATGTCATCAATACTTGTTGGGGGGAGTGATTGACATGTTTTGTCTATTAGAGGTACCTGTTATTGTCTGGCTGCCTGAGGATTTTGCCAATCCGTTTTTTTGTACTTGTATTAATGAGAATAATAAAAGAAAAAAAAAAAAACGTTTCTTCTGATTGTTGATTGTGAAAAAAAAGTGTCCCTTGTATCTCTGTTGTCATTTTTTTATAATTGTGCTAAAACGTGAGTGGGCATTATGTGATAAGTATAATAAAGTGGACAATAGGATAAAGTGTACAGTAGTCAACATGTTAAAGTGGATAAAATATAAGTATGATAAAGTGGTTAAAGTGCTCAATATGATAAAGTGGATACTATATAAGTATGATAAAGTGGTTAAAGTGCTCAATATGATAAATTGGATACTATATAAGCATAGTGAATAAAGTATAAAGTGGTCAATATGATACAGTAGATAAAATATGAGCACGGTAAATAAAGTATAAAGTGGTCAGTATGGTACAGTTTATAAAATATGAGCACAGTGAATAAAGTATAAAGTGGTCAATATGAGTGGATACAATATGAGCATAGTGAATAAAGTCTAAAGTGGTCAATATGATAAAGTGGATAAAATATAAGCATAGTGAATAAAGTGGTCAATATGTTAAAGTGAATAAAGTATAACTATGAAGTGTAAAGTGGTCCATATTTGAAAGTGCATAAAGTATAAGTATGATGTAAGTGAAGTGTAAAGTGGTGGTCAATATGTTAAAGTGGATAAAGTATAAGTATGATAACGTGTAAAGGAGACAAGTAAAATAAAGTAGATAAAATATAAAAAGTGTATAAGTATGATAAAGTATAAAGTGGATAAAGTATAAAGGGTACCAAGATATGCTTCATAATAATAAAGGCAAAAAAGTTTCTAAAAAGTTTCCAAACTCAGCACTTGTGTCCTAACTTTTGATAAACATCTATTCAAGCTAGTCACATCCTAAATAATACATTCTATAAATGATGATGTCTACAGAGACAGAAAAAAGTGAGGGATAAACACTTACCACACAATGTGCACTGTGTTAGGCCTTCTGGAGGACAGGGCAGGCTACCATCCCAGTCCCCATAGCTATTTTAGCAGAGGCAAACTACACCCAAAGTAGGTATGACATTTACATGTCAAATGGGTACGGTTTTATCTAGAAGTTACATCGTAAAAATGGCCCAGACCTCAGACAGATACCCCTCACTGGCTCTCAAAAGTCACGTGAGCTCCATAAACTTAGGTTTATGGTTTTAGGGAGTTGACAATGTACAATATATTTCACATTCTCCACAATGTTAAGTGACAGTTTAACTGGCTTGTGAGGGACGCAGCCAGTGAGTACACCAGCAGATGAGCTGCTACAGGGAATGGCAGACAGTGCAGGCTTCCTGCTCTCTGTAGAGGACATCAAAAGTAAGTTTTTTCTATATCCTTATCTCTCCTACACCCTACAGAATGACACATTCTTAACATTTAAATTCACTGGGCAGAAGACCGCCGCATTATAATGAAACATGATTAATCCTATGAAAATGGCACATTTAAAAAAAAAATACACAAGCGAAATGCAACATTTTTCACTCCTACCAGAAATGTTTTATTATTTGTTTATATATATATATATATATATATATATATATATATATATATATATATATATATATATAATTTTTTTTGAATATAGGTAATGTATTATTTAACTCCTCAACATTCATATATGATAGATAAGACTGGAGTGGAAACATGCAACATTGTGATTTGTCACTAATACAACATATCACAGTTTTCATAAATAAACACACAAAAAATTGTATTTGTTCCTAAAATAGGAAGAATTATACCAGTACGTGTGATGTTTGCAAATCATGTTTTTTTCTTATATCAATATAGATACGTTTTGGGGAATTGATTTGTATGGGATAGCGAAAAGCCATTTGTCTGCTCTATCTTGATTTTTTTATTTTTTTTTGGCAGCAATATTTGAGCAGTAAAAAAAATTTTATATAGAATTTATATTTGTTTGTGGAGACCAAAAAGGTAATATTAAAAAAAAATGGTAATAGTGTCAGTGTTGTCTGTAACGTTATAGATACAGGGGAAAAAAAAAAGAAAATCACGAAATTTTGCAGACATATGTAACATCTGTTGTGGGCTTTGGGTCCTGTTCTCAAAGTTCACTCCACTTGTGTCATGAGAAATGGATTTGTAGGGAATTGCAGATGACGAATAATCTGAAAGGGTCGTTTGGAGAGTCAGATTACAGCTGGCTGGGGGTAGAGGGAAAAAGGGGGGGTCACTAAACTTGGTATATGAATTCATCTGCTTTAAAAATATTTGTAAATTCCACATATATGTATAAATATTATGTGATAGATAGATAGATAGATAGATAGATAGATAGATAGATAGATAGATAGATAGATAGATAGATAGATGCACATATATAGAAGAAAGTCCAAATAGGGTTGCAGCATAGCAGACAAAAATATAAAATACCAATGATAATAGATAATAATATAATATGTTTATATTTCTCTCTCTCTCTCTCTCTCTCTCTCTCTCTCTCTCTCTCTCTCTCTCTCTCTGTGTATATATATATATATATATATATATATATATATATATATATATACAGTGGTATTTAAAAAAAAAACAGTATAAAGCCCCTATGCACAGTAGTCAGGAAGTGAATGCAGCAGGGGTAGGATGGGTTGGATTGGGTGGTAGGTGCTGCACTCCAAGTGGATGAAGTGTTTTGCAGAATAAACAGGAAAGCAGGGATATGGCTGTTTATTGCTTTATAACTAATGGCATTTTTATGACTGATTTAAAATATATATCTATAAAAGCCTATTTTGTGCTGAGTAGTGCAAATAGGTCTCAGATGTTTGCTTTATTCTCTAGAAAAGATCTAGAATATGTGAATGTTAATAACACACATGGACACATATACCCTACTTCTGGTAGAGAAACCATATCTATCTGTCTATCTATCTATCCAATATATATATATATATATATATATATATATATATATATATATATATATATACATATATATATAACACATCTGCAGCTTGATCAGGTTTTCTGGTAGAAGAAATTCTTCTACAAATTTCTGCTATGAATTAAACAAGATATGTTTATTCTGCCAACCTTAATAGAAATAAATAGGTTGTATTAATAAAGATGAAGGAAAGGGTGAGGAGTGTTCGCCCAGGACTTGCACTGCAGTACTGCGCCAGCTCCCCTGCATGAGAACATCGCAGTGCGTCACTGCCAATGCACCAGCTCTTTGCACTTTTCACCTCGCAGCCTGTTGTATGGTTGAACCCTCGTTCACCTTTCCTACATGACTTTGCCTCCCAGAATTAACATTTCTATAATTACCAAAATGTCTCTCTCCCCCCCCCCCCCCCCCCCCCCTCCCTCCTCTTAACTGGAGAAAAGTTTGTGAACTGAAATGTGTGCACTGTTTTATTTGCTTGTGAGGTGATTGAGATCTGGTAAACGATTTAATTAGGAATATCAAATGAAAAGCAAAAGGGGCACAAATGAGTTGAAAAAAAAACGCAGCTATTCTAAACGATTAAATCGCCATTTTAGCAGTATAATGGGGTTTGCATGCTGAATGGGAGAAGCGGTGCACATACCCCATCAATTATTCATAGAGAAAAGGGATCATTGCGAGGTCAGCAGTCTGGTGCAAAGCATAGTACCAAATACTGTTCAACCTCCTCTGCCAGGAAGAAGCACACCCACAAGGGGCACTCTGAAAACCAGATTAGAGGATTCTGCTTCCCAACTGCAGCTTATATCAGTAAGCATTGCATATATGTGTGTGTCTACATCATATATATATGTGTGTGTATGAACAGCGTGTATATATATATATACATGTATGTATGTCTCTCTCTCTCTCTCTCTCTCTCTATATATATATATATATGATGTAGACACACACATATATGCAATGCTGACTGATATAAACTGCAGTTTGGATATCTGTCTGTCAATTTATCTATCTATCTATCTATCTATCTATCTATATATATATATATATATATATATATATATATATATATATATATATATATATATATATATATATACATATACACAGTGTGTCTGTGGTGTGTGTGTGGTATAGACTGCTGCAAAATAATATTTACAGAAAAAAATATGTGGAGTATTATTCATTACTTTTATTCTCAATTGAGCAAAAGGTTTTCTTAATGCCTAATATCAGGAATATTTTACTACAATCTGATCCTGCCTAAATAAATTAAAAAGTTAATTCTTCATCAATGTTGTTGGTGTTTGCAATGAAACTAGCACTTGCACTACCCTATAATGACCAGCAGAGCCCGCTTTAGACCAAGTTCACAGACACTGCATAGCTACCAGCATTAGCTGACCGCTCACTGGAAGGTTACTCTCTACAATTCTACACATAAGGACACATAAAATATATAAATATAGTTGTACATTAACATATAGATATTATATATATAGAGAGAGAGAGAGAGAGAGAGAGAGAGACAGCTACTTCAATATTAAAACATGTAATTCAACAGTATAATAACTATTTAGAGAGAGAGAGAGAGAGAGTTACTTCAATATTAAAGCATGTAATTCAACATTATACATATATATATATATATATATATATATATATATATATATATATATATATATATATATATATATATATAATGAATTTTTTCACCATAATGTATTCAGCTACTGTAATTTAAATAACCAGTCATTAAGTAATTACGCACAGGCACTGATGACAGTACATTGCTGAATAATAGCCCTACGTGTTTTGCAATCATATATTTAATTCGGGGTTTTATTAATAAAATGATATTGAATTAGTGGGTTGAGGAAAGCAGGATCCAGGGACAGAGAAGAAAAAGATGAGGACACAGAATGTGTCTGCCTGAGCCCCAGGGCCGCCTGACAGGGCTTGTTAGCACCATATTATAGTTCATGAGGTCAAGAAGTGGAGGGTCAAAAGTTTAGGCTGTGTGTGAATCATTGCTGTATTGAACCAGAGCTGGAGCTAAATACAGCCACTCACTGGAGCATGATCCTCATACTATACATCCAGACTGTTAGCTGGAATTGTGCATACACTGCTATAGCTATAGAAGAGGTGTGTACACAGTGTAAGAGATAGATTTTCTATTTCGAGGTTAGAACACACACAAACTCGTATTAGAGCATTCCACTAACTGCTATAAATATATACCGTTCTGCAGAGGTGTGTAAACACTGCTATGAATCCAGACTGTTCTGTAAAGGTGTATACAGTTTATACACACTGTTATAAAGCCATACTTTTCTGTAGATGGGTGTACAACTGCTATAAATTCAGACTGTTCTGTAGGTGTGTACACACTCATATACTTCCAGACTGTTCTGTAGAGGGGTGCTATAAATCAAGACGGTTCTTTAGAGATGTGTGCACACTGCTATAAATCCAGACTGTTCTGTAGAGGTGTGTACACACTGTTACAATTCCATACTGTTCTGTAGAGGTGTGTACACACTGCTATACATCCAGACTGTTCTGTATAGGTGTGTACACACTGCTGTAAATCTAGACTGTTCTGTAGAGGTGTGTACAAATCGCTATAAATCAAGACGGTTCTGTAGAGGTGTGTACACACTACTATAATTCCAGACTGTTATGCAGAAATGTGTACACTCTATTATAAATCCAGACTGTTATGTAGAGGTCTGTACACACTACTATAATTCCAGACTGTTCTGTTGAGGTGAGTACACACTGTTATAAATCCAGACTTTTCTGTAGAGTTGAGTACACACTGCTATAAATCCAGACTGTTATGTAGAAATCTGTACACTCTATTATAAATCCAGACTGTTAGGTAGAGGTGTGCACACATTGCTATGGATGCAGACTGTTCTGTAGGTGTGTACATACTGCTATAAATCCAGAGTGTTATGTAAAGGTGTGTACACACTGCTATAGTTCCGAACTGCTATGTGGAAATGTGTACACATGCTATAGATCAAGATTGTTCTTTAGAGGTGTGTACACACTGCTATAGATCAGGGCTGCATTTTGGATTTGTGTCCACACAGATATAGATGTAGACTGTTATACAGGGGTGTGTACAAACTACTATAGATCAAGAGTGTTATGTAAAGGTGTGTGCACCCTGCTACGGATTTAGATCGTTACATGGAGGTTTTTACACATAGATAAATAAAATATGTATACAAAGGTGTGTACACATACATATGTATAGATCGATGCTTACATAAATGTCTATACACATTACTATAGATTTAGAGTGTTTTTAAGATAGGTGTATACCCTACTATAGATCTGTACTGTTATGTTGCGGTGTGTACACATTGCTATATCTCTAGACTCTTATACAAAAGCATATACACTGCAATCGATTCAGATTGTTATATAGAGGTGTGTATACACTGGTATAGATTCAGACTGTTATGTGTAAGGTGTATACAGTGCTATAGTTCTAGGCTGTAAAAGTGATGCACACATTGCCTTAGATCCAGACTGGTAGGTGTATACATACTGTTATAGATCTACACTGTTTTATAGAGGTGTATACACAGTGCTCTAGACCAAGACAGTTAAATAGGGGTGTGTAAACACTGGGATAGTCCAGACAGTTATATAGGGGTGTGTAAACACTGGTATAGACCAGACAGTTATCTAGGGGTGTGTAAACACTGGTATAGACCAGACAGTTATATAGGGGTGTGTAAACACTGGTATAGACCAGACAGTTATCTAGGGGTGTGTAAACACCGGTATAGACTCAGAGAGTTATATAGGGGTGTGTAAACACTGGTATAGACCAGACAGTTATATAGGGGTGTGTAAACACTGGTATAGACCAGACAGTTATCCAGGGGTGTGTAAACACTGGTATAGCTTCAGTCTAAACACTGGTATAGATTCAGACTGCTATGTGTAGGTGTACACAGTGCTATAGTTCTAGACCATTATAAGGAGGTCCTTAGATACAGACTGGTGTGTGAAGGTGTACACACACTGCTATAAATCTAGACTGTTTTTTAGAGGTGTATACACACTGTTGTGTGTTCACAGTGCTATAAATCAAGGTTGTTATGTAGAGGTGTGTACACACTATAATGTATTGAAGTGTTCACATTGCTACATATTTAAACTGTTTTGTACATGGTACTCTAGTTCCATACTATTGTGTAGAGGTGTGCACGCTACCGTAGATCCATACTGGTGTGTAGAGGTGTGTTTACACTGCTATATATCTAGACTTGTGTCTAGTGGTGTGCACACACTGCTGTTTACAGAGATGTGTACACCGTGCTATAGCTCAATATGGGTATAAAGAGGTGTGTATACACTACCAGATTGTTATGTAGATGTCTACACACACTTCTATAGATCCGGCATGTGGACTTGTGTACACACTGTTGCAGATCTACACTACCCAGGTTGTTATGGTGAGGTGTGTACACACTGCTAGAGAGAAATAATATCAGTACCCAATCAGATCCAAGGGATTTTACGATTCTTTTTCACTAAAATGAGTAATAGTGGTGATTGCAGGATGGGGTAAATGTTTATTTTAGATAACATCAGTACCAAATTCGGTTCCTAGTTTTTTTTACAATTCCTTTGCACTAAAAATGGATGGAAGATGGGGTGAAATGTATACTCATAGTAAAAATGCATCACATAATGCGACCGATTTATTAATGTAGGACATAACTACATAATTATAGATTTAATTTAATAATTCTATAAGTATATACTAATAAGTATAATTTAATTAAATAAAGTGAGGTAAGAAAAGGCATTGCTTCTACACAAGATAAAACATCGATCTGTTTTGAAGCCAAGGGGTTTACTAAAATGATGGTAAAATTTATTTTAAATATTTCAAATGGAGTATCAGTGTTGTCTATGCACAACTGCATAATGTGCTTTGCATTCAAATATTGCACAGGAATGAGAATCCAACATACATGGCTGTCATCGTTTTATTACATAAGCGTGATAATATCAGGAGGGCACGTGATCACAGTAATGTATACGTCATATGGGCTAGTAATACAGATCAGAACTGAAAAGCAGCATGCCATGCCGAAATTATTATTATTGTGATTTTTGTTATTAGGCCAAGCCATATCACTGAGTAAAAGCCCCCCATATTACTCTCAGAACATTCCAAGGAAGGGAAATGGCAGATATAGTAGAAATCAAGTACTGCAAGTGGTGCAAATTTAAGAAATGTCTTTTTTTTTTTTTGCAACCAATGACTTAGTATATTTCATAATAACTACAAAAGTCTATTAGTAATGTACATTTGACACGCGGATCGTCCTCTATTAACAGTAATAATAAGAAGAATAACGAATTTAATCATTATTATTGGTCCCATTAGTTTGTACGTCAGAATATCAGATGTCACACAGGTCATGTTTCACAAGGTTTCCAGATCTATGGTAGTGCTGCTCCTATCATAATAAACAATAGGAGACGTTTCTACAACCAGGGTTAAAAGCACATCAAATATATCACACCGAGAATCACTGTGCAGTGCAAGTTTCTATTATTATTTTTTTTAGTCTGGGATATTCAAGAAAAATAACAGGAAATATACAAACAATAGTTCAATATCATCACGTATATTAGTAAAAAAAAAAAAACACACAGCTTGTTATAACAATGAAAATAAGGAAAAAAGAATACATGAGCTAAAAATTAATAGATTAAAGAATCTAATTGCACAGCTATTTACGTTTATTAAGCATTTGAGATTCTTATTCTTTCGCTTTCTTTCTTTCTTTCTTTCTTTCTTTCTTTCTTTCTTTCTTTCTTTCTTTCTTTCTTTCTTTCTTTCTTTCTTTCTTTCTTTCATTCTCTCTTTCTTTGTTTTTTTTTGTTTGTTTCTTTTTCTTTCTTACTTACTTTTTTCTTTCTATCTATCTATTATGTTGTTGTTGTTTCTGTTTAGATTATTATTATTAGTAGTAGTAGTAGTAGTAGTAGTAGTAGCATGTTATTGTTGTTGTTGCTGTTTAGATTATTATTAGTAGTAGTAGCAGTAGTAGTAGTAATAATAGTAGTAGTAAAATACACCAAATTCACTCAATTTACAAATGATACATACTAGAATAAAGGATCCCTATTTCCACAATATTATCCACGTGGCTGCAAAGCTCCTTCTGTTATAAAGTATGAATCCTGACTACCAAGCACAACCTGTCTCATGTTTACAGAAAATACACCTGTAATACACGTTGAACAAAGAAAAAAAAGGCAATTGTTTGTTTTGGAAGCTCTATTGCTATGTTAAAGATAGGAAAAAAAAGTAAGATTTTTTTTCTATGTAAATAGCAACCCAGATAAGTATGTGCATATATCGGTGTGTGTGTGTGTGTATATATATATATATATATATATATATATATATATATATATATGTGTGTGTGTGTGTGTGTGTGTCATGGCTAGGTTATATATATATATATATATATATATATAGTGTTATTATTATTATTATTATTATTAATAATAATAATAATAATAATAATAGAAAATATAAACAAATAATATATTATTAATACTAATAATACTATATATATATATATATATATATATATATATATATATATATATATATATATATATAGTATTATTATTATTATTATTATTAATAATAATAATAATAATAATAATAATAATAATAATAGAAAATATAAACAAATAATATATTATTTGCTTTATTTGTTTATTTATGCACATGTTTTTATTTATGCTGTTTTCTTTAACTATCAACCCCTATGTGTGTAAATAAATAAATAGATAGATAGATAGATAGATAGATAGATAGACAGATCTATCTATCTATCTATCTATCTATCTATCTATCTATCTATCTATCTATCTATATCTAGATAGATAGATAGATATACAATATCAATGCTCTCTCTCTCTCTCTCTCTCTCTCTCTCTCTCTCTCTCTCTCTCTCTCTCTCTCTCTCTCTCTCTCTCTCTCTCTCTCTCTCTCTCTCTCTCTCTCTCTCTCTCTCTCTTTCTATATATCTATATATAACATATGAATGCTCAGGTTTTGATTTTTGAATACAGGGGTCCAGAGTGGATGGACCGAGGAAAGTCCATGCAAATCCAGCAATCCAAGCAGCCCATGCCCCAGTACTGCTGAGCAGCCATGGTTCCTGAATGTGCAGAGTGGGAGAGGCCAGGACAGGGTGAATCGCAGGTCACAGCTTGTAACTAATATGAAAATGCCAAAGGCAATCACACACCACGCCTCACTGTTTAACAAAGACTGACAAAAGTATGAGATTAATTTCCCCCCCAAAAAACGGGGACCCGGGAGTCCTATAAGCTCACAAGGCCTGCTACTGACCAAGAGAAGGAGCAGATCCCTTTAAGAAGCTGCCCTAAAATTGCATCTAATATATGGAATCAGGAGGATGAGGCAGAAGATAAGGAGAGGGCTTCATCTATATTTTCTAGAAGTGTGCAGTCCCCTCTAGGATGGACAAAGGCACAAGGCTGAGGCATGGACTGGTAAAGGTATGTGGCTCTAGAGAAGAGGTGGGGTGGAGGCACAGCAGGGGGTGGGGTGCTGAGGTCAGCCAGGTAAGAATAATATTCTTAAGAGAGATATGTAGAGTTTTACTATGCATGGCACACTTGATAAACTGCTGTGTAAATGAAAGGCTGCTTTGTGCTGAAATTAGTTTAATGGTAATATAATTTGTATTACTGAACCTAGGCCACAAAGGGAAAGGTTTGCAGGTTTAAGGAATGCTTCTCCTGATGGCCTTCTGCTTTAAGAAAAGGGGCCAACATGAAGAAGGCCTCTGCTGTAGATGGCTGGCAGAGCTCACTGGGAAAGGTGGCCTACTAACTACTGCTAGGTCACCTGTCATTTTGAAAGCTATCACAAAAAAAGGGGAAAAAATTAAGAACACAAAAAAAAAAAAAAACATATTTAGAAGATTTGGCAAATTATAGGTTGATGTATTTCCATACAGTAAGGGGGCCGAATAAAAGTGAAGCTGTGATCCCTTTAAATAACTAAATATGTGCAAAGGTATATTTGCGTGCACCTGATTGGATTATTGCAATAAACACTGTTTTTCTATAAATGTTATCTTTGCAAAGTGAATTCATATTTTACATGAACTTTGCTAAGTGAACAGTCTTTAGTAAATCAACTTCAGCAAGCACTAAAGGTGTGAAGTATCCTTTTTTTTTTTTTTTATCAAAAGTGTCTCTTGTAGAAAAGCCTTTAAAAATATATAAAAGGTCAAACCTAGAATCGCTGGCTCCTTTCTGCTGACCATACACTATACAATGTGATTGTACAATCTCCTTTAAATCTACAATCAGCGACATACTACAAGGGCCTGCCTACATATATGTTAGAAATTAAAATCAGTTGCTTGGATTTTCTTCATATTAAATGCTCTACAAATCAAAAGAAGATGGTATAGAGCTTGTACAATCACATTGTATAGTGTGTGGCCTCCTTAAGGCAGTTTCTCTGTCCCTGTGCTGATTACACACGGTGCAATCTCCATAGGTGACTTCCAGTGGGTTCTGTATTATGATTATATTATGAAGGGTAATTTGTATTTTTTTTTTAATTTTAATAAACTCAGAGTGACCTGCTAAATGTTTGTGCTGTGATTACGATCTGTTGATTGAGTCATTTATGCAGATAAGTGGGACTATTCCGCAGACATTTTAAATCACCGGATTAGTACCATAAATTGGTGAGAAATATAATTGAGGGCACTATTATAATGTCATGTTTTTTTTCCCTTCTAATATACTCTTTTGCTGGTTCTTATTTTGTCACTTAGAATAATGACTTCATTCAGCTATTTATGGCCTGTTGAGAGTTTAAACCTTAACGACCATTTTTAATGATAAGGGGTTGAAAGAAACGTTCATTAATGCATGTATGGTTTAATATGAGTATGAGCTTTGTATGTACATTGTATTGGGCAGGTATTTATACTGCAAATGTAAGTGTCCCTACCTCAACGTGTGCCCTATTTTCTGTTGTAATTGCTCATTGATTTACCTATAATAATAGTCACCATTATATATATATTATATATATAGTTATACATCTAGTTATATGTAGTTACCATTATATATATATATATATATATATATATATATATATATATATATATATATATATATATATATATATATGTGTGTGTGTGTGTGTGTGTGTGTGTGAAATATATATATATATATATATATATATATATATATATATATATATATATATATATATATATATATATATATATATATATATAAAATCCATGCTCAGGTTTGATTTTTTAATGCATGGTTGCAGAGTGGATGGACCGAGCAAAATCCATGTAGATCCAGAAAACAAAGCAGCCCATGTTCTAGTATGCCCATATATATATGTGTGTGTATATATATGTGTATGTATATATATATATATATATATATATATATATATATATATATATATATATATATGTGTGTGTGTGTGTGTGTGTGTTTTGTGGTACTGGATTACTTCATATTAGCGATCTGTGACGTAATAATGCACGATATTTGGGAAGGATTTAAAAAAAAAAAAAAGAAAAAAAGACAATATGGATTCTTCTACTCCGACTCTGAAGAATGCAGGCAGATAAGAGAAGATACGAGCAGATTTGTCTGTCTTCTGTATGTACCCTGTAGATCCGAATTTGTGTGAAGACAGTGGGGTCACAAATTCGTGTCTGGGGGGATATGCAGTTGACATAAACGCTACGGACACGGGAGGAACATACGATATTGCATACATGAAAATGCCTGTTTTGTGATATTAATAAAGTTTGGAGATTATTAGATTGTTTGTGGTGTGTTTTATTCACTCCGAACATCTAATAATTAATATAATTACCTCTAATTATTAACATTGATTAACATAGAAAGGCACTATAAAATTCTTATTTTTCTTCTTCTTATTATTATTAATAGTATTATTATTATTATTATTATTATTATTATTATATTACTACCACCATTATTACTATCATTTTTGTACATTATTATTATTATTATTAATAATAATTTATTGTATTAATATTTAACTTTATTATTAATAATAATAATAATAATAATAATAATAATAATAATAATAATAATAATAATATCATCATCATTATTACTATTATCATTGTTATTATTTTAAATTATTATTTTAACATTATCATTATTGTTATGTGCAGTATGTCTCGTCGTGGTGCCTTTTTTAAGCTAGGTGATCATTTGCTGTAGTTCATATTTCTTCATTTTTTTTTTTTTCCTGTTGCTTACTCTGACTTCAAATGAGCAATTTAATAATGTGACTAAATGGAATTTAGTAAAGCAAGTATCACGAATTAGTAGATGAATTTTCTATCGATCCAAAACAAGACAGATTTGTCTCTGCCAGTTCTGCCTGCAAACCTCTGTCTGCAGACACAGAAGAGCAGTGCGGCAGCTGCAGCCACACCACCTCCTCCTTGGGATTTTTGCTTTTTTTTTTTCTCATTAGATTTTTTTTGTAGTTTTAAAGCTTCTAGCTGGCACATCATCTTTGCAGTACATTAACTAGAGCCTATTAAAGAGTCAGGGGGGAGTCCCATCATAGAGTGGACCTTCATATAGGGGGCTCTACATGGTACCCCCCCTTATGTATTCAGAGGGGTGGGTAATGACTTACTGGATGATTCCTGCGCTATGGAGCACGTTTCCTTATCCGGGGATGGTGGGAAGGATCCTATTGGCTCCTGCTGTCACATGCAAAGCCAACTTTGTTCACTTGACAGTAAAGTAGGAGGGTTTTACCAAACAGGAAAACGACTAGGACTACAGGAATAAATTGTACATGGGGTTTTTTGGGTGCAATTCAAACAAATAAATGACCATGAGTTCGTTTTTGATCAGCTCCAATTATGTGGACCCCAAATTCCCACCGTGTGAGGAATACTCCCACAGTGATTACCTTTCCAACCACTCTCCAGAGTATTATAGCAATCAGAAGAGAGAAAACAGCTTCCAGCATGGAGCAACCTACCCCCGAGCAGCCTGCACCAGCCAACGCTACTCCTCCTGCCAGAGCTCCGAACGCCAGTCTTCCATGTTGGCTCCCCGGACTCACCCCCAAGTTGGGCTCCTTCCTGAAGACAAGCATCCATGCCAGAGCACAAGCCCCACTTCACCTCCGTCCTGCAGTCAAATATCTATGGACCACAAGCCCCCACCATCCTCCTGCCAGAGCCCAGTGGTCTACCCTTGGATGAAGAAGGCGCACCTCTCCACTGGTAAGTCCACCACTTGTCTCTGCTCTCTCTCCACTAAAGCCAGCAATTGGAAATCGTGTGTCCCTTTTTAAATTTACGATCTCCTGTTTTTGCAGGGTGGTATAATTACATCCTCCATAAATTTTTATTGCCCTGCCTGGCCAACTGCCTTTGAAGTAGAGTTTACCATCCTCCTTAAATTTCTCCAAAGCCTCTTTTTAGTGCTCTGGACCTTCCTACATTAAGGTTTTATGTGGTTTCTAATTTGTGTTTAAGTGGCAGATTGGGTAAACTTTCACTACATCCTGTCACTTTAACGTGGTGCTGTTAAAAAGTTCATAGCTCTCATGTAACAACTAGGAGGACTAGGGGGACTAGGGGATAGGTTTAAGCAGCGCTTGTGTATTATTCATGGCTGGGGGGGGGGGGGGGGGGGGGTAAGCAAATACTCTACTTAACATCAGTGTTTTTTTTTATTATTCATGATTATTAACTACAAGGACTTCCACGTCCTCTTGTAACTGTTAAAAAGTTCTCATATAACCCATAGAAGGAATAGGGGACTGGGTTTAGGCAACGCTTATGTATTATTCATGACTTGGATGGGGGTAAGCAAACATTCTACTTAACATTTTTTTTTTATTATTCATGATTATTAACTAAACGGATATCCATGTTCTATTGTAGATGTTAAATAGTTCATGCATAACCCTTACGTAACACAGCCTTATATAACACATAGAAGGAATAGGGGACTGTGTTTAGGCAGTGCTTTTGTATTATTCATGTCTTGGATGGGGGTAAGCAAACACTCTACTTAACAACATTTTTTTATTATTCATGATTATTTACTAAATAGACATCCATATTCTCTTTTATATGTTAAACCGTTCATACCTAGCCCTTATATAACACATAGAAGGACTAGGGGCCTGGGTTTAGGCAGGGCTTTTGTATTATTGATGGCTTGGATGGGGGTAAGCAAACACGTTACTTAACATTTTTATTTTTTTATTATCCATGATTATTAATTAAAAAGACATCTATATTTTATTGTAGATATTAAATAGTTTATACATAGCCCTTATATAACACTTACAAGGAATAGGGGGCTGGGGTTAAGCAGTGCTATTGTATTATTAATGGCTTGGATAGGGTTAAACAAACACTTAATTTTTTTTATTATTATTATTCATGATTAATAACTAAAAGGACATCCATATTCTCTAGTAGATGTTAAATAGTTAATACATGGCCCTTATATAACACATAGAAGGGACAGGGGACTGGGTTTAGGCAGTGCTTTTGTATTATTCATGGCTTGGGGGAGGGGGGGTAGGCAAACACTCTAGTTAAGGACAGTGTTTTTTTTTTATTTTTTATTAATCATTATTAACCAAAATTATATCCTTATCCTTCTAACTGTAAAAATAAAAAGTTTATAGTTCTTGTGCAATAACTAGGCGACTGGGTTGTTTAGTCCATAGCTCTCGTGCAATAACTAAGCGACTGGGTTGTATAGTCCATAGCTGTTATGCAACGACTAGGGGACTGGGTTGTATAGTCCATAGCTGTTATGCAACGACTAGGGGACTGGGTTGTATAGTCCATAGCTCTCATGCAACGACTAGGGGACTGGGTTGTATAGTCCATAGCTCTCATGCAACGACTAGGGGACTGGGTTGTATAGTCCATAGCTCTCATGCAACGACTAGGGGACTGGGTTGAATAGTATTCATTGATTGTGGGGAGAAGAAAACACTCAGTTCTTTTTTTTTATTCATGATTATCAACTAAAAGGATATCGTTATCTTCCTGTAATTGTAAAACAGGTCATAGCTCTCATGCAATAACTAGGGGACTGGGTTGTATAGTCCATAGCTCTCATGCAATAACTAGGGGACTGGGTTGTATAGTCCATAGCTCTCATGCAATAACTAGGGGGCTGGGTTGTATAGTCCATAGCTTTCATGCAATAACTAGGGGACTGGGTTGTATAGTCCATAGCTCTCATGCAATAACTAGGGGACTGGGTTGTATAGTCCATAGCTCTCATGCAATAACTAGGGGGCTGGGTTGTATAGTTCATAGCTCTCATCCAACAACTAGGGGACTGGGTTGTATAGTCCATAGCTATCATGCAATAACTAGAGGTCTGGGTTGTATAGTCCATAGCTCTCATGCAATAACTAGGGGACTAGTTCATAGCTCTCATCTAACAACTAGGGGACTGGGTTGTATAGTCTATAGCTATCATGCAATAACTAGGGGTCTGGGTTGTATAGTTAATAGCTCTCATGCAACGACTAGGGGACTGGGTTGTATAGTCCATAGCTCTCAGGCAACAATTAGGGGACTGGGTTGTATATTACCCATTGCTTGTGGGGTAAGAAAACACTCCGTTCTTTTTTTTATTATTCATGATTATTAACCAAAAGGATATAGTCTTTTTCCTGTAATTGTAAAACAGTTCATAGCTCCCATGCACCAACTATGGAGCTGGGTTGTATAGTTCATAGCTCACATGCAATAACTAGGATATGGGGTTGTATAGTTCATAGCTCTCATGCAATAACTAGAGGACTGGGTTGTATAGTTCAAAGCCATCATGCAATAAGTATGGGACTGGGTTGTATATTACCCATGGTTTGTGGGGTAAGCAAACTCTCAGTTCTTTTTCTTTTTTAAATTCATGATTATTAACTAAAATCATTTATTTATTTTACTGTAATTGTTAAACAGTTCATAACTCTCATAACTAGGAGGCTGGGCTGTGTAATATTCATGGGGGGTAAGCAAACATCAGTTCTTTTTTTTTTATTATTCATGATTATTGACTATAATGGACTTCCATATCCTCCTGTAACAGAACTTGTACTGTGTGTGATTTTTTGCAGTCAATGGTTCTTATTCTGGGGGAGAAACCAAGCGCTCCCGCACAGCCTACACCAGACAGCAAGTCCTGGAGCTAGAGAAGGAGTTTCACTACAATCGCTATCTGACCCGCAGGCGTAGAGTCGAGATTGCGCACACTTTGCGCCTGTCTGAGCGTCAGATCAAGATCTGGTTCCAAAACAGGAGGATGAAGTGGAAAAAAGACCACAAGCTTCCAAATACGAAAATAAGGTCCAGCCCAACGTCGAGCCACCAGGGGCCGGGGGGACCCCAAAATCAAGGCAAGGGGTCCCCAATAGTCCTGCAGCCTCAATAGAAAACTAGACATTCTTGTTATTTATATGAAAGAAGGACTGAGCTGGGGGTGAGGCAGCTTTGGCTTTGTTCCTTGCCTCATTCAGGAGCCTGTAGATAGATTTCAGATTTGGAGAAGATAGATCTATGTTTCATCTTTAATCACGCCAAACTCTTGCCCATTTGTCATGTTTACACTGCGGTACAAAGGATGAACCTCGCTTGACAGAACCGACGCTCATATTAATAAATGAGGCTCATTGTCCTGGCAGAACTGTATTTTCTCTGCCTTTGTTGCTACAGCAGGACGTCCAGTGTCGGTTCTGACATCTACACACATATAAAAAAAAAAGAAAAAGAAAAAAAACATGTCCTATGTACATAGCCAAGACTGGTGGTGTGACTTAGAAGTCCTTCTTTTGTAGATATTATTGTTGTACAATTGCTAGTATATTTCACCCTCATCCTTAGCACCCTGTGGGGGACTGTAAACATCTCCAGACCTTCACCTAGAACAGATTATGACATGGCAAGATGGGGTGAAGCCTTTATAATCTCCAGCTGATATGTCAGTCTACTCTATATATATATATGTATATAACAAATGTAAAGAACAAGCAAACAAAGAGCAGGAGACCCCTGAACACCAATTCTGGACTTTTTTTGTTGTGGGATCTGCCTCTTTTTTTTTTTTGCTTCATGTAAATATTATATAAATAAATATTTTTTTTTCTCAAGTGGATGTGTGTTTATGTGTGATTGCCAACTCACCTCCATTTAGGGAGAGCCTACAGGCAAGTCTATCTGTAAGTAGTGTTTATCTTTTACATTATTTGTTACACTGTACATAATAGATGACACCATCCTTCTACAAATAACACTTCACTGAAAGTTTATTTTAGCATAACTTTAACCCTAGCTAGTTAGGAGGTTTGTAAAATGATATTACTTTAACTCTAGCTAGTTAGGAGGTTACTAAAAGTATACTACTTTAAGCCTAGCTAGTTGGGATGGTGCTAAAATGATATTACTTTATGCCTAGCTAGTTAGGAGGTTTATAAAATGATATTACTTTAACCCTAGCTGGTTGGGGGGTTTCTAAAATGATATTACTTTAACCCTAGCTAGTTAGGAGGTTGCTAAATGATACTACTTTAAGCCTAGCTAGTTGGGATGGTGCTAAAATGATATTACTTTAACCCTAGCTAGTTAGGAGGTTGCTAAAATGATACTACTTTAAGCCTAGCTAGTTGGGATGGTGCTATCATGATATTACTTTCACTCTAGCTAGTTAGAAGGTAACTACTTGGGAGGTTGCTAAATTATATTATTTTAACCCTAACCAGTTAGGAGGGTGCTAAAATATATTACATTAACCCTAACTAGTTGGAAGGTTGCTAAAATGATATTACTCTAAGCCTAGCTAGTTGGGCGGTTGCTAAAATAATATGTCTTTAACCCGAGCTATTTGGGAGGTCGCTAAAATTATATTACTTTAAACCTAGGCTATTGCTAACACTGGTGTTGTTGAAATTTTATTACCAGGTTAAAAAGTATAAACATGTCTGTATTAAGAGTTGTTTGATTTTTTTGATTTTTGATTTTTTTTTTGCACAGATGTTTCTCAGTGTTTCCATTTTTTCCTCCTTTTTTTCGTGTGTTTTTTTTATATTACAAAGGAGCTTGGCCACTGCAATAGCTCAAACCCTGACAAGCAAATAGATAATCAAGAAGACAAATGGCTTCTTTTGTGAGACACGGCCTTGTATTAATTTTCATTTTCTCTCTCTTACCGAATTTCAACTCTGAACTAAATATGATTTTTATTATTCTTTTTTTATTTTATTTTTTTTACTTTCCATTTGTTTAAGGTTGCTTTAAGGTTCAATAGTACATTTTAAATGTGTGATCCACTTGGAATACTCACTTAATAAATGTACCAGATAAATATTAGACAGGTGGGTAGTAGGAGACAAATGTAAAACATAAGTAAAGTAATCACAGATTTTTTTTTTAAATGTATTTAAATATTTTAAATTAGTTCGTTTAAATATAATGTCCCTGGTAATATTCAATCCCAGCTTCTGAATTAAAGACTACATCTGCAGCTCTTCTCCCCATTTGTTCCTCTTTTTTTTTTTTTTCGTGAGAAAGAAATAAAAGATGGTCTTTTTTTCAGGAACAGAATGGGCAATGCTGAATGTAAAGTTCACAACCATTATTTGTAGACACAGTCCCAAGAAAAATGTGAAAATTATGCAGAAAAATCATTAATCACTCGTTAAAAAAAAATACTTACCCCATGTCTTTGTTATTCAACAGAAGATCTGCGCGGACCGTATGTTGGGAGAAAAAAAAAAAGGAGAAAGGGTTTTTTGGATCCTCCAGAGAAAGTCTGAATTAGAGCATCTAGTTCTTTTTTTTTTTTTTTTCTCCCCTTCTGTCGACTTCGGGAAAAGTTCTACAAACATGGCTATGAAATTGGAAGCCTTGAGACCAGGATCCGGTATCGCTCAAGGTAACACAGCCCTGTCAAGCTAACGTTTTATTGCTTTATTACCTCCTGTCACATTTGTGTTTCAAACAAAAAACTCGCTTTGAAGTTGTGATTTCAATGTATCAGGACAAATCCAAGCAAGCTGCTTATCTGGTGTGCTTTTTTTTGTTTATTTATTTATTTACTTATTTATTTATGTTGTTGTTGCTTTTTATGCTATTGTTATGCTACACAGCCTTTGCACCACATGTCCCCTTTATGCATAATTTAATAACCATTAATAGATTACCTTAGATATTAGTATGACAATAGTTTATGCACATTGATTGTATTAAATATAGGACTTTTTGCACCCTTTCTACTCTTGGTTCAAATCATTTGTTTCAGTAGAAATTGTGCTTATTTTTGTGGTGATCACAGCCTGTATTTGGGTCAAGTAAATATGTGCATGGGTTAAAAAAAAAGGCAAGGAATGCAGGAAGGAATGAGCAGTGAGTTCATCTGCAGGGCAAGACAGTGTAATGAGCAGAGAATGACCCAGGAAACCCCATGACCTCTGCAAGGTCGGAAAAAGCTGTGTTTAACATCTCCTACACAGAGCAAAACACCAAACTCCAAGATTTCCAGAAAGATCAGAGCTGCAGGTCTAAAGGTGAATGCATTGTGCAAGGATCTGGCTGCAGGCCTTCTACATCTCATGTACAGGCATACCCAATTTTTGGGGTTCTGGAAAGTGCAAAATCAGGCTCACTTCTGCATTGAAACCAATGAGCTTCCATGTTTTATTACCAAAGCTTAATTGAACTGGGGTTAGAAGCTCATTGGTTTCTATGCAGTAGTGAGCATAATTTTGCACTTTCCAGCTTTAGTAAATAAACTCCACTGTGCACTTAAAAGTGGGGTATGCCTGTATAGGTATAATATCTTGTATACCAAAAAAAAAAAAACCAACATAGGCTGTCACGTGCCCTAGGGTTAGCACTCCACCTACTACATTGTTCTTTCTTTTTCAAAGGTAGATAGCAATCATATCCTTCTGTTAGTCTGGGTGTTGGCCATACACAAGTACATACCATACACAGCACACAGCATACATGAGGCTGATTTACTAAAGGATCTGAGACTCTTAGGCTGGCCATACATGTCCAATTATCTATACAATATACAATTTCCCTTTAGAGTTACCTTAAACTATGTAGTTCAAGCATCTGCCGAATTGGATGCAATTGAAAGTTGTTTAGTTTTGACCTCATATTATATGTTTTTTGGTAAATCTAAAGGGAAATTGTACAAGAATATTGAACATGCATTGGCAGCCTAACTTAATAAATAGTGTGAATTTTAATTTTAATTAACAAATCAGGTAAGAAGACAATTCGTGATTACTTTGAATACTCAATCATGAGCAGATTAATTCATTTGCTTTTCACCTGATTGAATAAATGAAATGAATATTCACACAATTTATTAAGTGAAGGTTCTTGACTCCTTTAGAAAGCCAGCTCGTATATATGTCCACTTATATCTATGATCTACATGCTGTAGTTATTATATATATATATATACTCCTCAAAGCTGGAGAAATAGTATCTATTTTGATGCCAGGACCTTTTAACTTGGTGACAAATTTCAGAGCAATTTAAAATTCACAAAGTATTCTTTTTAGCGTTTTTTTAGGTGCCATTTTTCCACTACAGACAAAAAGGAAAAAAAAAAAGTATATTCGTGTCCACCTACAAAGCACTGATAAAACGGAGAGAGTGTGAATGTGGAGAAGAGATAGTCAAAATGAATAGCAGGAAGAGATTCACTATTGTTCTGAGCCCAGGCTGAGGCTCAGAGATTTCTCCACTTCACCCTCCTCAATGACAGATTTATGACACCCAATAAAACCAGCTTGTTTAAATTCCTAAATCAATCTCTTCTGCTCATTACATAAACTTACCATTTATCTGCACCCCTGCACTCCCCAAAAGACTCCTTGAAGAACTCATCCACACGTCTAGATTCTTTGTTTTTTAATACAGATCTTTTTTTAAGGTGTATTTTCGACATTTTTTTCCAATATGAAGCTATATATCTCATTTCAAGTCATTATTATGTCATTCCAATATATATATATATATATATATATATATATATATATATATATAAAGAAGTGCATACATTTCTTTGTAACTACAGCTTGTGAATTTTGTTTGCCCTAGTGTAGTATAGCATTTTTGCATCAAAGTGTATATATATATATATATATATATATATATATATATATATATATATATATACTCCTTTCCCATTACTATCAATAATATTTAGACAATATTCCCATTTTTATATTAATATTAAGGGATGATAATGTGTGCTTGTAGACCAAGTAGAGTGGGTGTATCTTTGTATATACAACTACAGCTTGTGAATTACACGATTACCCTAGTATATAGCATATTGTGCAATACTTGTGGTATATATAGATTTATCTCTTATATATATATATATATATATATATATATATATATATATATATATAGTCATTGTTATTAATATTATTATTATTTCTTTTTTTTTTTTCATCAATGCCAATATCAAATGTCATTTTATGTGGCGTGGTGCAGGTGATGTTGACACAAACACATGTGTCTTTGTAACTCTATGTGTACCGTGTCAGTACCCTAGTGTCATTTTGTGCAATATATAGATATAGATATAGATATATAGATATATATCTATCTATCTATAGATAGATAGATATATATTTATATAAATATTATTAATATTATAATTATTATTTCATATATCCAATATCAAATGTAATTTTATGTTTGGTGCTGGTGATGTAGACACAAGCATGTGTGTTTTGTAACGCTATTATTTGTACCCTAGTGTCAGTCTGTGCATATATATATATATATATATATATATATATATATATATATATATATATATATATATATATATATATATATATATATATATATATATATATATATATATATTATTTATTTATTTATTTTCATTAATACCAATATCAAAAGTAATGTTATGTGTGTGTATATATATATATATATATATATTTTTTTTTTTTTTTTATTATTATTATTATTATTTATTTAGTCTCAACGAATGTCATTTTTGGTTGATGGTGATGTAGACACAAGAAAGTAGGTGCATGTATATGGTGTGCATGTTCTTCCAGTTCTTACTATAAAGAGACCCCGATGTTTTTGTGGAAGGTCATAGTGGTCCTCTGTGTATGGAAGTGAGACCCCCTCCTCCCCTTCCCTGTCACGTGATTCATTAAATAATTAATGCAGAGGTTGCAGGATAGATATGTATTCGTCAGGAAAATCGCAGACATGGTCTCCTTGTGTCTGACGTGAAATCCAACTGTCCTTAAAGAACAGCCTATAGCAGATCCAGAAGAAGAGAGCAGAGGCACAGGGAGAGAGGGAGAGAGAGAGAGGCTGGCATAAAACAAGTGGGATCAGAGCCACACCGTGGGCTGGATTATTGTAAGTAGCAGGGATTCCCTCTGTCTGTCTATGTCCATGTAAATTTATTGTGTCTTATTAATGTTATTGTCGTAAATGGTGACAAATAGCAATCTTCATTTCCTCCCATTCGTCCTCTATGTGTGTTTATACCCACAGAGTCGTTCAGACAGGATTTTTAGGATGATTCCCATACAATCCCCTTGATTTATGACAATAGAGGTGTCAGCACTGTGCTGCTGATGCCATTGTGTGTTTTGTGGGAGAGTTGTGTTGTTTATGATGCTGTCCACACGGAATAATTTCTCAGGATCATCATCTGATGAGAATCTCAAACGTGGAGAGAGATTTCTAAGCTTTTGCAGCCACCCCTATCCGGGATCATTTGCCATAGCATAGCAGCTAATAGGAACCTGGGCAGCTTGGACTCTCACATTACAGCCATAGAAGTAGGCAAGGGTGGAGCTATTGTTGTTTATTAAAGTTTCAACTTTTCAGCCATTACATAGACATAACTATAGGAGAGGACCTAGCTAGCTAGGGGATAATAGGTAGTGAGGAGTGGAGGGCTCAGGTACCTTCACAATGCAACAAAGCTTCCTGTTTTGTCTTTCAATACCTGGCCAGAGATTTGCTCTACATACATCAAATCATCATCCCATTTATCACAACAAAGGCAACCTGGTTTTCTATGGATGAGACTGCAGAGTATAGAGAACATAGCATGCATAGGGGTGCAATATAAGCAAGAGTGCAATATACCTGTATTCATTCAGGAGGAAGGAGCATTTATTTTTAGAACATAAATATTGACAGCATACACATTCCAAAAGGCTTATACATATTGCACATGAGATAGATAGATAGATAGATAGATAGATAGATAGATAGATAGATAGATAGATAGATAGATAGATAGATAGATAGATAGATAGATTTAAGTGAGTATGGGGTAAAGCTGTGTAGGTGACAAGGGTTATTTAATCACTGCTCCAGTCTGTAAACCTGATTGCAGTCAAATAAGAAATTCTCTAGGACTGCCATTAAATATTTATGCTGGCTGCAGAGAGAGAACAATATTGGCTGGTAGCAGTAATGTGCTCCACACCGTTACATTACTCCCAACAACTGCTCCATGCACACTGGGCTTAAAAAAACGTCTGTTCTCTTGGGAGGTAAAAAAAATGCTCATATAGAGCATTTTTTGTACAAAGTCTAGACGAGTTTAGTAGAGTTTTACATTTTTTTTCTGCTAGTAAGCTCCAATCAGAAACGCAAGTTTTTTTTCACTTTGAGCTCAAAATATGCCTCTAATCGAATGGGTTTTAAGATGTTCAGGAAATATTTTTCAATAATTGTAAATACTCAAAATTATTGTGATGGTATTATTATAATGAGTAATAATAATGATATGAATAATATTATTAATAATAATAATAATAATAATAACAATAATAATAATAATAAGAAGAAAAATAATAAAAAATCAGCAGCAGCAAATCTATCTATCTATCTATCTATCTATCTATCTATCTATCTATCTATCTATCTATATAAAACGCTTTAATGTACCATACATTCAGATATTAATTCACCTTCATTTTCCTCCCTGGTCGTATATTTTATATCTATATATCTATATAGATAGATAGATAGATAGATAGATAGATAGATAGATAGATAGATAGATAGATAGATTTATCTATCTATCTATCTATCTATCTATCTATCTATCTATCTATCTATCTATCTATCTATCTATCTATCTATCTATCTATATATTTTATATATAGATTGATAGATAGATTGATTGATAGATAGATAGATAGATAGATAGATAGATAGATAGATAGATAGATAGATAGATAGATAGATAGATAGATAGATAAATCTATCTATCTATCTATCTATTTATCTATCTATCTATCTATCTATCTATCTATCTATCTATCTATCTATATAGATATATAGATATAAAATATACGACCAGGGAGGAAAATGAAGGTGAATTAATATCTGAATGTATGGTACATTAAAGCGTTTTATATAGATAGATAGATAGATAGATAGATAGATAGATAGATAGATAGATCATAGTTGGGTAAGTTGTACTCAGGCAAGGCACTGACACTATAGGCAGGTTATAAATTCAGATTTTGAGGCCATTCAAAGCACAACAGAACAAAGAAGGGCTGAATGTAGCTGGATTTCCCAGTGTGGTGTATTACATCACAATACACAACCATTACATTTCTCTGGTTAATCATTCACAGTACCACAAACTTTTTATAATAGTATGTCTACATAAACACACACCACATACAATACACCCAACTCAAACATACAGCTTTGTAGTCACATACAGCACCACTTTTATATTTCCAAATACATCTGAACACTTTGATTCCTTCTTTTTTTTTAACTTTAGTTTTAAATTTGTTATGTACGTTCTTGTGTGTGAGAATATCCATAGAGCATATATGTTGTTGTTTTTTCAGGGTTGTGTTTGAATGGGTACATGCTTGCTTTTTTGTGTATACATCATCATAATACTGTAATAATCATAGCTACAGCATACATATAGATAATATACTTTAAAAATCGATTATTCCTTAAATAAAATGAGAGTGGATAGTGTAAACTGGACAGTGATCAGAGAAAGCAGAAAAGAGGAGATGTATATTCATCTAGGTTGATGGCCAAGGGCTAAGAAAATGAGATGAACAGAGTGGTCGCAGGAGAGCCCTATAATGAGAAAATAGCATTAGTTCTATGGAAATGAAAGAAGAAAGTCAATGAAGCAGGGGAACTGAGATGGCAGGGTGGGTAGACAGAGGAGGTAAAAGAAAGTTTAAGGTTAGTAAATGAAATAGCCCGGAGAGAGGCAGAGGAGTCTTCTTTTGTCTGTGGTGCCCTTGTGATTCCAGAAAATGCAAAAGTCATTTCTCAAGTAGCCATGTGGTTACTGCATTTAGAGATCCTGTGTTTCCAGTTACAAACATCATTTCCGTTAAATTTGTCACCTCCTCAGCTTTTGGCAAAGGTACAACAAACGGATATTGAACAGCCGAGTGCTAAAGTGTGGAAAAGGGCTAAGGGCTGTTCCTGATTTATCTTAGATGTATAAGGGCCAGGCGGTGTGGGCCCCGACATGAGATAAGATGTGTGAACAGACAGAAATTTGTATCTAAAATAATAATAATGATGGTCATTTTATTTTATATATATATATATATATATATATATATATATATATATATATATATATATATATATATATATATATATATACATTCTATAATAATAATGATAATAGTTTCATTTTATATATATTATTTTAGATGCAAAATAAAAAAATCCTCATCCTTTATTTTGTATATATATATATATATATATATATATATATATATATATATATAAATAACATTTATTTTTTTAAATACAAAAAATACAATTAATATGATTAATATGATATATATATATATATATATATATATATATATATATATATATATATATATATATACACACACATGCACACATATCGAGCTATAGAATTATTTTAACAAAATATCCCTTCAGAGCAGAACTATGAAACCGAATCCTAGTATTTTCTCAGAAAATTGTCTTCCATTAAATTTCCCCCAGTCTCGGAATGATTCTCCTAGCCTCCAGCAAAGCTGAATATATTTACCAAGCGGTTCATCTGCTCAGGAATGAAATCTGAGACAAACCACAAGGTCCTCAGTGACCTTAATGTAATTGATTTTATCATAAATCCTCAACTTGATGAAGAAACAAAGTTTTCATTGAAGTAAATTGATATTAATGGAGTTTTTTTTTTTTTTTGGAAATTTCAACTACCTTTGTTGTTGCTTGCCATCTCAGTGTTTCTTTCATTAATTGGTAGGAAATAGCAGACAATGCTGTCAGTGTTTAGATGGCAAATCCTAGAAGTTCTGCTAGAAACCATTTCCTACTCTTATTTTAATGTCCGCTGTAGAAATAATTGGAAAATCGCTTAAGTGGTCCGTTTTTTTTTAATAGGAAATGACAATTTATATCGGCTTCATCTTAAACCTACTGAAGCTTAAATAATGGTCTCCAAATAAAGGGAATAAACGACTTTTGAGTCAATACTTTCTCTTGTGGGAGACCTAACATGTAGTCAGGGTATGACCTCGGCTTTGGAGATCCTACAAATAAGTAATCCTACAATAAGGACATTGATACCCAGTTAAATATTAACCACTGAGGCTTCTTTTTCATGTTTAAATTGCTACCGGGTACTGCAGACACATTGATTTTTTTTTAGGTCATGTAATTAAAAAAAATATACAAGTTCATTTTTAAACAACTTAAAAAACATCTGTTGTGTGACCAATGTGCAATTACAATCCTCAACCAGTAAGCTCCATGCAGCTGGGAGGGTGGAGAACATTGTAGATCCTTGAATGGACTCTGCCCAACTTTAGGACTCCAGAAGTCGGAGATGGCCCCTGTTTTCGTTTTGTGCAGGGGGGCCCAAATATTCTATGAGGTCACCGTTCAACAGGCCAGCACGTGGGGATGGTTCCTCATGGAAGTAGTTAGATAAAGCCAAGTAGTGTTTTTTTGTCTTGGTTGATATGGAGCGTGGGTGTGAGCCAGCCCTCCTCCTCTTAGACCCACCACCAGCAAAGTGCAGAGTCAGGTTATTATTTTAAAGGGGGGGTAGCAGAGCCCTGTAGCTCCCACCAGATGCACCGCTTTGAAGCGCTGGTCCTGCTAGGAACAGGAATTTTATCAGCTCCTCTGTACTCCATACATTCCTGGACTGAGTTTTCACTCACCTCCAGACTTTCTGGCCCTCAAGATGAAAGCAACCCGGCAGACCTTCAGCCAACAGCAGGGAACATCCATAAAACTTCTGGCACTGTGATCCTCTGGAAGACCTGCCAAGGAGATACATGAACAAGGCGATCCTGCTCCTCTGGCCATCTCTGGGTCCTTGTCCTACATCTGATCTATGTGTTTCTCTGCCAGCAATCGCAGGTCAGCCAGCAATGAGTCCTCTGCAGGAGAGGTGACCTCTGACAGAAGCCTTGCAAAGGTCTTTCATTCTCTTGTAGCTATCTCAAGAATAATATCTTAATCTACGTTCTCAGGTGAGTTTATATAGGCACACTATTAGCCATGTATAAGAACTGCTTGTATTGTTAACTCAGCATTGGAACAGGTCCTATTCTACAACCCCCCATTAGTACTAATTGTTTTCTAAGTTCTCAAGTGGGTTTACAAAAGAGCAGTGTTAGCCATAGGTACATATAGGAGCTTGTATTGCTAGCTCTTTCACTAGAAACATTTCAGATATGAATAATGGGTGCATGCCCTAATATGTACTAATAGCAAAATGGCAAGCATTGGGACAGGTCCTATGCACATCTACAATCCCCCATTAGTACTAATATTTCCTACGTTCTCAAGTGGGTTTACAAAGTAGCAATGTTAGCCATATAGGCACATATAGGAGCTTGTATTGTTAACTCTTGCTCTACTATGGCTCTGTGTGCTACTAGCAAATTGATAAGCATTGGTGCAGGTCCTATGTAATTCCTAAGTTCTCAAGTGAGTTTACAAAGCAGCAATGTTATATATGGGCACATAAGAGCTTGCACTGTTAACTCTTTCACTAGAGACATTTCTGATATGAATAATGGGTGTTCTACTATGTGCAACTAGCAAATTGGTAAGCATTAAAACAGGTCCTATGTCATTTTACAATCCACCGTTAGTATTACATGTTCCTAAGTTCTTAAGTGGATGTACAAAAGAGACATTTTAGCCATATAGGCCCATATAGGAGCTGATATTGTTATCTCTTCACCAGAAACATATCTTATATGAAAAATTGGTGCATGTTCTAGTCTAGTGTGTGCAACAACTCTGTGCAATTCAATTCTACTATCTCCTCTAATTGCTAATTTACCAAATGTCTCAAGTGAGTGTAGAAAGGCACAATATTAGCCACATTTTTAATATGAATAATAGGGTGCATGTTCTACTATGTGCTACTAGCAAATTGGTAAACATTGAAACTGGTCCTTGGTAAACATTGAAACTGGTCCTTTGTAAATCTACAATCACCAATTTTCATAAGTTCTCAAGTTGGTTTACAAAGGCACTATTAGCCACATAGGAACATATAAGAACATGCTATGTTAACTCTTTCACCATGAACATTTCTGATATGAAAAATAGATGCATGCTCTAATTTGCGCTACTACTCTTTTTGCTGCACTTCTACAATCTCGCATTGGTACTTATACGTTCTCAAGTGGGTTTACAAAGGAACAATATTAGCCATATAGGCACATATTAAGTGTATTGTTAACCCTTTAACCTTTCTACCAGAAAAAATTCTCATATGAATATTGAGTGCATGTTGTAGTATGAGCTACTACTTCTATCAGGTCCCATTCTACAATCTCCCATGAATACTTATTTTTTCTAAGCTCGCAATTCAGTTTACAAATGCCAAATAATAGCCATATAGGCACATATAAGAATTTGTATTATTACCTCTTTTATCAGAAACCTTTCTGGTATGAAAATGGGTGCATGTTCTAGTATGTGCTACTACTATACCCGACCCAATTCTACAATCTCCCAACACTACTATTTTTTAGTAGTTCTCAAATGGGTTAACAAAGGAACAGTATTAGCCATATAGGCACACATAAGAGCTTGTATTGTTAACTCTTTCACCAGAAACCTTTCTGATATGAGTAATGGGTGCATGCTCTAGTATTCGCTACTACTCTATTAATTGGGAAGCACTGGAACAGATCCGTTACAATTCTACAATCCCCACTCAGTACTCATTTTTTCCTAAGTAATAACTTTTATCTTGAATCCAGCGAGGAAATGAATAATTAACTGGCTGTGATGTGTGTTTTGTGGCCTGGTGCCAGGGCCACGTGTAATAAAGGATATATAGCCACCGTTCCATGCTTTTCGAGGTCATAATGATTTGTGAGGGTTTTATACACAGTTAAAAAATATGTGCTAATAATATTTAAAGACCAGTAACTCACAGGCTGAAGGAGGATTATAGATGAGATTTGATATATATCACTGGGACGCAAGACTACTCAAAGGGAAACACGTGGCTGCAACAAAGAATATACAAGATTATGTACATAACGTTACACCTCTGTATAAATCCTGTATTTATTGTGGCACTGACAAGCAGAAATGGGAGCCCCATTTCATATTTATACATGTCAGGGGCCTAGGTGCATAAAAATCTGAATGTGGACGATCATTTATATAATGGTGGGCTATTTATCAAAAAAAAATTGGGATGGGCATACCTATTCCCCTTTAACAAAAATGCTCTATAACAAAAACTATCCTAAAAAGTTATGGGATTGATTTACTAAATGCAAATAGGCTGTTCACTTTGCAATTGGATTGTTTGCTTAGCTTAATGAATGAGGTGAAGCTGTGTTGACTTCCATCATCCAATCATGTGCAAGGAAAAAAAAATCTCTTTTGTATTTTCCTTGCATGTGATTGGGCATTTTTGCAAAGAGCGTTACCAAGCTAAGGGAAAATTCCCTTGCAAAGTGAACAGCCTATTTGTCTTTAGTAAATAAACCACAAGACAATTCTTTATATTCCTTATAAAATAGCAATACTACTACTACTGCTACTAAAATAGCAATACTATTACTACTACAATAGCGATACTACTACTACTAAAATAGCAATACTACTACTAATAACAATATAATAATAATAATTATAATAATAAATAAATACAATAAAAAATGGACACTGGACTTTGTAAAGAAGGTAGTTTTTTGGCACATTTTAAATGATATAGCCCCACAGATATTTATAAATCCTACACAATGTTGTTGACTTGCTAAAGGAGGCTGCTTACTTAGCTTAGCAAATAAGGAGAAGCTGTGTTCATTTTGCACATTCTCATCTGCAGGAGAAATTAAATAAATGGATTTCGCTTGCACATGTTTAAACTAAGCACACTTCACTTGATTCACTATAGGTGAAGTTGCACTAAACAAATTCAACCATTTATTTAGTAAATCAGCATAAAATATCCATATAAAAGGATAAAGACAAGCAACAGAGAAATCTATCAAGGACATCAATGAAGGACAGATACAAGGGACATATGAGCAAACGCTTGATTAAGGAGTTAGATTTTTTATTTTTATTTTAAAGAATCTCAATTTATTATTGTGTTCTGAGTTACAAAAGAATCACAGTGTCCACTATTCAGAGTAATGTATATTTTATTAAATTCCCTTCAACCAGATCGAAGTGAACAGAGACAAGTTTACACATTAGTAAATCACTCCCATAGGAAGTGTGTGACTCATTTAGCACACACTTCCTGTGGGAGTGATTTACTAAGGGGTAATTTGTTTAGCAGCCTTGGCTACCAGTGTTCCTTACAAAGACTAGATTATATGAAGGTACAACATTTACTAAGAAAGTAAAACGAATCCAAAATGGATATTACTTCAAGGAATTAAAGCTTGTTATATATTGAGAACCCTAAACCATAGAACATATAACAGGTTAATCAATACTTGGTGTTTGGCATTTGTACAAAGAGGGAGTTCTGTTCTATCATCTGGTAACAAGTTTTGTTGCTTTGATCCCACAGACCCTCTTTGCTGTCTTTTCCTGTTGCTCATCAAGATATACTGGACAAGATTATTAAATTGGTAAGTTTAACTCTTCAAAATGTGACATTGAGGGGGGATTTATTAATGGAGGGATATTTCCCTTTCTTCAGATGAAATATGCAATTATTTGTATTTTTACTTTATTTATCATTCACTTAAAACTCATGTATTAAAAAAAGATGATCTTATCTGAGTTTGTTAAAGTCATGTGCAATTATAACCAGGTGGTGGCGAAGTGTGACAAAAAAAAATATAAATAACATAAAAAAAACCTCAATTAAGAAAAGCAGTATAGTCTTAAAAACAAAAAACAAAACAAAAAAAAACCCAGTAAAAGCTGATTCTCTGGAGTCTTTATCTGAATAGTAATAGGAGGTGTCAGAGTCAGGACACGCCCCCTACAGTGGGCTCTATTATTCTGCTCCTGTAATATGTAACCAGTTCCACTTAGTAATCATTTAAGTGTAATTGACTCAGGCATCCTTTGCATTACCCTGACGAGGTGTCTGTTAGTCCTCCTTGTTAGATAAGACAGAGAATGACAAGCAATGCCCTGCACACCCCCTGATAAGAGGTATGTATGCACATCTGTACTCTGCAAGAATTTAGGCTTCATGTAAAACTGGGGTTAAAAAAAAAAAAAATGCCAGTTCCTTTGGCAAAAAAAAAATCCTAATTTTTGTACACATGCAATTGCTTAGTGTTTTTTCTGCCAGAAAAGCAACCAGATTATTATTTTTTTTTGTTCCTGTCTCTATATGCTGAGCTTAAAATACGCCTCTGTGCATGGACACATAGGATAACACTGAGCGGATTCTATAGGCAGAACACAAATCTCCTGTAGAAGTAGTGTTTTTTTTAAGCAAGTGTGTTTGCATGTGACGTTTTTTTTTCTTGTATTTTCTTTCAGCTTGTAAAAGCAACACTGTGGTTAGCATATGTGTCCAGGCACATTTGGCTTCATGCACACTGGGCTTACAAAAAAAAAAAACATAAAAAAAAAACGCCAGTTGCCTTGGCAGAAAATCTTTTTGTACATACGTTTAGGAGAGTGTTTGGCGTTTTTTCTGCTAGAAAACTCCAATCAGAAAGCAGATGCACACTAGCGTTTTTTTTTTTAAGCTCCTAGAAGCTGTTATTTTTTTTCCTGCTCCTAGAAGCTAAATAGCGTTATCCTATGTGTCCATGTACACTACTTTAGGCTATTAGCGTTTTGTCTAGGAGCAGAAAAAAATGTTTTTGTAGTTTCAAAAATAAATTTTAATGGAACTGCTAATAAAACACTATTGCTCTGAAAGAAAACACTACTACTACTAAAAAAACAATATTACTAGCGTTTTTTACCCAGCCATTTTTTCCAGCTTTGTTACTAAACCCACAACAGTAAAATCATAAAGTCTGTATATGCAGTAAAAAAAAGCATGCTTGTTATACTCACTGTGGAACCTAAAGGGTTATCCTCCACATTGTGTAAAAATGCTGTTTAACCACTTCAGCGCCGGAAGGATTTACCCCCTTCCTGACCAGGCCATTTTTTGCAACATGGCACTGCATTGCTTTAACTGACAATTGCGTGCTCGTTCGATGTTGGACCCAAACAAAATTGATGTCCTTTTGTTTCCCCACAAATAGAGCTTTCTTTTGGTGTTATTTGATCACTTCTGCGGTTTTTATTTTTTGCCCTATAATCAAAAAAGTGCAAAAAAAAAAAAAAAAAAATATATATATATAATATTATATAATATTTTTTTTGTGTCACTTTTTGCTATAATATATATATATATATAAAAATCTTCCTCAGTTTAGGCCAAAATATATACATATTTTTGGTTAGGGGATAGTTTTATGGCATTTTTATTATAATTTTTTTTTTACTAGTAATGGCGGTGATCAGCGATTTTTAGCGAGACTGCGATATTGCGGCAGACAGATCAGACACTTTTTTGGGACCATTTACATTTATACAGCGAGCAGAGCTAAAAATAGCAAATGATTACTCTATAAATGTCACTGGCAGGGAAGGGAGTTAACACTAGGGGGCGATCAAGGGGTTAAAGTGGTGTTCCACACACAAAAAAAAATTATTAAAATTTCTAAAAAACATTTGGATTTTTTTTTAACTCACCTCTAAATGCCTGTTGCTAGAGGGTCCCTTGTAGTCTGCCTCCTTCAGTGCCTGGGCTCCTGATGTCACTTCCCCGTGGCGCAGGAAGGGCTCAGCTCTGCCCCCTCCCCCCTGTCAGTCATCTGGGACACGGGACATGTGACAGTTCCCAGATGACTGCACTGCTAATCACGGCGCACTGTGCCGCTCGCGCATGCGCAGTGTGTGCCCGGCTGTGAAGCCACAGCCAGGTGCCCACAGTTGCAATGCCGGTGCCACCGAGAGGAGGGGAGGAGGAGCGAGGCTTCGTTCCCCCGCATCACTGGACCCTGGGACAGGTGAGTGTCTGATTATTAAAAGTCAGCAGCTGCAGTATTTGTAGCTTCTGACTTTAATTTTTATTTTTTTTAAGGGAAACTCTTCTTTAAGTGTGTCCTAGGGAGGTGTTTCTAATTGTGGGGGGATGGGACTGACAGGGAGTAGAGAGAGATCGCTGTTCCTGATCACTTGAAACAGCAGATCTCTCTACTTTCCTGACAGAATGGAGATTTGTCTGTTTACATTGACAGATCCCCATTCTGGCTCTCTGAGGAGCAATTGCTGGTCGCCTGCAGACATCGCAGCTGCCGGACACGTGCATCGCGCTCCCCATAGCCCTTAAGCAGCTGCTGTACAGCTACAGTGTTTCACGCAGGGGTCAATGATCTCCCCTTCTTCCACTGTCCCCAATCCATCTCCTGATAGTATAGAGCCTTGGAGGCAAGCTGTACATGCTCAGTTTCGTCTGTATTGCTAGAGAGTTTTTTTTTTTTTCACTTGGGAGAGTGCATGTGATCAGTACAGGGCCAATAAGCACTGTCCAGACAGAGGGTCAGGGGTCCTGCATCCTCATAGGGTATCAGGGGAAAATGAAAACTCCTCCTACAAGCTTTAACCAGACACCTATAGAAGTTACAAGTCTGCTCTAACTACTGACGAGGAAAGGTATTTAGCGGTTTATATCTACTGAAATAATTGCATTTCAATGATCGTTGTACTGTGGGAGGCCAGATATAGTGAATGCAGGGGGTTTAGGTTTAGGTTTAGGTCCTGGGTTTAGTAACACCGCCTAAACGTGGTATTTAGTTGAGTCTAAGGCCTCATGCACACGGACGTTTTTACAGACGCTTTTTTGAGTGTTTTTTGCAGCTTAAAATTGGCCTGTCCATGTTAGTCTATGGCTTCATGCCCACCTAGGCGTTTTTGAGCTGCAAATGGCATAGGCGTTTTTAAGCTGTAAAAAAAACCCAGGACCAGTGCGTTCCTTGGCGCGGAGCTAGAGCTGTAAAAACACGAATCGCGGGAAAACGCGCAAAAACACGCACAAACGCGCAAAAACGCGCAACATATTTTCTTTGTTTTCTGAGTGCTATAGCCAAGAGATGTGTTTCTTTAAAAACGCTACTTAACGCTAACGCTAAAAAACGCGCAAAAATCGCCAATGAAAAACGCAGTAAAAATCACGTTTTTAACGCCGATTTTTCCAGGCGTCGGAGCTAGCTTTGCAGCCAGTTTTTTAAAACGTCCGTGTGCATGAGCACTAACAGTTTTCAATGTATATTTTTTCTAGTGTTTTGGGAAAAAATAGCACCTTGAGGTTTATTTAAAAAGTAGATACGGTTCACATAGCAAGAAGAATGATCACTTTCCAAGTGTTTGTTCACATAAGTTTAGTAAATAAGGTGATGCTATGTTCACTTTGAATATTCATGTGCAAGAGAGGTAAAAAAACAAAAACAAAACAAAAAAACAACTTTTTTCTTGTACATGATTGGATGATTGACGTGAACCTAGGTTCTTCTTATTTACTGAAGTGAAACAGCAATGTGAAAATACACTTTGCAATGCGTAAAAACTTTAATAAATCACCCCCTCTCTAATCTGGTTCCTGGAAGCTAAAATCCAGCAACAAGCAAAAGTATATCACATAGGTGAAAGTCTATAAGTTCCACCACATTTCAAAGCCACATGTCAGCAACTTCAGGTGCGACTTTGAAGACATCCGTGTGGCTTTATACACAGATGTCTATGCAAGTCGCACCCAAAATCGCAGTGCAGTAACTACTTTTCAAATCGATGCAGCGCCCCAAAGTCGGTGTTCCATTGATTTGAACATAGCCATTGCCAACAATAGGGTGCGACTTGTCATGCAATTTGACCTGTCAAGTTGTATGACAAGTCGCTCCAATGTGTGGACCTTTCTATAGGTCATACATACAGAATAAAGGATACATTATATTCTTCCCTTCCACTTAGACCCCTTTCACACTGCCAGGGTTTTTCAGGCGCTACAGCGCTAAAAATAGTGCCTGTATAGCGCCTGAAAAAGCGTCTCTATTCACTCCAGTGTGAAAGCCAAGCTTGAGGGCTTTCACACTGAAGCGGTGCACTGGCAGGGCATCAGAAAAAGTCCTGCTAGCAGCTTCTCTGAGGTGTTGAAGGAGCGGTGAACTCAACACTCCTCCACCGCTGCTCCCCATTGAAATCAATGGAGTAGTGCTGCGATACCGCTGGAAAAACGCCGATCTGGCGGTATTTTGCGGGCAGATTTAACCCCCTTTCACCTGCTAGTGCATGGGGGTTAAAAAAACCCTGCTAGTGGCCAAATAGCGCCGCTTTACCGTCATTTTAGTGGCGCTATTTGGCCCCCTGTGGCTCGGTGTGAAAGGGCTCTTAAGGTATGATGTGATAGTATGCATCACATACTAGCACAATATGACACTTATCTGAAAACAAAGCCCCCCCCCCCAACGATGACAGCGCTTCCATCTTCACTGTCTTCCTTCTGGGTTTGTGGGCTTCAGCTGTATGAATGGGCGAGCCGTGATGATGTCACGTAGGAGTTATAACCGTAGCACCGGGCTCAGTTCATTCAGAGCCCAGTGCGCATGCACAGCTGCTGCCAGAGTAAATATCTCCTAAATGGTGCACGTTTAGGAGATATTTACTGTACCTATAGGTAAGCTTTATTATAGGCTTACCTATAGGTAAAAATCAAGGAAGTGACTTTACTAACGCTTTAATTAAGTAGCCGAACAACACATATTTGTTGGCATTTCTGCATGTTATTTGCTTGCTAATCCCTCCCCAGGGTGTGTATGCAGAAGAACCCATTCATAGACCTGTTTACATTACTCTCACCACCAAACTGTTAAAGGCCATGGCGCTGATTTACTAAAGGCAAATAGAATGTTCACTTTCCAAGGGAAGTTGCACTTTTTAAGGGAATTTTACCCAAGATCCTAATTAATGAGGTGAAGCTCTTCTGACTTCCACCATCCGATCACATGATGCAAGCAAAAAAAGCTTTTTTTCCCCCTTGCAAATGATTGGGAAGATTTGCAAAGCAGAATTTTACCGCATTCACTATGCCCTGAGGAAAATTCTCCCTCAAGGGGCAACTTCCCTTGCAAAGTAAACGTCCCATTTGGCTTTAGTAAATCAACCCCAATATTTTACTGTTTTTTTATGGGTTACAATCATAGGTGTTCGCAGCCTATTGCACTAGGGTGTGTATCCCAAAGCTCAAACTCACATGCTTTTCTCTGCAGCCTCAGCTGCTTTGGACAGTGAATGAATGGAAAGTGGTCAGTGCTGAGCAGCTTCCTGTTCATTCACAAACTGAAGCATAGTAAACACAGTTTACTATGCTTCAGCCAGTGCCGGGACAAGGTCACCCAGGGCAAAGATACCAAACTGCGCCCCCTTTCCCTTAGGGTTAGGGTCAGGGTGCCCCCTACCCCTGCAATAAACCATTGCGCCAGGGGCAGCCGCCCCTCCTGCCCACCCCTTGACCCAGCCCTGGCTTCAGCTATGAATAAACACAGTGAGTGAGTGTGTTCTCTGTGTTCATTTAGAAAAACAACTGGCTGGTAAATTAAACATTGACTAGCCCTTTCCCCCACTCTCCATCCTGAAACATAACCCACAGCAGCCGAAGGGAGAGGACTGTTGGGGGGGGGGGGGCAACAAGGGGTTGGCCTGGGTAGTAGGGGGAATCCACGCTCAACACAGTGATTAGGGTGTGCCCAAGCACACCCTGTCATCTATTCTACAACCATATACATGTGTCAAGCCACTATGCTGCTTTGATACTGTAGAGTTGATCTCCTTAAACAGTAGAGAAGTATCCTTTAGCAAAATAAATAAAGTAAAGCTGCCCTAACTTATCCAATCATGACCAAAGCTCCTTTTTTTCCAACTCCCCTGCACTTGATTGGTTATTCAAGTAGGACATAAATTCAAGTGGTATTAAGCCCAAATCCAAAAATGTAATATATTGCAGCTTGTTAATAATTAGATGTGGTGGCTGAATTAGTTTTCCTTTTTTAAGGCTTTTTTCCCCTCTGTTTTCATCTGGTGATCTGGCCAGTAACACACCACCTGTATTAGAGTACAGGGAGCACATTTGGACAGCAGCATTCTCAGTCTGGGGGGAGGGGGCACCCCTGTCAATGGGGAATGGTTTGTCTCAACCCTGTAAACTGATACATCTGCTAGAGAGCTTGTTCGTTTGAAAAACATCAGACTTACGGACCGGATTACCAGTTGAAAATAGAAGAAAGAAAGCATTAAAAAGAAAACGAATGCAACCATCACATCTAAGAATTGGTAAGCAGCAATATAATAAGTGTTTGCTTTTGAGTTTACTCTAAAACTTTGTTAGGTGAACATTCTCTGCTCCTATAATGAATCAACACCTATGTGAATTGGAATCCTTACTACAAATAGTTATGTATGCTTCTGCGCCAATTGATGATTATTTGAAACATTTAAAAAAATGATTTAATAAAGCAGGAAATTCCCTTATGTCAACCTTAAAAGCATTGTATAATGAGCTTTTTAGACATCACAGAAATAATAAAAACAGCTTTCATTTTAGTTCACTTTTAATATCCAGTGAGGTCACATGGGAATTATTTAGAATATATATATTTAATCATCATAAACCTGATTGTACATTGGAAGTGAGCTGAAGTTAAGGTAAGTGTAAGGCCCCATATACACTATCAGATTTTCTGCTGATTTTTGTCTTCAGATTTACCAAAACCATGTAGTAGAAGGGCCTGCCTGATTGCATACACATTGAAACTCCTATGGTTTGACCTCATATTATATGGTTTTGGTAAATCTGAAGGAAAAAATCACCAGAAAAATCTGATAGTGTGTATGGGGCTTTACTATTAAATCAGCCCCAAGGTCTGTCAACACTGGACATATACAATATATATATATATATATATATATATATATATATATATATATATATATATATATATATATATATATATACAATAATTTTATTTGATACATTCTTAAATTATGCTGAACTAGTTGGTAAATTTGGGATCTTGCAGGTACTGTACATTTCTAGGCAACTTAATTTTGGAATATTTCAGCCACAAAACTGTAGAGTTTCATTCTGATTTCTGCATTTTTCATGCCTTATAATGTGTTTAAATATGTTTTAATATTAACCTCATATTAACCTCATAAACTACACCAATCATATTGTAGTTGTTATAATATGTGGTTTGTATAGCGCCAAGAGTTTACGCATCGCTTTACAAAATAAAAAAGGGAGACAGTATAGTTACAATACAGTTCAGTACCAGGAGGGTTAGGGGGACCCTACTCACAAGAGCTTACAATTTATGAGATGATGTTTGGTGACACTCTTTAGCCTGATTGTGAGCTCTAACAATTTGAAAAAAATGTTTGAATTTTATTTTTTCTGAAAAATTTTCTGAGAATTTAAAAAAATTTAAAACAGTTGAGGAGTCCTCAGTCATGCTAGGATTAAAAAAAATATATATATTTTAAAATTTTTTATTTTTTTTGAAAATGTGAAAACAGATGAGGATTCCTCGGTTGTACAAGCATTTTTTAAAATTATTTTGAAATGTTTTTTAATCATTTTGAAAATTTGAAAACAGATGAGAAGGAGTCCTCAGTTGTACAAGCATTTTTTTTTATTATTTTGAAATGTTTTTTAATAATTTTGGAAATTTGAAAACAAATGAGAAGGAGTCCTCGGTTGTACAAGTATGTTTTAAAATTATTTTGAAATGTTTTTTTAATAATTTTGAAAATTTGAAAACATACGAGAAGGAGTCTTCGGTTGTACTAGTATTTTTTTTTTATTATTTTGAAATGTTTTTTAATCATTTTGAAAATGTGAAAACAGATGAGAAGGAGTCCTCGGTTGTACAAGTTTTTTTTTTTTTTATTATTTTGAAATGTTTTTTAATCATTTTGAAAATTTGAAAGCAGATGAGAAATCCTCAGTTGTAGAAGGATGTGATAAGTGAATCCCAACTGTGTGCTATAGACACCGCTTCACTGACTTTTTCATAAATTAGGCCCTGGGTCCTTATATATAAGGCCTCATTCACATAGTCGTAACTCCGCCGTGAAAAATTTACTGATCATTAGGCAAGAAGCAAACTTTCTTGCATAAATGATCATTAAAGAGATCCTTTTTGAATGCATTAAAATTGTCCTGTTCTTTTTATCAGTGATATACGTGTATATGCAGATTTTTGGATTTTGCGTTACAGATCTGAAGGCAGTGGATGTTTACACACCTGTATGAATGTCTCCATTAAAAACAATGCAGCTGCGTTCAGATTCTTAAATAAGAAACAGTTTTAATTATTTATTTTTTTTGCTGCTGTGTCAATAAGGCCTAATGATTACTATGAGCTGTGCAGTAAAGAAGAATTAAAGACACACTTGGGGTTATTTACGAAAAATGGATAATGCAAAACCTGGTGCAGCTCTGCATAGAAACCAATCAGCTCCCAGGTTTTATTGACAAAACTTAATTGAACAAGCTGAAGTTAGAAGCTGATTGGCTACCGTGCACAGCTACACCAGATTCTGACTGCACCAGGTTTAGTAAATCTCCCCCACTGAAACAGCTTTTGTCTAGTTTTGTTTCATGTTTACAAGTTTACAAACTAATCTTTGATATGTTTTATAAATATAATTTGTATAAATAAATATTTAATCAGGATGTTTACACAACAGTTTTTTTTTTTCCAGGGTATATTAAAGAGGAGTTCCAGACATTTTTGTGTTTATTATAAATTAGCAACTACAAAAACTGTAGCTGTTGACTTTTAACCACTTCAGCCACGGACCATTTGGCTGGCCAAAGACCAGAGCACTTTTTGCGATTCGGCACTGTGTCGCTTTAACTGACAGTTGCGTGGTCGTGCGACGTGGCTCCCAAACAAGAATGTCCTTTTTTTTCCCCACAAATAGAGCTTTCTTTTGGTGGTATTTGATCACCTTTACGGTTTTTATTTTTTGCGCTATAAACAAAAAAATAGTGACAATTTTGAAAACACACATTATTTTTGACTTTTTGCCATAATAAATATCCCCAAAAAACATATAAAATTTTAATTTTTTGCTCAGTTTAGGCCGATATGTATTCTTCTACATAAAAGGGGGGAACTCTAAAAATAAATCAATAAAACCAAATATAAACAGTAATAAATAATCACAAAGTGCACGTGCAAATAAAGTCCAGAGATTGCTAAGTGCAAAAAACGGTGTAAAAAAATCAATGTAAGTGTAAATAAATCATGTGAATGTTTAGGAATATATGGACTATTTATTTACACTTACATTAATTTTTTTACACGGTTTTTTGCACTTAGCAATTTCTGGACTTTATTATTTTGGCATAATTTGCGCAGGACTTTTTTTTCATTTATTCTTCTACATATTTTGGTAAAAAAAATTGCAATAAGCCTGTATTGATTGGTTTGCGCAAAAGTTATAACGTCTACGAAATAGGGGATAGTTTTAATGGCATTTTTACTGATCTTTTTTTTTACTAGTAATGGTGGTGATCAGCGATTTTTATTGTGACTACGACATTATGGCGGACACATCGGACACTTTTGGCGCGATTTTGGGACCATTCACATTTATACAGAGATTAGTGCTATAAAAATGCATTGATTGTAAATGTGACTGGCAGTGAAGGGGTTAACCACTAGGTGGGGTTTTAGGGGATTAAGTGTGTCCTTGGGAGTGATTCTAACTGTGGGGGGAGGGGCTGTGTGTGACACGTCACTGATCACCAATCACGATTACAGGGAGAGCTGATCAGTGACACTTGTTTACATTAGCATCTCCCCGTTCTTCCTCACCGCGAGACGATCGCAGGTATCTTCGCGGACATCGAGTCCGCGGGACCCGTAATTATGGTCACATGCTCCCGGCGGGCGCACGCGTGCCCACAAGCTGCCTCTTAAAGGGCCACATACAGGTATGTTAATCTGCCTGTACCTGCCCTTCTGCCGCAGTATATTTGTGTGAGGCGGTTGGGAAGGGGTTAATAAACAGCCACTCACCTGTCCCAGGATCAAGCGGTGCACTCACCCCAGCAGTTTTCACACTGTGTCCTGCCTCGGTGGTATGGGCATTTTCACTCTGGGCACCCGTCTCTGACAGCTTCTGGCTTCACAGCCAGGTGCCCACTGTGCATGCGCACATGGCACTGAACTCTGTGACGGGTCCCGAAGTCTTCTGGGAACTGTCATGTGTCCCAGAAGACTTTGGAAAGGAGAACTTCCGCTTTCAATCTCCTAAGACGACCAAAACAGAAGTGGGAGCGGGTATCTGCTCCGCCCCCCCTCCTCAAAAGCTCCATTTCACAAACAGGCGCCAGGGAGGGGGCCTTAAAGCGGAACTTCCCCTTTTGGCTGAACTGAGCTTTAAGCATTGGGTTTTCCTCCCCCCTTAATCTCCTCGATGTCCCAGCTCCCATGCGCCTCCTCGGCCAAACGTCTCCTCCTCTTAGGCCAATAGGATGGCTTCTCCTTTCGGCAAATCAGGAAACGGGTCTCATGACCCATTTCCAGATTGGCCAGGAGGAGAATCAGTGTGATAATATCGAATATTCATTAGCTATTGTCACACAACTGGGTGGGCTCTGTGCCCCGAGCCCACCCTCTGGCTCTAATCACTTGCTTAAAACCCCCCATTAGAATCTATGCATCTGGCGCCCTGCATGTAGATTAGGGGGCTGGACGCATGGACAGGTGTAGGCGGCACCCGTGCGCTCCTAATGGATGGGCCACCACTGCCTACAAGTAAGTCTTATTATTAAGTATAAATAAAGGAAAAAGACTTTACTACCACTTTAACAGTAGATATCTGTACCATTACCTACAATTGCACAGCACAGTGATCTATATTTATAGGCAATAGGCTGGGGCAGAAAAACACACTTATATGTGAATGAGTGCATAGTTATAAACAGGACTTCTACTTGAAAGGCTTCATTCTTTTTGCAGTAAAGTGGGTAAGTGTGAACTTACCTAAAGGACCGTATAAACTGGGAGTGGGGTGAGACCCTCTGACTCTGGTACAGCTGTGTGTTTGGTCAGAGCACCAAAGAGCAGGAAAATAAATGATATGCTATTCACAGCATTACAGTAAAATGGCTCAGCAGTAGTGGAAGAGAACCGCCTTGATTGTGGTCGCTGTGCGAAATAATAAAAGACATGTAAAGGCATGACTAAAATTTTTACCCGAACCTCCTTCTTCCCCTTAGAGCATGGGTGCTCAGCGTGTGGCCCTCCAGCTGTTGCGGAACTACAAGTCCCATTATGCCTCTGCCTTTGGGAACCATGCTTATAACTGTCAGCCTTGCAATGCCTCATGGGACTTGTAGTTCTACAACAGCTGGAGGGCCACCCTTGTAATATTCTTGAAGGGCAGCTTCTGGGAGCACAGTTGCTACTGACATAGGCATGGCTCCAGAACTACATCTCCCAAGAGCCATTTACATACCCACAGTGTGTGGGAAGGCTATTGGGACTCAAGGCCATAGTGTTGTTTTGTTGGAGAAGAAATCATTGACTGTGTGACAGAAAGGGGTGGCATAGGTGGAATTATGTAAGAAAAGACATTATGCATTCCTCTACAAGTAAGGGGAATGTGTTGCTTGTGCAATTCAAACTGATCATGAGCAGGACCCTCTTAACCCTCTTGTATTTTAATATATTGTAACTGTACTGTCTACCTTTAGATTGTAAAGCGTTACGCAAACTGTTGGTGCTATATAAATCCTGTATACTACTACTACTACTAATAATAATAATAAAATGTATAATCAGGTGCACTGTTCAGTGAAATTTAATGTCAGAATGATCAATGGATACAGAGATGTCGGCAGCAATAGTTACATGTAAATTTCAATTTTTCCTGAGATAATATGGTATGGTTACTCTATTATCCCTATTGTTTAATGAGGCTGCTCATCAAATTTAGGAAGTCACAGGGCTACACTGGATGTAGGGCAGAGCTGAGTTTGTAAAGGAAAAGTCCAGGGTTGCACATAACTTCAGCTGTTGCTATCAATGGATCCTTTAGGCATTTGTTTCTCACTTACTAAAATTTCTGATAATATATTTATTTTTTCATCATATCCTAAGTGTGAATTGCCCAGGTTTAAGCCTAGTACACGGGCTGAAAAACAAAACCGTCCGACATTTGGCCTGTGTGTATGTCAGCCGGTCTGACAGAAGCCGGCCATATGGCTGCCTTCTGTTGGGCGAGCATGCTGGAAATCCGGCAGCCGACTGGCTCCCGATTAGCTCTCTCAGCCAATGGCAGAGAGTTCTGACCAGAGTGTTCTGGCGGGGGGAGGGGGGATGTCACCCTGTTAGAACACAATAGAACATTGGGGTAGATTGCTGTACTAACGTTGGATCGTTAGTACAGTGGCTCCAACCGGAGCTGTCAGTTTTTTGTGGTGTGTACTAGGCTTTAGGCACTGTACTAAAAAATCTACTACAGGACAATGGAGGCTACAACTCAACTGGACTTGATTTACTAAAGCAGAAGCTCTTCATACAGGTAAGTGAATGCCCACTTATAAATTGAATGTTAGTAAGTGAGGAGAAGCGGTGTTCACTTTGAATACCCAATCATTTGCTTACATAAAATTAGTTGAGTGGAGTCAGTGCCAGTGTCTTATCATATACAGTCCCCCATCGGATAGTGTCCGCAGTACACAGCACACACAGATTCCGAAAATAGCCGAGGATGAACGGCGCCTGCGCCATGAGTCCAGCTTCTAGCCCCACCATCCAAGTAGACATACTCTAATTCAGTTTCTCTTACCCTGTTGCCCCAAAAAGCCTCTATCCCACATGGAGGGTGCAAGCCCTGTATGCAAACAGATACTTAGAAGAAAAGAAGGCTGGATGGCCGCACTCCCTTTGTATCTCTTACTTGAATAAAGAAATTGCACAGGAGTGCGGCCACCCAGCCTTCTTTTCTTCTAGGTGTCAGTGTTATGCTGCAGCATGAAGGGGTTAATAAACACTGATACTGGTGCCACTAATGCAGCACAAAGGGATTAATTAACTGACACTCGTCATTAATGCATTAGTGACCAGTGGCAATACATGAACCCCCTCATGCTGCATATTAAAAATACCATTGGAAAATTATTACTCTCACTCTCCCACCACCACCACCAGAGTTAGCTAATTCATTGGTAGATGCCCATCTGCATACTTTTTGTACTCACTGCTTGGTTGGTTCCTCCTCTCACGCTCACTGCACTGCCTGGTGTTCTGCCGTATAGTGTCCGGCCATCATATAGCGTCCGCCCGTACTGCGCATGCGCAGTACGGAGCAGACGAAGCTTCGGAAAATTTCCGAAGCTGAACGGCGCCTGCGCTGTGAGTGGAGGTGGTAGCCCCACCATCCAAGCGGACACAGGGTTGTGAGTATTAAAGGGCCCCTCGCGGGCGAGCTTCGCTTGCCACGCTTCGGGCTCGGCCTCGCTGCGCTCGGCTCTTTTTTATTCCTACTCTATGTCCACTTGGATAGTGGGGATAGAACCTGGACTCACGGCGCAGGCGCCGTTCATCCTCGGCAATTTTCGGAATCTGTGTTGCTGTGTACTGCGCATGCGCAGTACACAGCGGACACTATCCGATGGAGGACGTTATTAGACAAGACACCGGCAGCTCTCTATAATCCTCTCCCCTCTTGCCTCCCGGCCAGCCTCTTGGTGACATCACGCATCGCCGGGACTCGGAAACGCCTGTCGGGCAGAGATTGCTCCACCTGACAGGGAAGGGAAGACCGGGTCCTCTGTTTGTGCCAGGTGCAGGAGTGCACACGGCACATCTTTGCAAGCAGGCGCAGCTCTGCGGTAGTCAGTCACTTGTTGCTCGGAAAGTTTTAGCAGCACACTACCAGCACTGCGCCCTCCTTCCTACAATAAATTGCTCCGCCCAGGGCATCTTCCCCTTCCCCCCCCCCCCCCCCCCCTTGTAACGGTCCTGAGTGGAGTGAACACAACTTAAACTTGTTTACTAAATTCGGTGAACATTTACTTTTAAGTAAACAGGTTTTACTCTTTAAGTAAATAAATTGTACTGTGTTAGTGAACCGTATAAAACATTATATGTTGGCATCATATATAACATAGATTTATTTAGTGTTTTGGCATTTCTGATATTTGATATGTTTCATAAATGGTCTTGTTTACATATATATCCTTGTATCTATATCTATCATTGTATCACTTTCTACAGCCTCCTGGTATATGTGAAGAGATATCCCAGGAGGCAGCAGGATCAGGCAAGCACATGTCATTCTCGCCTAGGCAAGAATGGAGGCAGAGGGTGGGCCAGAGTGAAAAATTTACTTTTGTAGCTAATGAAGGGGGAGTGCTGCAGTGGAGAAAAGTTCATATTTGGAGTGAAACTTCCACTTTAAAGTAGAACTATAGGCAAAACTTTTTTTTTCATTTTGGATAGAGTAAGGAAGGGTTATAACCCCTGACAGTTTTTTGTTGCCATCCGTGTCCCATTGGGGAGATTTCAATTAATTTCTTGTCCCATAGCCAAACAGAAAGTGAGAGAAAATCCCTGCAAATTAATAGTATCCATTGGGATCCCCCAGGTCCCCATTGGAAGATTTCCCCGCTTTGACTTTTCTGGGGCAAAAAATGTGTAACTTTCTTTTATTTTCACTTTCAATGATAATGGTAAACAGGACAAGTAGAGAGTAGAAATCTCCCTGATGAGGGTACAGTCAGCAATAAAAAAACAGTGTTTTAATCAAGCTCATCTCCACTCCAAAACTTTGCCTTTAGTTATACCTAAGACCCATTTCACACTGCGCCGCCTAGGGCATTGGCAGTAAAGCGGAGCTATTTTTAGTGCCACTTTACAGTCTTTTTAGCGGCGCTATTTGGCCACTAGCCGGGCGGTTTTAGCCGCTAGCGGGGAGGGTTTAAATCCGCCCGCAAAACGCTCCCGGATCGTATTTTTACTTGCGATATCGCAGCGCTGCCCCATTTATTTCAATGGGGAGGAGCGGTGAGTTCACCGCTCCTTCACCACTCCAAAGAAGCTGCCGGCAGGACTTTTTTTGATGCCCTGCCAGCGCACCGCTCCAGTGGGAAAGCCCTCGGGCTTTCTCACTGGAGTGAAAGGAGCCGCTTTTTTTAGGCGCTATACAAGGTGCTATTTTTTGCACTGTAGCACCAAAAAAATGCTGCCATTGGGAAAGGGGTCTTAAGCTACCCTTGGACATGCCAATCAGGCTGCTATTGCTTATCTCAAATCACCAATTATATATACGTATGCGATAAATCACCTATTCCAGGTTTCGGCAGCTAGATTGAGTAAAGCTCTTGTTGCTATAGGTTGCCTGGAGCAGGGGCGGCCCATCCATTAGGGGCACACGGGCACCACCCCCTTTACCACGCTGTCCCCTATATGACAATTAGATAAATTCATGCATTGCATTGCATGAATCTATCCATGGCTGCCTCTGCCATCCCATATTCGGGAGTCCGACCCCTTTTTGGACACCGAGTGCCTGAATTCCAGCGGCGGGGGTGTTTTTTTGAAGCACCTGATTAGAGCCATAGGCTCTAATAGGCTTCAAATAAGTGGACTTGGATTGCAGAACATTGCGCTTGCAGTCCACCCAGGCGTGTTACAAAAGCAAATGAAAATTTGCTTTTCTAACACTGGACCGCCTCTCTGCCAATCAGGAGGCATGGGTCTAATACCGGTCACCTTATTGGCTGAAGGCACAGGTGATCCCATTGGCCAGCTAGCAGAAGCAAAGAAGAGACGCACGGAGGACACAGGAGCCATCGCCTGACCCACGCTACCCACCCCACAGCTGCCTGTCATCGCCTGTTGCCTAACCCGCCACTAAAATGGGGTAAGTGGGGTCAGACAGCGAGTGGGTGGGGGGGCACAGTGGCTGCATATGATGGGCACAGAGGCTGAAATTGATGGGACACAGTGGCTGCATATGATGGGCACAGTGGCTGCATATGATGGGCACAGAGGCTGAAATTGATGGGACACAGTGGCTACATATGATGGGCACTGTAGCTGCAATTGATGGGCACAGAGGCTGCATTTCAATGGCACAGAGGCTGCATATGATGGGCACAGTGGCTTCATTTCATGGGCACAGAGGTTGCATTTGATGGACACAGAGGCTGCATTTCATGGGCAAAGTGGCTGCATATGATGGGCACAGAAGCTGCATCTGATGGCCACAGTGGCTACATTTAATAGGCACAGTGGTTGCATTTGATGGGCACAGTGGCTGCATTTGATGGGGCACAGTGGATGCATATGATGGGCACAGTAGATGCAGTTGATGGGCACAGTGGCTGCAATTGATGGGCACAGAAGCTGCATTTCATGGGCACAGAGGCTGCATATGATGAGCACAGTGGCTGCATTTCATGGGCACAGTGGTTGCATTTGATGGACACAGTGGCTGCATTTCACGGACACAGAGGCTGCATCTGATGGCCACAGTGGCTACATTTAATAGGCACAGTGGTTGCATTTGATGGGCACAGTGGCTGCATTTGATGGGGTGCAGTGGCTGCATATGATGGGCACAGTGGCTGCATTTGATGGGCACAGTGGCTGCAATTGATGGCACAGTGGCTGCATTTGATGTGGTTTCAGTATTTTTCTGATTTTTAGCTATTGCTTTTCAGCCAGTGCCAGTTTCTAGTCACCCCCCCCCCCCCCCAAAAAAAAAAAACTACCAGCCAACTGCTCCTTGGAGGCAGGGAATTCCCCACCTCTGAGGAGCAGTTAGCTACCCTGGGCAATCTGATTAGAAAAGCTGCCTTCAAGGTAATAAAGAGATCATCTAGTGTCTGCTCTAAAAGAAGGATCTATCTATCTATCTATAGATAGATAGATAGATAGATAGATAGATAGATAGATAGATAGATAGATAGATAGATAGATAGCTATATCTAAATATATCTATATATATACAGTATATATAGATATATATATATATCTATATATATTTAAATATATATATATATATATATCTGTGTGTGTGTATTTTTTTAATTTTTTTTTAACTTATTTATTTATTTTAATATCTACACTTCAGCCATATTTATTGATGTTGTACAAGGAAAGGTAAATAACGGTAGAAATAGCTTATTAAACAGAAGATCCTGCCCTAATTTACAGAGGTTGATTTACTAAACTTAAAGTGGTTGTAAAGGTTTTTAAAGGTTTTTAATCTTAATGCGTTATATATGTATGAAGGTGAAAAACCTTCTGTGCTGCAGCTCCGAAATCCAAGGCGCTCTCCCTTATTTTTCTGACCTGAGCTCGATCCGATCCAGCAATGCGCATGAGTGCAGCGCCTCATTGGGCAGCTTGATATCAGAGTGAGCGATTGGCTCCTGCTGCTTTCAATCAAATGCTGTGACAAGGGAGCGTGGCGGTGTGGCCAATTCCCACTGTCTGTGTCAATGGATGCAGCAACTGGACTCGGGAGTGGGCACACACAGGGGGGGGAGCCATGGAAAAAACCGGGCCTGGAGCGCCGGCGGAGGACCCCAGAAGAAGAGGATCGGGGCTGCTCTGTGCAAAATGATTGCACAGAGCAGGTACATATACCATGTTTGTTAGTGTCATTTAAAAAAAAACAAAGGTTTAGAACTTAATGTTCACTCTAAAAAGTGACATTCACTAAGCTGATCATTTACTTCTATCATCCAGTCATGCGCAAGCAAATTGTTTATTTTTATTTTTTCGCACATCATTGGGTTTTCAGAGTTTGCACAGCTTTGCGAAGTGAACATTAGCAAGATAATATATAGGCATGATAGCTGTAATAATTAGAAAAACTACATATACAGAATTTCAGGCAGAGATTTTATTATGAGTGATTAGACGTTGGGGTTCACTCTACCTAATGAATGCTCACTTAGCTTTGTGATCACTTCAATCATCCGCAAGCACAACCTTTTTTATTTTTTTTTTATTTCTCCTGTAGGTAAGTAATAAATTAATTTTCTCTCTATTTATGTATTTACTACAGGCACTTATATAGTGCTTAAAACTTACACAGTTCTTTACATACTATATAGATTGTGCATTCACATCAGTCCCTGCCCTCAAGGAGCTTGCAATCTAAGGTCTCTAACTCATATTCATACACACACATACTAGGGCCAGTTTAAATAGGAGCCAATTAACCTACCAACATGTGTTTGGAAAAAGAACATGCAAACTTCAGGCAGGTAGTGCCATGGTTGGGATTACATCCAGCTACCTTAGTGCTGCCAGGCGGAACTGCTAACCACTTAGCCACTGTGCTGCTCAAATCCTCTGGTATACCAGCACAGATTGTAGGTTAAATTGGATCCAAACAGGTAACAGGTTGTCCTGTTTTATTATACGCTGCCTACACATCCTCCATAAAACCTATTTTATCCAATCTGTTTCTATGTCTGTACATTAAAACGTTATGTAGTCTTTGAATGGTGTTGAGTAGGGTTGTCACCAGGGGCCACCAATCCATTAAGGGCGCACGGGCGCCGCCCCCACTGTCCACGCCACCCCCTATATGATTAATAGATTCATGCATAGCATGTATCTATCTATGGCTGCCGCGGCCACCCTCTATTCAGACGTCTGGCGCCTTTCAGGATGCCGGGCACATGAATTACAGCGGCGGGGGGGGGGGTGTTTTTTTTAAGCACCTGAATAGTCATAGGCTCTAATAGGCTTCAAAATAGAGTGGACTCGTGGCACAGAGCATTGCCAGGTGTGTAAGAAAAGAAAATGAATATTCACTTTTCTAACACTGAATCGCCTCTTTGCCAATCAGGAAGCGGGGTCTGATACCCATTTGCCGATTGGCTGAAAGGTCAGGCGATCCTATTGGACACATAGGAGGAGGGGGATGCATGGCAGAAGCCGCTGTGATCCACACCACAGGAGGAAGAACAAAGCTGCCCGCCTGTCTGCCCACTTATTAGAAGGGGTAAGTTTGGGGCTTTGATGTCCTAACTGTCATCTGGGGGGTGGGCTGGCTGTTTGCAACCCCCCCCAAATAAAAAAACACCAGCCGCCACTGGTTGGCACCCCCGCCAGGCTTTTATTGCTGTCTATGCCTCTGTTAGGGATATTCACCCTCTCCATTTGTCTTGGTGATCATTGTCACCAAAACAGAGAGTGATGGGAAAACCAAAATGTTATGGTTTTCACCAGATCAGGAAGTGATGGGAAATCTTTGATAAGGACACATGTTTAGGAGTGATAGCTGTCTAAAACTGGCCAGACATTATTTCAATTTCAGCAGATTCCTCTGAATTGGTTAAAATTTGAACCATGGGTGGCCCTGCTATCACCACCTTGCTTGACAAACTTTGAGAAATCAGAAAAAAAAAGGTCAGCCAAGCAATGACTGCAGCCAATCAGCTGCAGACACTGTTTGGGCGTTCTGACAGGCGCTGGTGCTGACTGTCAGAATACAATACCTGGCAGCAGGAGATTTGTTCATCCTTGCTATTTAGCATGCATGGGGTACCTGCTGACAATCTTTATGTTTATGGCTATCTTAAAGTAGATTGAAACACAAAACTTTTTTTTTCCATTTTTGGATAGAATAAGGAAGAATTATAACTCATGTCCATTTTTTTATTAGCATCTGAGTCCTATTGGGGAGATTTTTATTAATTTCCTGGCCCATAGCCAAAACAGGATGTGAGAGGAAATTCCTTCCAATTTCTGGGGGCACAAACTGAAATAAAAGCCTGACAGGTGGCCTAATCCCTCTCCACGCTATCCAAAACGTAAAAAAAATACATTTACTGTAATAGTAAAATATTTTTTCAATTAAAATAAAAAAAATATGTTATACTTACCTGTTCAGTGCAATGATATTGCACAGAGCGTTTCTCTATCTCCTCTTTGAAAGTCCCCCACTGGCAATGCCTTCTTCCCCTTGCTGCGAGTGCCCCCTCAGCAAGCTGTGTGCTAAGAGGGCACCCATGTGGGCACACTCCCTAGCTAGGCTGTGTGCATCCACAGACACACACAGCACCAGAAAACCACACCCCCTACTGCCTCTTCACATGATTTGACTGACAGCAGCAGGAGTCTATGGCTCCCACTGCTCTCAGTGTCCTCTGTGAGACCAGGAAGAGAGCAGAGCAGTGCTGCAACTTTGACAGCAATTGATTGGTGACTCGGGTAAGTGTCCAGAGATGAAGGGCACCCAGTTGGAGGTTGGAGCATTGAGGTTAAAAAAAAAAGGAAGTTACACTTTATGTCCTCCTCCCACCCTCCTCTAACACTTTTTTCTGGGGGGGGGGAGAGAGCGGGTACTTCCTTTTGTTGGGGGGGGGGGAGCGGGTACTTGCTTTTGTGTGGGGGGGGGGGGGGGTGGGTACTTCATTTTGTTAGGTACTCACTCCCACTCAGATTGCCTAGGCGATACCACTGGAAGTTCAGTTCCCTCCCCCTCCCTGCCCACAACCTTCAGTGCAGTGCAGTGCAGTGCAGTGCAGTGGAGCTCACACATCCGCAATGAGAAAGCCACACTAAACAAGCCAGCGCCAGGGACCCCAAAGACCAGAGAAGAACTGGCCCGGGTGAGGACGATGCTGGATATTTGGACAGGTAAGTCTCCTTTTAATAAAAGTTAGCAGTTACATTATTTTTATCTGCTGACTAGTTGAAGAGATTTTTACACACTTCCTGCTGTGTCTCCAGGACAGAAAATAAGGAGAAATCTACTTAACTTGACACAGCAGAAAAAAAAAATGACCGGGTTCATAAATATTTCCTACTCAATCCAAAAAGAAACAAAAAAGTTTTGTCTGGAGATACTCATCAACTACTCTCTTGCCTGCCACATTTACATCCCATGTGGCATTGCATTCTATATTATATACCACATGACATTAAAATATATATTATATCACATGTGGCATTGAATTATATAATATGTCTGACGTGGCATTAAACTATATATATTTTATCATTTGTAGGTTTGGATTATAGAATACTGTATTTCACATGTTAGCTTGCCATTATATATTATTAAATTATCTATTATATCCCAAGAGGTAGTGAATTATATAATACTATATCCGATCTGGTATTGAATTATATAATAAATCCCACATGGCATTAAATTATACATTATATCCCACGTGGCATTGAATTTTATATTATATCCCATGTGGCATTGAATTATGTATTATATGCTTTGTGGAACAGAATTATATAATAAATCCCACGTGGCACTAAATTATATAATAAATCCCACGTGACACTGAACTATATACTGTATCCTATGTGGCACTGAATTATATCATAAATCTCATGTGGCGCTGACTTATACAGTATATTATATCCCATGTGGCATTGAATTAAATATTATATCCCACATGGTATTGAATTATATATTTTATTCAACGTGGCACTGAATTATAACATAAATCCCAAGTGGTGCTAAATTATACAGTATATTTTATCCCATGTGGCATTGAATTATATATTATATCCCACGTGGCATTGAATTATGTAATATATATCAAGAGGTAACGAATTATATAATACTATTATTCTACCTGCCATTGAATAATATAAAAAAAAACTTGTGGCAATAAATTCTATATTATATCCCACGTGACACTGAATTATATATTATATCCAATGTGACATTGAATTATGTATTATATGCTTTGTGGAACAGAATTATATAATAAATCCCACGTGGCACTAAATTATATAATAAATCCCACGTGGCACTGAATTATATATTGTATCCTATGTGGCACTGAATTATATCATAAATCTCATGTGGCGCTGACTTATACAGTATATTATATCCCATGTGGCATTGAATTAAATATTATATCCCACATGGTATTGAATTATATATTTTATTCCACGTGGCACTGAATTATAACATAAATCCCAAGTGGCGCTAAATTATACAGTATATTATATCCCATGTGGCATTGAATTATATATTATATCCCACATGGCATTGAATTATATAATAAATACCAAGAGGTAACTAAATATATAATACTAGTATTCCACCTGGCATTGAATAATATAAAAAAAATCCCACGTGGCAATGAATTCTATATTATATCCCACGTGGCACATAATCATATATTATATATTATCCAATGTGGCACTGAATTATATAATAAATCCCACGTGGCACAAAATTATATAATAAATCCCACGTGGCACTGAATTATGTATTGTATCCTACGTGGCACTGAATAAATCTCATGTGGCGCTGACTTATACAGTATATGATATCCCATGTGGCATTGAATTATATAATAAAGCCCACGTGGCACTGAATTATATATTATATCCCATGTGACAATGATTTATTTCATAAATCTCACATGGTGCTGAATTATACAGTATATTATATGCCATGCGTCATTAAATTATATATCAAAATGCCATGTGGCATTGAATTATATATTAAATCCCATGTAGCATTGAATTATATATTATATCCCATATGACACTGAATTATATAATAAATCCCACCTGTCCTTGAATTATATATACTATATCCCATGTGCCACTGAATTATATAACAACTGAACAAATATAACAATAGTATTCCACCTGGCATTGAATAATATAAAAGAAATCCCACGTGGCAATAAATTCTATATTATATCCCACGTGGCACATAATTATATATTATATATTATCCAATGTGGCACTGAATTATATAATAAATCCCACGTGGCACTAAATTATATATTATATCCCATGTGGCACTGAATTATGTATTATATCCCATGTGGCACTGAATTATACCATAAATCCCACGTGGTGCTGAATTATGCAGTATAATGTTTCCCACGTGACATTGAATTATATATTATATACAATGTGGCACTGAATGATATATTATATCCCATGTGGCATCAAATTATATAATAAATCCCACGTGCCACAAAAGTATATATTATATCCCATGTGACACTGAATTATACCATAAATCCCACGTGGTGCTGAATTATACAGTATAATGCTTCCCATGTGACATTGAATTATATATTATATACCACGTGGCACTGAATAATATATTATATCCCATGTGGCATTGAATTATATAATAAATCCCATGTGGCATTGAATTATATATTATATCCCATGTGGCATTCATTTATATATTACATTCCATGTGGCACCGAATTATATCATAAATCCCACGTGGCACTGAATTATATCATAAATCCCACGTGGCACTGAATTATACAGTATATTAAATCCCACGTGGCATTGAATTATTTCATAAATCAATATCCCAAATATTACACAGTTTTGGCAGTTGATTGTACATTTAAAAAATATAATGTACATTCAACTACCAAAACTGTGTAATATTTGGGATTACCTATATGATCCAATCAAGCAGGCCCTTGCACTACTACACACTTGCTGATAGATCTAAAGGAGATTGTGCAATCAGATTGTAATGTGCGTGGCAAACTTTAGTAATATCCAGTTTAGGATTTGAACAGGACAACTAAACTTTGAAAACTCTTCCCAACTGAAATCCAGCAGCAGCCAGAAACCTGTAGCTTTCCCTTGGGCCTATTTTTTATTTTTATTTTGTGTTGCTGCTCCCCAATCCTCACCCCTACCCCTGCCATTCCTTCAACACACCACCAGTGCCTGCAGCCCCACATTCATGTCTGCAGTCACCCCCCCCCAGTCCTGGAGAGCTGAGTGACACATGCCACCCTAGTTATAACCAAGCAATCATTTCCATATTCCAAAGTAGAGGAAGGGTGACAGGCACTGTCCATTAACCCTTGCCACCCCATGTGATCTTGCCTGGCAGGGTAAGGGAAGGTGCTGGTGGCCTTCCCTGGCAGCGCAGGGGTTAAACTGAGAACAACTAGATTACAAAAAAAAAGAAGAAGAAGCAGGCTGTATGTAGGTGAGATCAAACGGTCTATTAGCATAGACTGGCACCTAATTGAGCAGCAGAAGTCTCTGCTACCTTCCTAGGCCCTGTGTCCACGTCTGTCATTAGCATAATCCTTCAGTGGTGACGCTGGCTTTGGAGCCATAACAGCTTGGGGTGTAAAAAGCAAATGGTGATTTTTTTTTTTGTTGTTTTTTTTTTTTTTTAATGGGAAGATGATAATAATGATG